>NC_057861.1:105157293-105516043 GCF_019393635.1 Dromiciops gliroides
GAGAACTGAACTGGGATGGTAGCTGTGAGTGGAGAAAAGGGGGCATATACCAGTGATGGCATGAAAGTAGAAACAAGATTTGTTAATGGTTTGGTTAAGTGGGGTCAGTGAGATAGTGGAGTCAAGGATGACACTGACTGAAGTTAATGACACTGACTTAAGTTAAGAATCAGGATAAGTGGAAGGTTGGACAGTAATAGAAAATTTGGGAAGAAGGAAGGATTTTGGGGGAAATATAAAACATTCTGTTTTGGGTATCTAGTGTTTGAGAGGGAAAAACACCAGCAAGCACAGAAGATGAAAATCTGTGGACTTTAGCTGTGTTGTAATAAGTTGATGCATCTGAGTCTTTATTTCAGGCTATTGTGAACTTTAATGATGAATATACTTGAGGCAGCTAGGTGGTGAAGTGGATAGAGCACCAGCTCTGGATTCAGGAGGACCTGAATTCAAATCTGACCTCAGACACTTAACACTAGCTGTATGACCCTGGTCAAATCACTTAACACCAATTGCCTCACCAAAAAAAAAAAAAAAAAAAGATGAATATACTCTTGCTCTAGAACTACTGAAGTTTCTTTTAAATTTGTTTGTAAAAAAATTTTAAATCTTTTTCTTTGAACTTTTTAATACATATGAACTTTTCAGGATACAAAGAAGGAAAAAAAAGGATTATACAGGATTCCATGAGCTTCTGTTATATGTGTAAAATGTGTTGAGTTGTTTTTCAGTCATGTCCAACTCTCTGTGATCTCATTAGGGATTTTCTTGGCAGAGATACTGGAGTGGTTTGCCATTTCCTTCTCCAGCTTATTTTACAGATTAGGAACTGAAACAAACAGGATTAAATGACTTGCCCAGGGTCATACAGGGTTAGTAAGCATCTGAGGCTGGATTTGAACTCAGGAAGAGGAGTTTTCCTGACTCCAGGTCCAGCACTCTGCACTATGGTGCCACCTAGCTGCTCTACAAATGTAAATAGTATTCAGCAAAACTACAGGTGAGAAGGGGCCAAAAAACCAGTGACAGACTGAAATATAAAAGGGAGGTCTCATTTAGAAGCAAAGGAAGCATCCACACCTTCCAAAGGTTCTTAGGTTTAATAGCTCAAGTGCATATGAAAAGGTGAGACAGTGAACCTGCTCCAGGTTACAGAATGCTTCAGTATCTTGTCCTCAGTCACTCATTTGAAAAAGACCTCAAGAGGAATAAGGACAGGGTAACTAGGTGATCATCCCAAGTATAAATGGAGGGGCAGCTAGGTGGCACAGTGGATAGAGCACCAGCCCTGGATTCAGTAGAACCTGAGTTCAAATTTGGCCTCAGACACTTACCACTTACTAGCTGTGTGACCCTGGGCAAGTCACTTAACCCTGATTGCCTCACCCCCAAAAACAAAACAAAACAAAACAAAACAAACAAACAAGTATAAATGGAAGTCCTCACAGAGGAAAACCTTTAAATGAGGACCTCATTGTCAGAGAAGGAGGATAGGCCCTTTCCCACCTCCTAAATGACAAACCTCAGAGCAAAGTCTCTGAGGGAATCCAAGGGGAAAGCGTTCCACCTGTCCTAAACTAAGGGCAATGATTTCCTTGCTGGATAGAGCAGCATCCAGTCAAGCCAGAGTAAAAAATAGTAAAGTCTGCAGCTACCCGTTAATAAAAATTAATCCATCCAGCAGACATGCTAGGTCATGGAAAGAGTTGCCTGCCTTGTCAGGTGTGGCAGCCACCATGCTTGGTGAGGAGATGACTCAACAATCAACTTGTTAAACTCCAACTAGCAGTGAGTGGGCTATCCAGCACACTGACCCATTCATAGTGTTCACAGTCAGTACTTTGTTTGGAATTAGTAAAAATCGTTTTCCCATTTAGTGAAGACATGGTCTGTTGTTCAATTTTGTGCATGTGTCTACAATTAAATCATTTAGGATGTGATTCCTCAAGTAGCAATTGGAGAAGATTGTTGAATATGCTTTGTCATTATGGGATTATGTTTCTGAAGCATATTGAGAATATTTAGGAAGGTTTTCTTCAAATGGTTATATTCTTCAATGTCTCTACTTACATTTTTGCCCAACATAGGACAATGCTGATCAGTCACATTATTACACTTCACTTACAGTTTCTGTTCATCTTTGTGTTTAAGCAATCAACTTGCCTCCCTTCATACCTTAATTCAAATTTGACTGTGAAGAACAGATTGACAAATGTGTTTTTGATAGTTGGTAGTTTTAAAAAAAAATCAAAACATTGTTAGCTTTATGCAAGTGTCCAAATTTCTTATTAAGAAATGCTGAATTACTGTCACCTTTGTTTGCTACATTATTATCAGAGAAAAACAGCAATAAAAGTAAAATGCTGCATCATTTTATGGGCTCTTTATTTTCCACTTTACTTTTAGGAACTATGCTCTTCGAGGCTGGTAAAGACCTCTACATAATTGAGACTGATGTTCTAGTCTATTTTTAATGGCCACAAGTTGGTGCATTAGATGGAATGTTGATGACTTTGAATAGAAATTACATCAACATATTCAAAAATCCATAATTCACTACTGAGTGTATCATGTAATTAAATTAAAATTTGAAATAAAGGCTTTTTTTGGAGAAATTAAGGTGTACTTGGGCACATCTGGCAAACACTCTATGTATATTTTGTCAGAGAGATATAGGTACAGAAAAGGAGTTGTCAGTCACACAGCATGAATGTCAAATAGCTGATTAGCAGCCTACACATTCCACTGGTATCCATTCAGTGCTAAGAGAGATAAAGGAAATCCCACAGAATGTTGAGTGATCGTGTGGTACATTTGTAGGAGCATTTATTGGACACGTGGATGGGGTGTGATTGTCCAAGGGAATGTGTACACACTGATCAGATTTCAGATCCTGGAATGGAAAAGCAGTATTATATGATGAGGAGTGTGTTAAACAATATGGATACTGAGACAGAAATGAGAAATGAAATTTTCTCTGCACAGAACAAAGAGATAGAATATCTTGTTCATGTGAAAGCTAGGAGGCCAGTGTGACTGCATTGAAAAATACATGGTGGGGAGTAACTTCCTCAGGTCTGTTTTTCCATCTGTAAAACAAGCAGCTTGGATTTAATGGCTTCTTAAGATTCACCTTAGCTCTAAATTGTTGATATTATGATCTAGTGGGGGAGGTGGCAGTAAGGTGGTTCAGAGGAAGAAAGTCATGTGTTTCTGGGGATGGGGTAGGGAAGCTGACCCCATTAGACACTACTTTGTAACTGGGAGAGGAAGTGAATAGCTTTCTTTTGAGGTCAGGAAGAGGGTTTAGTGCTTGCAGGAAGCAGACACACTTTGCCCTTGATGAGACTGTCCATCATCCACTCTGGGCAATCTTCATTTAAACTCATCAGGATAAGGTTATTAGAAAAGAGACCAAGTTCTGGAACATGGCAGTAGTCTTAGAGATGTTTTTGGCAACCCAAATATTACCTCAACTATATTGAGTTCAACTGTGATAAACATTTTTATTCATTCCCTACTCCAACCAAGTAATTCATGTATTTTCTACTTTAATCAAATTGTTCTGCTAGCGATTCCCATATATGGCATTCCACTTCCTGCTTTCATGCCTTTGTATACGTTTCTCTCTCACCTGGAATTCTCCCCTGCTTTTTTTTTTCTCTCTTGTTCTGTCATGTCTGCTTTTTGTGACCTCCTATGTGGGTTTTTTTTTGGCAAATATACTGGAGTGGTTTGCCATTTCCTTCTCCACTTCATTTTACAGATGAGAAAACTGAGGCAAACAGGGTTAAGTGACTTGCTCACGGTCACACAACTAGTAAGTATTGGAGGCTGGATTTGAACTCAGGTCTTCCTGACTCTAGGTGCTCTATCCATCATACCACTGAGCAGCCTTTTCTCTCTCTAAATCTGCCTTTTGGAATCCCTAGCATTCGCCAAGGCTTGGCTTTGGTGCTGCTTTACTCTCTCTCTCTTAGAATTATATTGCATGTTCTTTGCATTTACTTCTCAGCATACGTGTAATAGTTTTATTCAATAGACCCTCAACTACTTGATGCCAGGGGTTTGCTTTGTTTTTTGTGCCCCTAGTATTTGGTACAATATATGGCACATCGCAGGTACTTAGTGTATATTAGATTGAATTGAATTGCCTTTGCTGCTGAACAAAAAGAATATTGGGTTCTAAGTCAGTCTGATGGGAAGATAATTTTATTCAAAGGTTTATTTCCTAGGGCCTCTAAATCAATAAGTAAGGGAAGGGGGGAAGAAAAGGGAAGAAGTACTTCTTAAGTTCCTACTCTATGCCAGACACTGTGCTAACAGTTCTACAAATAGCCCCTCATCTGATCCTCACAATAACCCTAGGAGGGAGGTACTATTATTATTCCCATTTTACAGATGAGAGAACTGAGGCCAACAGATCACATGACACCAGTGCTCTATCTACTTGCCATGTATTTGGCTACAACAGTACTAATAGTGCACATTTATATAACATTTATAAAGAACTGTCTTCCTAACAACCCTGTGAGACAGTTTGAGTAAATAGTATTATCCCCATTTCACAAATTAGGAAAATGAGGCTCAGAGAGGCAAAATGATTTGCCCAAGGATGCACAGCTAGGATTAGAGCTGAGACACTCAGGCCCTCTGGCCCCGAGTTCAGGGCTGTTTCTATTAAGCATTTGATGACATCTACTGATCCAATACTTTGGGGGAAGATGTGACTCTTGCCCCCCGAGGAACTTATACTCCCAGAGAAGGGGACAAGAATTAGAGAATTCCCTGTCCTCTAACCTGTGTATCACTAGTGAGCAATAGAGGACATTACAGGTTATCCCTTCCACATAGTGCTTAAGATCTGGAAAATTCACATAAAATTTTTGGGCCCTCCCCTTTGTAGCAGAGAAGAAGTCTAATTATTATGGAATTAAAAGATAAAACATGTTGATAGTATACAATATTATACATAAATTTTATGCATTTCCTAGTTTCTAAACTTTTTCTGTATTGTCTTCTAGACTCCACATGTCATCCTTGGCTTCTGCTAATCTCCCTCCAAATTTCATTTTTTTTATGTTGACTCTCGATATATTAGAACCATGATAGGTCAAGTCCTCAAAGTGGAAGAGATAGCTGTATATGAAAACAATCCACTCTGCATAGATGACTTCCTGCTCAGGATTTGTATTTGTTTGACCAAGAGACCATGCATCTTGAGAGAATTGCATTTATACATGATATCAAAGTATATTAGAGCTAGAAGGAACTTAAACTATCAATCAATCAATCGATCAAGTGGAATTTATTAAGTACCTCCTCAGTGCCAAGCACTGTGCTATGTGCCTAGGGCTTCAAACGACAAAAATTAAATAGGTACCTATTCTTTTTTTTTTTTTAAGTGAGGCAATTGGGGTTAAGTGACTTGCCTAGGGTCACACAGCTAGTAAGTGTGTGTTAAGTGTGTCTGAGGCCAGATTTGAACTCAGGTACTCCTGACTCCAGGGCCGGTGCTCTATCCACTGTGCCACCTAGCTGCCCCAATAGTACCTATTCTTAAGGAGACTCAGAGAGACAAAATGATTTGCCTTAAATTCTTTGGCCACATAATGAGAAGACAGGATTCATTGGAAAAGATCCTGATGTTGGGAAAGAATGAAAACAAAAGGAGAAGGGGATGGCAGAGGATGAGATGAATAGATAGTGTCATGGAAACAAGAAATATGACTTGTACATACTGCGGGAGATAGTGGAGGATAGAAGGGCCTAGCATGCTATGGCCCATGGGGTCACAAAGGTTTGGACATAGCTGAACAAAAACAATCTTTAGGGATTATTGTCTATCTGGTGAGACAAAATGAACAGGGGTAGCTAGGTGTCACAGCAGATAGAGTGCCAGGTGTAGAGTTAGGCAGACTTATCTTCCTCAGTTTAAATCTGGCTTCAGACACTAGCTGTGTGACCCTGGCCAAATCATTTAACCTTGTTGGCCTCAGTTTCCTCATCCGTAAAATGATCTGGAGAAGGAAATGGCAAACCATTCTAGTATCTCTGCCAAGAAAACCCTAAATAGGGTCCCAAAGAGTTGGACATAACTAAAAATGATTGAACATAATAAACATATACAAAATATCTACTAGGTAATTTGTGGGGGTTGGGGTACCACACTGGGTGAATCAGAAAGACTACTTGCAGAAGAATACCATGGCATTTGAGCTAAACCTTGAAGGAAACTAAGAATCCTAAAAGAGGGAAGTGAGGAGGGCTCGAGTGGCATGAGGGTGGGAGATAGATGGTCCTTCATGAGGAGCAGCAAGAGGCCAATTTGACTTCTTGCTCCCTCATTTTATGGGTGAGGAAACTGAGGACTTAACAGCTGAAGTGACTTGTCTAAGGACACATAGATAGTAAGTAAGATTCAACACCATGTCTTTAGCCTCTAATACATTATGCCATATGCAAAGAAGCTTTACCTGTTTAATTGATTTGACTTTTTTACTGTAAGGACATTATTCTAAATGTCCTAAAAGTCACAGGCTCCTGCAGTGGCCAGGAATCACAGGAAGATATATAATAATTTGACTGGTAGATGGAGACACTGGCTGTTGCTATTGAGGGCTCCCTTTTACATATAAGGAAAGAGACACAGAGACAGAGACAGAAACAGACACAAGAGTTAGAATTCAGCAGCATGTTCTATGTAAGATAAATCCTTCCATGTCAATGAAATTCTTGATTCAGCATTTGCTATTCCAATTCACTGAAACCCCCCTTTGTGGCACATGAGGTATCACAGTTTCAGAGCAAAAGTCAGAGCCAAATTTCACTGAGAAGAGCATATCCGTATGGAAGAGCTGGCTAGCAAACTTGCTGAGCTGGAGAGCTAACCTTGTTTACATTCTCCCTGGAAGTTAATGAAGAAGCTTCTCTGTGCCTGGGACATTATCTGAACCAAAAATAGCTACTGGAAATGATTAATTTGGTCTAAAAATAGGCAGGCACTGTGTTAGATCAGCCATGATAATCGAGTTTCAAATGATTGTACTATAGTACTAGAGAGAACCTTGGAAAATCAGTAGGGATAAAATTGGAGTTCTTTGGAAGACCTTTCCATCATCATTATCGATCCATCAACAAGCCTTTATTAAGTAGTTATAGTTGAGGCACTGTGCTAGGCTTTGGGGATACCAAGGCAGAATGCAATATTCAAATATTATCTTCCCTCAGAGGGCTACAGTGGTATAGTGTCTAGGGGACTAGACTTTTGGAGGGGAGGAGACATGGGTTGAAATCCCATCTCAGACCTTGGTTTTCTGAGGCTGGGCAAGTCACTTTACCTTTCTAAGTCTCAGTTTCCTCATTTGTAAAATGAGGAGGTTGAACTTGATGGTTTCTAAGGTTCCTTTCAGATCTTAAGTGACTTCCCCAGGGTCACATAGCTAATAAGTGTCAAGTGTCTGAGGCTGGATTTGAACTCAGGTCCTCCTGAATCCAGGGCTGGTGCTTTATCCACTGCAACACCGAACTGCCCTACTAAATCTATGACTTTGTGATCAAGAAGCTTTCCATCAATCATCACCACTTTCACCACCACCAAACTTGAGACTTGCGTCAGGCCAGGCAAGTGTCTGCCTAGGACAAAAGTAGCCTAGAATCATGATGGTCGGAAACAGTGTATTCAGGGGATATTACTTTATATCATTGACTCTATTTCCAATGTCATGAAACACCAGCAAGTAAGAAGTCACTCTCCATGGCTCTTAGGTACAAAGTGGTACAGGGGGCAGTGTCCTGGCTCTGGAGACAGAGGATCTGGGTTTGAATTCTGCTTCTTCCATTTATTTCCCATATGATAATAGGCAAGTCATTTAACTTCAGGGCTCCGAGAATCAAAGTAATTAAAATTCATAGGAAAGGAAGGGCCTGACACAAATGCTTAGAGGAGTTCCAATTTGAATGTCAGAGGCAGAGATTTAGCTGGGCATTTCACAACCTTGGCCAAATTCAGTTTGTGGGGAGACATAACCCATTATCCCAGGCACATCCCTAATGGAATGGCTTCCCAGGCTCAGTAGACCACCTTCTCAAGAGACCTTTCTCAGTTCCCCAGCAGCTAGTGGGTTCCTATCTGACGTTATCTTTAATTTGCTCTGTATATATACCTAGTTATTTACATAAGACTGTGAGATCTCTGAGAGCAGGGGCTCTCTTTGCCTTTCTTTGTAAAGCCACTGATTAGCATAGTGCCTGGAACATACAAAATACTTGTTTATTGGCTGATTGATTGATTATCATTCTTTCCCCATTGGAACCCTGGGAAGTCCAAAGGCCAAGTGCCCTCCCCCCCTTTACAGTCAATGAAACCTGGATGCAAAGAAAGTAAATGTTCACAAAAGTCAATAAGTACCAAGCCTGGAATTGGGACCCACGCTTTTTCTTTAAACCACCTTGCCTCCCACAGGTTAAATAGTTTTTACATTCTGTTGATACCAGAAGGTCCTTGAACAATATTCCCTTATGTCTCCTCCATTCTTCTCCCCCCAGTGCTTCCTCCTAACCTCCTTAACCCCCAGGGCTGTGAAGTGGAGATTCAAGTCATCTAATATACACAGTATTGAAACCGACAAGCATGGAAGTCTCCCTTGCTCAGATTTTCTATGGCTCATTAAAAGAGCCCTAGAAACTATGGGACTGGCACCCATGGAGCGTCCCATGGTAAATCAGGACAACTGAGAGATTCAGTTGCCTGTGATGGCTTCACGGGTGCCCTTTACATACCACAGTGGCCTTGGCTCTGAGACTTTCTCTGTATTCCTAAAGCTGACTTTGGAGGACAGAGACGATGTCTGCAGCTTCTTAATCTCCAAGGAAATAGAGTATCACATGTCCTTGTCAGAAGCCCCGCTATTTCATACGTTAGTTGATCCAAATAAATGAACTCTTGAATAAATAACATCTGGTCCTGCTGAGTCACTTTCTCAAGTTGCCCCGGCTCTTCCTCAGATGCATCCATCTTTATCGAGACCCCTTGAAGGGTGGGTCAGAAAGACAGCTCCAAATTCTTCCCACCCAGAGCCTGAAATGGAGTCACTTGGTTTTTCTCATAGGTCTTTGAGATACCAAGATACGAAGAGGTTATCTGGTCCCTGCTCTTGTCTTTTGGCAGGCCAGAAATTAAAAATGAAACAACTACTAGTGATACATTTATATAGCACTATGGAGCTTGTGAAATTCTATAACATTCACCATCTCATTTAATGCCCCTTTCAAACTTGTAAGGTAACTAGTGCCTATATTATTACAACCAACTCTCCACTCTATTTTCAGTCAGGACCTGTGATTTCATTGGTATGAGGAGCTCCCATAGTATAAACTCTCTCTACCAATACAAATTAGCTACCCTTTAGGGGTTTATAGAATTACCAGACACCAAGAGGTTAAGAAATTTACCTACGGTCACTTAGAATGTGTTAGAAACAGAACCATGACCAGGTCTTCCTGATTACTGGTCTCTTGGCTGGTTAGATAGAAGTAGTTTTGAGAAATCATGATAAATACAAGGTCACACAGCTAGTAAAAATAGGACAACCTTGAGTCTTTGGATTTGAAGTCCAGTGTGCTACCCACAGCAACACCCTGCTTCTGTTCACTATGTTCTTTAACAAATGTAAGAAACAGTGGTGCATAGTGAATAGAGAACCAGTTCTGGATTCAGTAAGACCTGAGTTCAAGTCCTGCATTCAACATATGCTGGCTTTATAACCCTGGGCAACTCAACTTCACAATGTTATCATTTTACCATTCTGTTTATGGATTAACATTGTACCCTTCTCAACACAGTGTGCCTACACACAATGCGCAAGGAGGTGAGCAAAATCTCCATCTTCTTACTACCTCTTCTCCCTGTGCTGTTTATCAATGGTTCATACAGGTGACAAATAAGATTTTTTCTCTACCCACTTCAGCTCTAGTCCTTTGCTCCTCAGTAACCCTGGACTGCATAGCCAAAATGGACAGTAAGGGAGCTATAGATGGCTGGTATTATGTAAGGAAATACACTGGTCTTCTCAGGGGTCCCCTAGGCTATTTATCAGTTCTTCTTTTAGAAGCAAAACAAAATACAGTGACTTTCTACTCCCCTCCCCTTTACTGCCCTCAAGGCTTTCTTACATAGTACTTCTTCTGGACTCTCTCCCATAACTCAAACTTAAAGGTTCAGTCCCCAGGGAGACACCTACCTCCTGCTTCAAGGTATTCTGTATATCCATATTCCTAAAACTAAAGCCCTAAAGTTGGCTCATAATCCATATTATACCACCCTATTTCTTTCTTTTTTTTTTTGGCAGGTCAATGGGGGTTAAATGACTTGCCCAGGGTCACACAGCTAGTAAGTGTCAAGTGTCTGAGGCCAGATTTGAACTCAGGTACTCCTGAATTCAGGACCAGTGCTTTATCCACTGAGCCACCAAGCCGCCCTCTATTTCTTAATAATAATAAAACATTCAGGCAAAAGGGGGTACATTGGATACAATGTTGGATCAAGAATCAAGAACATCTGAGTTCAAATCTGGCTATAGACACTTATTAGCTGTGTGACCCTAGACAAATCACTTGACATCTGCCTACCCAAGTTTTCTTCATCTATAAAATGAGGATAATAATAGCACTGAAATCCCAAGGTTTTATGAGAATCAAATGAAATACTATTTGTGAAGCATTTTGCAAACCTGAATGTGCTAAATAAATGGTAGCTATTATTATTGCCAATTATATAGTGCTTTCAGGTTTAGACAACCCTTTGTCACATACCCAGCCTTGTGGGGTAATTAGACCTTCTGTTCCTTCTCTTGATGAAGCAACTGTAAATAGATAGATCCTCAGAGACCAAAGGACTCTCCTAAAGTCACATAGCTAAAAAGTGGCAAACTTGGGATACAGAGTGAAGTCCTCAGGCTTCAAATCTGGCAGATGAAAGAGTTGATGGTTTCATAGATAAATATAGATATGTATATATGTATGTCTGTGTATACATGTGCACATATATGTATGGTTGTATACATATACACATGCATATGCACACAATACACATATGAACACACACATATATATATACACATATACATATTATGGTCTCTGGCCTTGATGGGGATATAGCAAACTAGCTATATATGTATGTATATATGTGCATACATATGTGTATATCCACGCATATCTATATATGTATATTTGTATATCTATCATCTGTATCTTTATCTACATCCATATCATGTGTGCTCAGAGTTAAATGTAGATAGAAGAGAGACATCTAAATTCAAACTCTCATTCAATGCATACTACCTTGATGACCTTGGACAAGTCATTTAATCTCTCTAGGTCTCTTTTTCCTCTCTACAATGAAGTGATACAGTAGATGACTTCTAAAGTTCCCTATAATCCTTGATCTGACCCATCATTAATACTACACATGCTGAGTCTCCCCTCCTCCCTTCCATAACAAGGATGTATTTGCAGTAGCCATTTTCAGCCTCTTTTCCCACTCCCATTTTATGTATATATCCTATTTTCTCAACTAAATTGTTTCCCTCCTTGGGACAGGGAACCGTGTTAGAGTCCTGGAGTTGAGTTCTCATTCCTCTGATTGATGACCGTGTAACCTTGGACAAGACAATTAACCTCTTTGATCCTTAGTTTCTTTACTTTTTTTTTTTTTTAGTGAGGCAATTGGGGTTAAGTGACTTGCCCAGGGTCACACAGCCAGTAAGTGTTAAGTGTCTGAGGCCAGATTTGAACTCAGGTACTCCTGACTCCAGAGCCAGTGCTCTATCCACTGCACCATCTAGCTGCCCTGTTAGTTTCTTGATCTATAAAATGAAGGACTTGGCTAGATGAGGTTTCTTCCAGTTCTACATCCATGATCCCATCATCACCTACCTCTTTGCCTTCCTGGCATTTGTTTAACAATAACAGCAATTTTTTTACATTTACTTACATGTATCCTTTTCTTTGATCATCAAGACAACCCTGTGCAGGGATTAGTATTATCTGATTATTCCTTGTCAGCAAGGAATTGAACATTTTAGCATTCTTTATTTTACAGATGGGGAAACCCAGACTCAGAACAGTTAAATGACTCATGGTCGCACAGCTAGTAAAAGTCAGAGGCAAAATTCCTGCCTCCATTTTGATGATTCTACCCATTACATGGTACATTATAAAGATCTGCCTTTACAGAATAATAGCTCTTCCATAAGTTTTTTATTGATGACTTATTGGATAGTAAGCCAGGGCTGGGGATATGGTCTCTGGCTTTGATAGAGAGGAAAGCAAACTGGCCCAATGGGGAATCAAAGCCATAGCTTTGGCCTCATTAGCAGAGTGTTCTCTCCAACTGGGCTAAATAGCCTGTGAACTCCTTGCCTGGAGGAACTACAGAGCTACCCAACAGGCTGTTTGGAGCATCCCTCAAACCTGAGTGTCCTGGGGTCCAGATGGGAAAGTGGCATGAGCCTTCAGAGTGTTAATGGAGTGTGACAGGAGCACCTGCAACAGGGAGTAGCCACGGTCTCTGAGAGAGACTGTTTCTCTCACAGAAACCATCCTTTCTCCTTGCTTCCTTCTCTGTCTGTGATTACCCCAAGCCTCAGGCCCAGGACCCCTCCCTTGGTCTGTAGGAAGGACAAGGCATTTTAGTTCCTGTGGCATCAACTGCTGGCAGGTTTGATCACAAAAGGCAAGTTGTTCTTGGAGGCAACATAAGACAAAGAGACTCCTTTCAGAGTGCCCAGAAGGGAAATCCTGCTCCCCCGGGGTTCACATGAAGGCTTCCTTTGCTTGCCCTATTGCCAAACCACTTGGGCTGCTCAGTGTTACCCCATAGGGAACAATGTTTGCTCTCTTCATTTAAATCAGGTAAGATCACTTTATTTTCAAGTTGTTTGTGGTTCAGGTCAGGGCGTTGGAATTCATTTCTCACAATGTGATTTATGGGACTGCCCTGTCCTTCTCGAAAGTCACACGGGACTCATGCTGTGCATGGAATCAGGAAGTTGGGGAGAAAACCAATTCCCCACCCACCCATAGGATGTGTTGAGGTTGAATAACCAGCACCTGGCTCACTGCCAGTTTATTAGAAAGTTAATTGTCCTGCCCATATGTGGTACTCATAATATTGTTGCCATCTAGAAGAGTAGTACCCGGTCATATGGAATGTACAATCTGTGGTCACCACAGGACAAACAGATATCTCTCAGGGGTGAGAGGCAGTTGTGTGAGTTAATATCGAATGAGGCAGCATCTTATTATGGGAAGATCACTGGACAGGTAGTCAAAAGACCTTGGTTCAAGCTACATTTCTCTAACTTACCAGCTCTGTAACTTCGGGCAAATTACTTCTTCTTTCTGGGCCTCAGTTTCCTCATCTGTGAAATGAAAGGATGGGGTAAGACTTGATGGTGTCTAACCTCTCTTCCATCTCTAAATTCTAAGAAATGCCCCTGAAAGTTTCTAGTGCTGTATCCTGCAAGTTCATTTTGAACATTTTTTTCTCTATTCTTTCAGCAGGAATTTATTGATCCCTGATTATATGCATGCAAGGTGTTTGAGCATTCTACATTGTACCTTAACAGAGAAATATCCTTCATGTTGCTGCTGTTGCAGTTCAATTATTTCAGTCATGTCTGACTCATCATGACCCCATTTGGCGTTTTCTTGGCAAAGATCCTGGAGTGGTTTGTCATTTCTTTCTCCAGCTCATTTTACAGATCAGGAAACCAAGGCAAATAGATTTAAGTGACTTGCCCATGGTCACATAGCTTGTAAATGTCTGAGCCCTGATTTGAACTCAGAAAGATGAGTTTTTCTGACTTCAGGTCCCCTCTCTATCCACTGTGTTACCTAGCTGCTCCACACCCTTGATAGTCACCAGATAAATGAGAGTAAACAATGAGGCAGCATGGTATAATGGGAACGGTATAAGTCTTGGGGGAAGGAAGGAAGGAAGGAAGGAAGGAAGGAAGGAAGGAAGGAAGGAAGGAAGGAAAGAAGGAAGGAAGGAAGGAAGGAAGGATTTATTCAATGTCTACTATGTGTCAGGCATGGTTCTAAGCAAATATTTACAAATATTATCTCATTTGATCTTCACAACAAACTTGGGAAATAGATGATATTATGATCCTCATATTACAGATGAGGAAACTGAAGCAAAGGTTAAGTGACTTGCCCAGGGTCACATGGCTTATTGTATATTATCTAATTGTATATTGTATTGTATCTGAGGCCAGATTTGAATTTGTCTTTCTGACTCCAGGTCCAGAGCTTTAATCACTGTGTATCCAGCTAGAGTCAAAAGGACTTGCATTTCAATACTGGCTCTGACTTAAAATGCTAGAGAGCATGAGACTTAATGGAGCTTTCCTTAAGATGATAAACAGTATCCATCTTAAACCATCAGCAAGCATTATATGCAATGGGATAAGTTAGAGGCATTCCCAATAAGATCAGGGGTGAAACAAGGATTCCATTATCACCACTATTATTCAATATTGTATTAGAAATGTTAGCCTTAGCTATAAGAGAAGAAAAATAAATTGAAGGAATTATAATAGGCAAGGTGATATGATGGTATACTTAGAGAATCCTAAAGAATCAACTAAAAAACTACTTGAGACAATTAACAACTTGAGTAAAGTTGCAGGATATAAAATATACCCACATTAATCACCAGCATTTCTATATATACTAACAAAGTCCAGCAGCAAGAGATAGAAAGAGAAATTCCTTTAAAATAACTGTAGACAATATAAAATACTTGGGAGTCTAACTACCAAGGAAAACCCAGTAACTATATGAACACAATCACAAAACACTTTTCACACAAATAAAATCAGATCTAACCAAATGGAAAAATATAAATTGCTCATGGGTAGGCTGTGCTAATATAATACAAATGACAACTCTATCTAAATCAAACTACTAAAAATTATTTCATAGAGCTAGAAAAATAATAACAAAATTTATATGGAAGAACAAAAGGTCAAGACTATCAAGGAAATTAATGAAAACAATGCAAAGGAAGTTGGCCTAGCTGTACCAGATCTAAAACTATATTAAAAAGCAATAATCATAAAAATTATTTGGTACTGGCTAAGAAATAGAGAAGTGGTTCAGTGGAACAGGTTAGGCACACAAAATGCAGTAGTAAATGAATATAACAGTTTCCTGTTTGATAAACCCAAAGACTCTAGCCTCCAGGATAAGAACTCTCTATTTGACAAAAACTTCTGGGAAAACTGGAAAATAGTATGGCAGAAACTAGGTATAGACCAACATCTTATACTGTATACCATAGTAAAGTCCTAATGGGTACAAGATCTAGAAATAAAGGGTGACACCATAGGCAAATTCGTAAAGGAAGGAATAGTTTACTTGTCAGATCTATGGAGAGGGGAAGAATTTATGACCAAAGGTGCAAGAGAACATTATGAAATGCAGAGTGAATCATTTTGATTACATTAAATTAAAAAAGTTTTTGCACAAACAAAACCAATACAAACAAGATTAGGAGGAAAGCAGAAATCTGGGAAACAATTTTTACAGATAATACATTGGATAAAGGCCTCATATCTAAAATATATAGAAAACTGAATCAAATATATAAGAATACAAGTCATTTCCCAGTTGAGAAATGGTCAAAGGATATGAACAGGCAGTTTTCAAATGATGAAATTAAAACTATCTACAGCCATATGAAAAACATGTTCTCAATCTCTACTGATTAGAGAAATGCAAATTAAAACTATTCTGAGGCACTGCTTCACACCTATTCAATTGGCTGATGTGACCAAAAAAAGGAAAACGATACATGTTAGAGCAGATATGGGAAAATTGGAACACTAATGCACTGTTGGTGGAGCTGTGAACTGATCCAACCATTCTGGAGAACAATTTGGAACCATGCCCAAAACGCTATAAAACTGTGCATACCCTTTGACCCATCAATGCCACTACTAGGTCTATATCTCAAAGAGATAATAAAACAGGGAAAAGGACACACATGTACAAAAATATTTATATCTGCTCTTTTTGTGGTAGCAAAGGATTGGAAATTGAGGGGATGCCCATCAAATGGGGAATGACTAAACAAATTGAGGTATATGAATGTAATGGAACATTATTTTGCTGTAAGAAATGATAAACAGATGGACTTTAGAAAATCCTGGAAAGACTTACATGAATTGATGCTGAGTGAAATGAGCAGAACCAAGAGAACATTATAAGCAGTATCAACAATATTGTTTGATGATCAACTGTGATAGACTTAACTCTTCTTAGCAATACAATGATCCAAGACAATGCCAAGACTTATAGTAGAAAATGCTCTCCACATTCAGAAAAAGAACTATGGAGTCTGAATGAAGATTGAAGCATAAATACTATTTTCACTTTTGTTGTTGTTTTTTTGTTATTGTTCTTATTTATTCTTTCTTGCATTTTCCCCCTTTTGTTCTATTTCTTCTCTTACAACATGACTAATGTAGAAATATGCTTAACATGATTGTAATGTATACCTATATCAGATTGCTTGCTGGCCTGGGGTGGGGGTGGGGGTGGTTGGGAGAAAAATTTGGAATTCAAAATATATCTTTACGTGTAATTAGAAAAAAATAAAAATTAAATTAAATTTGAAAAAAATACTGACTCTGAAACAATACTTGTAGGGTGACTCTGAGCATCATTTCACTTCTCTATGAATCAATTTTTATATCTGTTAGAGATAATTACATTCATACTACTACCCTAACAAAACTTTGGTAGAAAAACCCTTTGTAAACTTTATGAGCTATAGAAATATAAAAACTTGTTATTATAATGAGGGGGTGGGGAGGGAGATATTAACCTGAATGCAGGATAAAAATCATCAGCTCAACCTGGCCTCTTTAAGTGTTGCTAAGTCATATTAGAAGCTCTTGGGGGTAATTTGCTGACACTGGAAACATGATGACACAGTGGATAGAGAACTGGTTTTAGAGCCACTAAGACCTGTATTCAAATCTCACCTCTGAGACATGCTGTCTGTGGGAGTTGGACAAACCACTTAACTTCTGAATTCTAAGCTGCTCTCTAAGACCAAGTTTCAAAGCCATTGTTGATTTTGTGTTGGTAGAAGAGGTTTCCTCACCTGTGAGTTTTTAATACCAATAAAACCACAGGTCCAGTCCCTATCCATATTCACTTAGCTATCCTGTCCTAATTAAAAGCTTTACTATTAAAATTTTGTTCCCAGGTCTGTTGGTAGAGAATGCATTGCATGAGGGCTATATTTTCATAACTATGACTATCCAAAATACCCCTTCCTGAGTCTGGGGACAGTGAGGTATTTCTGTGTTATGTGGGAGCTTTTCCAGATTATTAATATCATATTTTAGAAGCGCCTATGTTTACAAAATGGGGGATTGGGTAATGGGAGGGAGGTCTTTTGGACAACTAGACTGCAATCAGGACAAGGATTTGGAGACAACAGTGTTTCTGGCAGCAGCCACAGCTGCATTAAGAGCATCTTTGCCCTCTGAGCTTTCCAGGGAAGAAAGCTTTTGGTCTGAGTGGTTTATCTTAGCTCCATTGAAAATAAACAACTTTCCCTCTCCCTTGAAGGGTTTTTGCTGGGGAGAGGTGATGCATAATTCATGGCACTGTCTACTCATCAGCCTTTGATATGTTCCTCAGCTTGAGAGGGATCTCTCCAGGCTCAGGCAGAATTGTTGTGCTTTACCAAAGGATATTGAACTGCAATACCCCAGCACCTTTCTGCAGTTAGTGGAATCCTGCAGTTAGAAGAGACTTCAGAGGCAACCTAGCAACCTCAGTAAGAATACCCTCTCTACTGTAGCCTGGACTAATGCTCCTCTGATTGCTATTTGGAGATCCCAGTTTTCAGACCTTGCTTTCCCTTTTTAATCCCATTTCCTATAATTTTGCTGCTCATATCTTCTGTTTCACTGAGAAGTTGGGAAAGCCTTCTATCTCTCTATATCCTAATCATCCTTCCATGCACAGCCCTCTTTACTGCTTTCATGCAGCCTTTCTGGAGTACTCTAGCAGACACAGATCTATTTTCTCTTTTGAATAGCTACAACACATCTAGTGAGAGTGCCCACAGGGAGCATTGATCCAGAGTTGGAAAAAAAACAAACCAACCCCAAACCTCAGATGTCATCTAATCCTGCTCCCTCATTTTACAGATGAGACTTAGTGATTTGCTTAAAGTCACACAGGTATTAGCAGAGGATGGATTTGAATGCAGGCCCTCTGATTGTAGCTGTTGCTGTTGTTTAGTCATTCAGTAGTGTCTGATTATGCATGATCCCATGGATCATAGCACACTATGCCCTTCTTATCTCCACTATCTCCCCGAGTCTGTCCAAGTTCATGTTAATTATTTCCCAGGCACCATATCCTTTTAATTCTCTGCCTTCCTCTTCTCCTTTTGTTTTCAATTTCCCAACTTCAGGCTCTTTTCCAACGAGTCCCAATTCTAGAGTCAATGCCTCTGCTATGTTTTGCTGCCTTCCAGCCACCTATCTCACAGCTTTACACAATGATACTATGTCCCATTGTTTGTGGCTATGAATGTTTTGTCTGTCCAACTTGATTGTAAGACCCTCAATGGCAGGAATTAAATATACTGCTTTTCCAGGCTATTGAGCCAGTTCTAAAACCATATAGTTGTCTTATAGTTCATAGCTCTTCATCTTTTTCACAAAAATCATCTGAGATTCTTTTATTAAACTCATTGCTAAAATCAAGATGAATACCCTTGACCTACTAGGTTAGCAATCTTGTCTCTTCTCCTATGCCTGCAATTCTCTCCCTCCTAACCTTTACCTTCTGGTTTCTTTCAAGTCTCAGCTAAAATCCCATTGTCTGTAAGAAGTCTTCTCCAGTCCTCTTATCTCCAATTCATCCTGTCTATTCTTGTTTATGTATGGTTGCTTGTGTGTCTCCTCCATTAAACTGTGAGTTTATTGAGAGGAGGGATTGTCTTTTACCTTTGTACCTCTGGTGCTTAGTGTGATGCCTGGCACACATTGAAATCAATACATCTTTCTTTACTTGACTTGAAATAAAGTTGTTCTAGCATGGCTTATTATTTTTTTTGGTGGGGCAGTGAAGGTTAAGTGACTTGCCCAGGCTCATACAGCTAGTAAGTGTCAGGTGTCTGAGGCCAGACTTGAACTTAGGTCCTCCTGAATCCAGGACTGGTGCTTTATCCATCATGCCATCTAGCTGCCCCCTGGCATGGCTTATTCTTGATCCAGATATCTTCCTTCTTTTAGAGATGAGGAAATTGTGGATGAGAGGAGTTAAATGTCTCGCCAAGTTAATACAAGTTTTTTTTTTTTGGTATTTACTGTTTTAATTAGATGTTTACTAGTGGTCTTTTTTCTCCTTTTGTCTGTTGTAGAAGTTTCCCAGGAATTGAAATCAATTTTATTGGCCCATATTTTTCAGTTTATTCCTCCCTCCATTAAAAAAAAATTTTTAGCCAAATTTGCCCATCTCCAGTCCTATTCTCCCATTCTTTAGGGCCTTTTCAATACTTCTCATGGTAACTTGGCAATAATCCTTCTAAGAACCTGATGATGTTCACCTGGGCCAGGTGACTCAAATTCATTAAGACCAACCAGTGCTGACTGTCTCCTTCTTTATATATGGTAACAGCTCCCTATTTCCTCTATTGATTCTGGGATTTCCTTCACAAGAATGTAAGCTTTTTGAGGGGCCAGGGCCTGTTCTTGCTTATCCTCATATCCCTGCCCCTAAGCACATCACCAGGCACTTAAAGCTTAATGATGCTTATTGATTGATCTAACTGAGCAACTGTCTTCTAATGATGCTTATTGATTGATCTAACTGAGCAACTGTCTTCTCTTTTTCATCCGCTCTCATCATCTTATTGGCTCTCCCTCAAGCATTGTCTCTTATTTCATTCTCCCCTTACATTCAACATAATTAAAATCAAATACTCCCTCCAAACACATTCCTTTTATTGTCCTTAGCTTCCCTTGCTAGCCTTAGATTTTTCAGAACTATGGTACTTCTGACATTATTTACACATGATTGTTTCATGCTCTCACATTCATTTGTTATCTACTTGTGTTTCCACGTTTTGTATATGACAATTTACAATTGAAATTTTTAATAATGACCCGGAAGCTCTTCATGATTAGTCAGTGCCTTCCAAATTCTCCAAAAAAGGTGAAATCATGCTAAGAATAATTTGTGTCCATTGTGTCTTATGATTTTTAGATTATAGGATCATATGATTTCGAATAAAAAGTGACCCTAGAGATTTTGTGAGGCCCAGAAGGTTTGTAACTTTTCTGAGGTTCAGAGATTAAAAAGCAACAGAGCTGAGATTTGAATCCAGGTCTATTGGTTGGAAATCTAGAACTCTTTTCAAAAAATCCTCAAATTTTGGTGTCATCATCCTGGACTGGAATGTTCCAAGTGTATTCTGTGCATTCCTAAATAAAATAATAATATTAATAATAGCTAGCATTTACATAGCACTTTAAATATTGCAAAATGCTTTACATTCCTTATCTCATTTGATCCTCTCAACAACCCTAGGAGCTAGGTGCTATTTTTATTCCCATTTTATGGATGAGAAAACTGAGGCAAGAAAAGTTAAGTGACTTATGTAGCATCACACAGCTAGTAATTCTCTGAGACGAGATTTGAATTCAGGTCTTCCTGACTTCAAGTCCAACACTCTATACACCATAAAATCTTCTGTTATTGTTCAGTCATATCTGACTCTTTGTGGCCCCATTTGGGGTTTTCTTAGTAAAGATCCTGGAGTGGTTTGTCATTTCCTTTTCCAACTCCTTTTACAGATGAGGAAATCAAGAGTTAAATGCTTTGCCTGGGGTCACCCAGCCAGTAAGTGTCTGCAGCTGAATTTCAACTCAGGTCTTCCTGACTCTAGGCAAAACACTCTATCCACTGCACCACCCAGCTGTCCTCAAATTTACCAGTGAAATTCTAAGCCCTGAGTGAATGAATAATTAAAACATGCTTTGTGACAATTGTGGTCAAGACCCACCTTAGGAAAAACTGTAATAATAGTAATGATATGCATTTACTCTTCATTCAAGCCCATATTCCCCCATGAACTTGCTGGGTTGGTGTGAATTGTTTCCCCCAGTTTCTATGGGCTATTGAAATTGAGGGTGGCATCAAGATGGGAGTGATTGGGAAGGAGGGGTGTTATGGAGAGGAAAGGGCAGAAGGCATCTTTGCAGATGAGAAATCTTCAATCTGTATAAATCATTGAACTGCAAGGGTTTTCAGGGGAAAACCATATGGTTATTATTAAACATTTATATAATATCATCTGTATACTCAGTGCTTCATGAATCATTGAGGCATTGAGACTGCAAGGACTCTGCTCAGCAGGCTGATGATCTATGCAAGGATCAAGAAGAAGAATTAGGAGAAGGAGAAAGCGGAGCTGTCAGATGGGGTGACTGAGTGAAGAAAGCAAAAGAAAGAAATGAAATCAGAAAGGCAGTCTGGAGGAGGGGAAGAACGTGACCTGAGAATCAGTCAGCAAGCACAGGGGCTCTGTGCCAAGTGGGGGCAGGTAGTTCCATGTAAAAATAGCATCCCAGAGACTTGAGGAGTTTCAGCATGAGAAAGGACCTCAAATCTGTATTGGAATAATGTCTACAATGACAAATGGTTACCCAGTCTCTGTTTGAAGACCTCCAGAGACAGGGAACTCACCACTTAAGGCAGCTTATTCCACCTTTGGGCAGATCAAACAATCAGAAAGGTTGATTCTTATTGAGCTAAAAATGTGGTTTCCTCTAATTTTCAAAAACACAGTGATCCTATAGCTTTGACTTCTCAGGCCATACAGAAAAAGTTTGTGCCCTGAGGAATCTACCATTCTCATTTCCTTTGAAAGAATTTCTGAAAAGGATAGTTTTTCTCTTGGCTAAAGTCAGCCACTCCACTTGCACCTTTGATGTCATCTCCTTCTGTTTTCTCCAGGAACTTGATTCTTCTATCATTCTCTCTTTTTCTGAAGGGAAATGGTGATGTTTATATTGGTAAGAGTAAAGGATTCAAATCAAAGGTTTTGTTTCTAATACACACACACACACACACACACACACACACAGAGGCAAGAATATGGGCCAGGAGGGCAAACAAAAATGCCTTTACCAACTTCAATTTCCTATTTTGACTCAACATCATTTATGTCAATCGAAGAGTATTTATGCAATGTTATGTGATGCTGAAGAAAGCATAACCAACCAATCATTCTTTTCACATTCAATCTCTGTGTTGAAGGACTTATTCTATTTCATATCCTAGTTTATTCTTTCCTTGAGATCTTTCCTTTTTACTAACTAGGATTCCAAAGCTGCTGACCTACAGAAGGGACCCTAATATGAGTAATCTGAGCAGTGAAATACTTCAAGTCATGAAACACAGATTTTATTTTTCCTTTTCTTGTTGGTGTTTCAGGCTGGGTAGCAGAGTCTGGGGAAAACTTACAGCAAATGAACATAGTATGGTAGAGAACAATATTGCCAACTTCTTATCAACCAGACCACTCTATTAACTTGACACTTCTACACAGTCACACAAAAAAATGACAACAGACAACCATAATGATGACCCTGAGGCGCTACAGAAATCTGCATGTTACTCCAATTGAGGGTACCTACCATGTCCCCACTTTCCCACTTCAAGTTTTCTCTTCTGGAGGCTAAGCAACCCCAGCTACTTCTAGAGAATTGACCCTTCTACATACAACATGACCACCTCATTCTGATTGCCCTCCTTTGGACTCCTTGACTTATCCAATGTGATGAGTTTAATCCAATAAACATTTATTAGGTGCCTACTTTGTGCCAGGTACTAGGCTTAGTATTGGGGATATAATTAGCAAAAAGAAAGGGTCCCTGTCCTCAAAGAATTTATAATCTAATGAAAGGTGGGGAAGCAATACATAAAAAGGAGGCATGGTTGGATCAATTCAAAACTCCACCAACAATGCATTAGTGTCTGATCCAACCATTCTGGAGAGCAATTTGGAATTATGCCCAAAGGGTGATAAAGCTGTGCATACCCTTTGACCCAGCAATCCCACTTTTAGGTCTTTTGCCCAAAGAAATCATGGAAGGGGGAAAGGGACCCACATGTACAAAAATATTTATAGCTGCTCTTTACGTGGTAGCAAGGAATTGGAAGTTGAGGGGGTGCCCATCAATTGGGGAATGGCTGGACAAGTTGTGGTATATGAATACAATGGAATACTATTGTGCTGTAAGAAATGATGAGCAGGAAGAGTTCAGAGAAACCTGGAGGGTCTTACGTGAGCTGATGATGAGTGAGATGAGCAGAACCAGAAGAACATTGTACACAGTATCATCAACATTGAGTGTTGACCTACTGTGATGGACTATATTCTTCTCACCAATGCAATGGTACAGAAGAGTTCCAGGGAACTCATGATAGAAGAGGATCTCCAAATCCAAGAAAAAAAAAGAAAGAAAGAACTGTGGAGTATAGATGCTGATTGAACCATATTATTTCTTTTGTTTTGGGTGCTGTTCTTTTCTTTTTCTATTTGGAGGTTTTGCATCACTGCTCTGATTCTTTCTCTTGTAACAGGATTAATGCAGAAATAGGATTAATGTTATTATGTGTATATATATGTGTGTGTATATATATATCTATATGTATATGTATAGATATATATAGATATAACCTATATCAGATTACCTGCTGTCTAGGGGAGGGGGGAGGGAGGGGAGGGAGGGAGGGAGAAAAATCTGAAATTGTAAAGCATGTATAAACAAAAGTTGAGAACTATCTTTACATGTAACGGAAAAAATAAAATATCTAAAAAAAAAAAAAAAAAAAAAAAAAAAAAAAAAAAAAAAAAAAAAAAAAAACAATGCATTAGTGTTCCAATTTTCCCACATCTTCTCCAACATTTATTATTTTCCTTTTTTGTCATATTAGCCAAACTGATAGGTGTGACGTGGTACCTCAGAGTTGTTTTAATTTTCATTTCTCTAATCAATAGTGATTTAGAACATTTTTTTCATATGGCTATAGATAGCTTTAATTTTGTGGCACATAAAATTATATGGGATCACCTATTACTGTCCCAAGTTTAGGGAAACTAAGCTGTAGTTCTAATATATTTGTTACTTAGAAATTAGAGGCTACTGCACCAGTTTGGGGCATTAAGCATTTATTAAAGCATATTAAATATTAGTAAAGAGAGTACACATGGCTCTGAAAGAAAAGAAAGCCTAGCTAGAGGAGAGAAGAAAGAGAAAACTGGGCTGTGTAGTGTTCCCAGGGCAAGAGAGCTGGAGTGACTGTGTAAGCTCCTTGGGGGTGGGAGGAGAGCCTGCCCTTACACATTGCTCAAAGCTAATTGGCTAGCATCATTCAAATCTATTGGATTTGAGGGTGGTCTGGAGCAGTGCATGCTGATGTCAAAGTATGGAGCCCATGTCAGAGTACGGAGCCCTCCAAGGGGAAAAAAACCTTCAGGTGGGTATGGTTTTAATCCCTATTCACAGTCCCAGGTCCCACTTGGCTGACTCCGCCAGTCTTAAAAGATCAGGCAGTTAGGCCCTCAAGTGAGGGGGTTTCTGTGAGTCCCCAAACCCCATTATTTTCTCACAGTTTTATCATCTGAAAACTACTTGTTCATATCCATTGACCATTTCTCAATTGGGGAATGACTTGTATTCTTATGTATTTGATTCAGTTCTCTATATATTTTAGAAATGAGGCCTTTATCATATACACTGGCTATAAAAATTATTTCCCAGATTTCGGCCTTCCTTCTAATCTTGGTTGAATTGGTTTTGTTTGTACAAAAGTTTTTTATTTTAATTCATTGAAATCAAAATGATCCATTTTGCATTTCATAATATTTTCTATCTCTTGCTTGTTCATACATTTTTCCCTCATCCATAAATCTGGTAGGTAGATTATTCCTTCCTCTCCTATTTTGCTTATGGTATCACCCCTTATGTCTAAATCATAAACTCATTTTGACCTTATTTTGGTAAATGGTTTAAGATGTTGGTCCATGCCTAGTTTCTGCCCTACTATTTTCTAGTTTTCCCAGCAGTTTTTGTCAAATATTTAGTTCTTAACCCAGAAGCTGGAGCGTTTGGATTTATCAAATAGTAGATTGCTATACTTATTTACTACTGTGTTTCATGTGCCACATCTATTCCACTGATCCACTACTCTTTCATAGTGATGACTGTCACTTTATAATATAGTTTTAGATTTGGTATTGCTAGACCACAACCCTGTGCATTTTTTTCATTAATTCCCTTGACATTCTTGACCTTTTTTGTTCTTCCATATGAATTTTGTTATTTTTCCAGCTACATAAAATAATTTTTGGTAGTTTGATTAATACGGCACCAAATAAGTAAAATAATTTAGGTGGAATTGTCATTTTTTATTATATTATCTTGGCCTATCAATGAGAAATTTATAATTTTCAAATTATTAGTTATGATTTTGTTTGTGTGAAAAGTGTTTTGTAATAATTTTCATATAATCCCTGAGTTTGTCTTGGCAGGTAGATTCCCAAATATTTTATATTGTCTACAGTTATTTTAAATGGAATTTCTTTTTCTATCTTTTGCTGCTGGATTTTGTTGGTCAGCAAAAATATATTCTTATGAAAGTGTTTTATTACTGGTAGAAGCTATTATTCTAGGTGACTTTAGCAAGAGCTAATCATAACAGCCATTCATTGTGTGGCCAAAGGAAGGATCTTTAGAACATAGAATATTAATGTTAGAGCTGAAAGGGACTGTAGACTATAGGATTTAAAAAAAATTATCTTATTTTAAATTTATGGGATAAAACAAACATTTGCATAACATAATATAATAAAAATATGTTACTATAAATTTACCATATATAATGTTCTATTCCTTTTAAATATAGTTATGAAAATTTCTTTTTTCTTTTTTTTCTCCCATCCCTCCACCCTAGAGAGGGGCACCATTAAACACAAATAAGGTGTGTGTGTGTGTATACATATATATACACACTAATTTATGCAATTATTATATACATATTTTTATTTATCAGTTCTTTCTCTGGATACAGATAGCATCTTTCTTCATATGTCCTTTACAGTTAATTTTGGTATATATAATAGTCAAAATAACTTATAGGATGTTAAAACATAGAACATAAAATGTTGGAGTTGGGAGATTAATATATTGGTGCCTGGTAAGGGGAAGTAACTTGTCTAAGCTTTTGAATCATTGATCTGTGACTGGATTCACGGGAGTTAGACCTAGAAAACTTTGGCAATATTTCTGGATCCCAGGTTTCTTGATCTTAAGTCCACTGCTCTTTTTACAATGCCCCTCATATGTTACTATGCCTCTTGTGGTATTTGTTTTTGTTTTGATGAACAGAGGGTGAAGAGGCAGGGGATTTGTCATTCTAAAAAATCACTTGGTTAACATGGAAGAGGGATGCTTCTTGTGTCTAGACCATAGAAAACACCTGATTAAAAAATAGTTGATCTGATGGATACCGGCTGTATGCAGCCCATCAAGCTGGCTTGGGTCATCAAAGTTCTGGGCCAGACTGGTTCTCAGGACCAGTGCACTCAGGTGTGTGTGGAGTTCATGGACAACACGAGCTGCTCCATCATCCGCATCCTGAAAGGCCCTGTGTGGGAGGGAGATGTGCAGAAGGAGAGACCCAGAGGCTGTGGTGAAACCCATCAGTGGAGGCCCCGAGGCTGCTGCTCCTGGAAGGACTGCTAAGAGATATGTAAAATAAAGAGTTTTGTCTAAAAAAAAAGGTTGATCTTTCTTCTTAAAAAACACACATATCAGATCATCCACGTGATTGATTTGATAGAGTATACAGAAATCTGTCATTAGGATGGCAAAAAAAAACCCAATTTGACAGAAAAATAGTTGACAGAGTAGCTGCTTCTAGACAAGACCTAAGTCAGCTTCATTGACAGTATTTTTCCTAGAAAGGTACTCATTAATATTGAAGATTGCAACCCCCCCCAATATTATGGTCTCTAATTTATAACATGCATATCTTATGCTGGGCTTTCAAGTGATATGATTTTTTTTTATTTATAAGAGAATTTGGTCTAGAATTTAAATGGAACATTTTTCAAAGTGTAAACTTCAGATCCAGCCTATCTGCCAGAGCCATAAATCATGGCTGTTTCATTTTCAAATCATTAGGGAGACTGAAAGCTCAAAGTATTTAATTTATCCAAACTGCTTGGGGTAGTTTATCATTGTGTATGATGTACTGGTATTTTATTCCAGTGCTGACTAGTAAAATCCTGAGCAAATCCCGCTGTGTTTTGGGGTGTATGAAGTCAATGCAAATGACACAGATCTCCTAGGAGCAACTAACGAATGGAAATCACTCTAAAGTATTCTCATCATGGGATGCTTGACCAGGCTTAGGACATCTTCCCAAATGACAGTGTACAAACTGGAACAGATTGTGCACAGGATGAATTGAAAACTTTCTTTAAAAAAATTACCCTTCTACTCAGGCAGAAAGGATGAAGAGCTTTGATTGCCCTAAACAAAATGTAGTGAATTGATATGATGAATGGGAAAGGGGTACTCTTCATTTTATTGTTGTGTTATCCACAAGTGAATGGGTTCCAACCCACAGCATAATCCTTTAGAATTATCATGCATTAGCATGGAAAGGAAATCAGATACCTTGATTTTATTTTTTGAATATGACTGAGTTACAATCATACCCAAGTTCCAGATTGGGTTTGTTCCGATGCTTTTTTAAAAAACTTAGATCCTGTTCTGATTGCAGTGAGTTAGAAACTCTGTATTTATCAGCGGTTCTGCTTTCCTGTAGTTTACAAAGGCCCAGATAACTAAATAAAGATGTTTCCTATAGCAAATAGATACCCTAGCATGAGAAAAAAAAAAGTCCATCCAATCTCATTGTACTTCATTTAATCCCATTCCATCCAACTAGTATTTTTTTAAGTGTCTTTGTTGTTTTTGTTGTTGAATCATTCTTGGCAAAGATACTAGAGTGGATTGCTACTCCCTTCTCCAGCTCATTTTACAGATGAGGAACTGAGGCAAACAGGGTCATACAGTTAGTAAGTGTCTGAGGCTGCACTTAAACTCCGGAAAAGTAGTTTTTTTGACCCCAGGCCTGATATTCTATCCACTGTACCATCTAGTTCCCCCCCCTCCCGCCCCCAAAGGTGAATAGTGATTAAACAAGTGCAAATGCAAAATCACCTTGCCCTCAAAGGAGACATAAAACTTGTAAAGAGAGATGCACATGTATTTCTGAATCAATCAACATGCATTCACTGTTTTCTATTCCCAAGCACTGTCCTAAATGTTGGACGTACAAACACAAAAATGAAGCTATCAGGAGCTTCTTCATATTTTACCAAGGAGATCACATGTGGATGCCTCTTCTCCCCTTTTCTATATCTTACAATCCCTTAACATGATCCCTTATTCTCTCCTTCTCTACTTCAGTCTCTGATGAAATGACCCTTTTTGTCAAAGCCAGCTGTTCTACATGTGCCCTCAACCCCATCCTCTCCTGTCTTGTTCTCCAATGGATTGTTTCCATAATCACATCCTTCCCTTCAAGGCTTTGAGCTTTTTCTATATATTGGCTTCTTCCCTGTGGTCTGCAGATTTTCTTTCTTTTTTCCTTCCTTCCTTCCTTCCTTCCTTCCTTCCTTCCTTCCTTCCTTCCTTCCTTCCTTCCTTCCTTCCTTCCTTCCTTCCTTCCTTCCTTCCTTCCTTCCTTCCTTCTTTCCTTCCTTTCTTTCTTTCTTCCTTTTTTTGCGGGTCAATGAGGGTTGTGTGACTTGCCCCAGGTCCCACAGCTAGTAAGTGTCTGAGGCTGGGTTTGAACTCAGATCCTCCTGAATCCAGGGCAGGTGCTTTATCCACTGCACCACCTAGCTGCCCCCTATCTGCAGATATTTTTAAATTTTTCTCATGCTGAAAAACATTTTTCACTCTATCCATTTCTTCAAGCTGTCATTCTATATCTTTCCTCCTTTTCAAAGTCAAACTCCCAGGAAAAAAACAAACAAAAACAAAACTGTAAAACTTTCTACATTCATTGCCACCACATCTTCTTCTCACCTAGGTTCGCATAGTGACTAGAGACCTGGACCTGAAGTCAGGAAGAATTGAGTTTTCAAATAAGACATTAGACAAGAGGTGTGTAATCTGTCTCTAACCTAAGATTCCAGCCCTTATTACATATGACTTCCATCCATGGACTCTATTCTATGATCTGGCTAAATGGATCTCCTTGCTACTCCTTATCACGACATACTATCTTCTGTCTCCTGGCTGTATGTCATTCATGGAATTCACTCCTGTCTCACCTCCTTACTGAAGAACCACTTGTTTCCTTCAAAACTCTCTTTCAGAGATACCTTTATTTTAATTCCTTCCAGATCCCCTCAGATACTTCCCCTCTCACCTCAATATTTTTATTTCAGATTTATTTTGTCTATCTCGATATAGAGGAGTGGGCCCCACATGAGTAGAGAGGCCCATAGGTGGGGGGCAGGGCTAGCATTGTGTGGTTGAAAGGGAGACAGAGGAGACATCTTTATCAACTTTGCCCTTCTACCTTTCTCCAAGAATGACTTTCATCCCTGCCTGGGTGGGGAGTGGGAGGGAAGTAGGAAGTTGGGGCAGGTGGCCACTGTTCTGCTCTCCTCAGAGAGGGAGGGTACCAGATTAGAAGTATATCTAGGGGCAGCTAGGTGGCACAGTGGATAGAGCACCAGCCCTGGATTCAGGAGGACCTGAGTTCAAATCCGGCCTCAGACACTTAACACTTACTAACTGTGTGACCCTGGACAAGTCACTTAACCCCAACTGCCCCACCAAAAATAAAAAGTATATCTATCTGCTCCCTTAAATATTGTTCATCTAAGGAAAATAATAAAGATCAAGCTAACTTCTCATTGCTTCTGATTGGGGGTGGGGGTGGGGGTGAGGAGGACCCTACAGTCAGTATCCAAGACTTGACCCCTTTCCCACCAAATACCAGCTCCATAAATGAACACCCATAGGGTAATAGCAAAGAAATTCATTTGTCTAAATCATAGCAAAACAGAAAACAGAGAAGGTATACATGGAAAAAATATACATCAAACAATATAGAAAGAAGGAACTTTCCCACTAAAAATAAGATAACTCAGCTCAAATGAGAAAAAGTCTTAGAACTTACCTAAGGGAAACTCCTCAGTCCCTAGAGTAGCTAACTGGGAATAGGGACTTGATAGAGATTGCCAACTCCTTTCATCTCTTCCAAGAAATTTTTTCATTTTGCAAACTGAAGTGAGATTAACCTCTTCTTAAAGTTGGAAGCCAGGAAACCAAAGTATCTGTCAGCTTGGATTCCTAAAGAAGACCCAACTCCAAGAATGTCACAGGGGACTAGCCCTGAAGAGTCCCAGAGGGAGACTCCCTTTTGGAGTCCCAAAGGGCCATTGGCAAAGGCTGGAGCTCTCTTGCCTCACAGTAACTTCTCTCTGCCCTTCGTACAAGGGAGGGCATTTATCTCTACCAATAAGGAGAAACTCATATCAATGAATTTGGGGACAGGAGTAACTTTTCTCCCCGGATTCTTTGCAGTCCCTTGCAACACTTAGCTGGGGCAGGCACAAAATTGGGAAATCTATAGTATTATAAACACTAGTGTTTTAAATATCCAGTATAAATGACATAAGTGCTTTAAAACAACAAAGATGATTTTCCTGGAATCACAGGCAACCATCCTGCAGTACTGAACTGAACTGAACTGAAATAAAACAAATGCACATTAACAATACATGGAGTAGGCTTGGCACTGTATACAGCATCACCTTCAAGGATACTACAGTGTCAACATACCCAACTACATACAGGAAATAGAACACATGCATATTTCAAAAGTATGCATATATCCATAAGTAAGCTCCTTGAGAGCAGCTGGTGAGTAACAAGCATTTATTACATGTGATGTCCCTGCACTGTGCCAAGTACAATGGATTCAAAGAAAGGCAGAAAACAACTATTTTCCCACCAACAAAAACAAATCCATGCCAGCAAAGAGCTTACATACGAATGGGAAAGACAAAATGTAAGTAATTAAGTATGTACAAGATAATTACAAATTATTTGAAGCTAAACTGAAAGGGGAAAGTATGAGTAGTTGGGAGGAGTTGACTGGTTCAACTGGAAAAGGCCTCCTACAGAAGGTGGCATTTGAGCTGAGTCTTTAAGTAAGTCAGAGAAGCCAAGAGGGAAAGCCCAGGGGACAATTAGTGAGGAGATGGAGCTCCCTGTGGAAAGAAGAACAAGAAGGCCAGTATGATAGCTGGATCATAGTTACTCCCCTGTTGGAGGGGAGTAAGCTATAAGAAGATTGGAAATGATGGAAGGAGACAGGTTATGAACAACTTTAAATGCCAAACAGATTTTTTGTCTTTCTTTGTGTCTGGCATACAGAAGGTGCTTAATAAATGCTTATTGATTGGTTGATACTACAACTATGAATATACAAAATGAATACAAGATAAATGGGGGCGGGAGGGAGGAAAGCTGGAAAGGCCTCATACAGGGAGGAACTGGTACTTGAAATTTGAAGGAAATTTGGGATGCTAAGAGAGAGAGGAGGAGGGAGTGAATTCCAAGCAGGGCAGACATCCTATGCAAAGGCAGCAAGAAAGCCTTGGACCAGAGAGTAAATTAAAAAGGAATCAGGTAGGGGGCCAGCTAGATGGTGCAGTGGTTAAAGCATCGGCCCTGGATTCAGGAGTACCTGAGTTCAAATCCGACCTCAGACACTTGACACTTACTAGCTGTGTGACCCTGGGCAAGTCACTTAACTCCCATTGCCTGGAAAAAAAAAAGGAATCAGGTATAGTAACGGATACATGATAATTTGGATAGGAGGAAAAGAACAACCATCAACTAATATAATCAGGAAAAACTTCCTGTAGGAGATATAAATGTAATGTCTTACTTAAATTGATTAATCTCCAGGAGTTCACTTGGTGGATTTACACCTTCCACTTAAATCCAGATGCAACTAAATTAGAAAGTATATTCCTAGCTGGGGAAGTCCAGCAGAAAATAATTGCAGATTCCCAGGCCCTATTCTTAGGGAATCCTGACCCAGGGAAGATGAAGAATAGCTACATCTGAGAGACTGGCAAAGCACCTGGAGGTCAGTGGAATTGTAGCCTATTGATAAACTCCCATTTTTCCAAAGGATTTAAAAATACAGATACCCTCTTCAGGCTAATGCTTAGAGAAAAATCCCATTTTTATTAAATGAATGCATACAAATGTATGGATAGGTAGTTAGAGATCTCAATTTATACCCTATATGCTTTTCTCTTCTCCCCTCCTCCACCACAACCCCACTTTTATTTCCTGGGAACCCTGAAGAATTTAAATGTAAGTATACAGTTGGGAGTGGGGGGGTGTCATCTCAGTTTCCAATGTAAACTTTTCAAACAGAATTAATTTCCTGAGTTTCAGCTTTCTCACCTGTAAAATGGGGGCTGGACAACATGCCTCAAAAGTCCCTTCTACCTGTCAGTGTATGGTCCTATTATCCTCTGGATTCCCCGGGGGGGGGGGGGTCAATACTCAGAAAAGTCTTCTTTGTTGATTGATTGATTCATTAATTAGCTTCTTGGTGATGACAGCTTTCTCTCAGTTTCTTCCTTGTCTTGTCAACACCTTTCCCTTGCTCATTCTAGGTACCCCTCAGGGTTCTATCTTTTCTTCTTTTCTCCCTCTATACTATTTCACTTGCTGATCTCATTAGCTCCCATGGATTTAAGTACTATCTTTATGCTGGCCATTCTTAAATTTGTCCATCCTGCCTCAATCTCTCTGCTGACCTCCAAACTCACATCTCCAAGTCTTTCAGACATTTCAAACTAGACATCCATTTGAATCTTAAACTCAATATGTCCAAACCAGAACTCATTATCTTTCCCCCTAAGCCTTCCCCAATCCCACCTTCCCTATTACTGCAGAGGGCAACACCATTCCGCCCAGTTGCTTAGGATCACAACTTAGGAGTCATTCCAGATTCCTCACTTTATCTTTTATTTTTATTTTTAAATTTTTTTAAATTTAAATTTATTTATTTATTTATTTTTGCAGGGCAATGAGGGTTAAGCAACTTGCCCAGGGTCACACAGCTAGTAAGTGTCAAAAGTGTCTGAGGCCGGATTTGAACTCGGGTCCTCCTGAATCCAGGGCCAGTGCTTTATCCTCTGTGCCATCTAGCTGCCCCCTCCTCACTATATCTTACCCTCCAAATCCAAGCTGTTTCCAAGGCCTATTGATTTCACCTTTGTAGCATCTCTTGAATACTTCTTTCCTCTGACACTGCCACCACTCTAGTGTAGGTCCTCATCACCACATATCAGGTTTATTACAATAGCCTGCTGGTGGATCTGCCTATCTTTAGTCTAGCTCCACTCCAATGCATCCTCTATTCAGTCATGAAAGTGATTTTCCTAGAAAAGTACAAGTCCACTCATGTCACCTCCCTACTCAATGAACTCCAGTAGCTCCCTTAGCCTTCAGGATCAAATACAAAATGTTCTTCTTGGCACTTAAAGCCACTTATAACCCAGGTCCTCCCAATGTTCCAGTCTTTTTACAGCTTACTCAAGTGATGGTTCCAAAGGTTATCATGATGGGGTGGGAGTGGGGATAAGCTCCCACTCTCTATAAAATGCTCCAATAGTGTGCGTCTCAAATAGCCTCTGACAACTGAAGCCCAACTCCTGGCCTTCTCGTGGCAGAACTGTTTCCACTAACAGGAGAAGGGCAAAGGTGAGTCACTGGCGCCTTAAAACCAGTCACTTTGGGCAGGTGGGTCTTGTCAGCCTTGGCAGGCAACCCACCTAGGGGAAGGAAACCCTGATTTTAAACCTCTGCTGCCTTGCGGCTATACCCATATGTAGGAAAGGCTTCGGGAGTTAACCCCGAGGAAAAATCAGGAGTTGGAGTCCCTTAGGCAGTTGGACATTGGACATCACATCCCTCTGGCAACTCTTACGGTGGCACTGGTGCCAAACTGTATTGGATCTGCCTCTCCTTTGGATCCACCAGTGTCGCGGAGAGGGAAAACCTGCTGCATGGGCAACAGCTTGTTTTCCATATTGATCCACCCAGGCCAGCACCCTGGAGAGGACACTCCAGACTCCAGCACAGCCACACTGTGGCCTGTGGCTCTTCAAGGTGCTGATCCATGGTCGTCCGAGACTGGTGGAGGCCTACTACTACTACTACTCAAGTGACACTGGGCCCCCCTGCTGTGCCACTCAGGGGACACTCCATCTCTTGGCTCCGAGCATTTTCTCTCATTGCCCCATGCTTGGAAGGTTCTTCCAACTCAACCCTCAATTCCAGCTAAAATCCCATCTTTAACTTGAGGCCTTCCTCCACCCCTCTTAATTCCAGTGGCTTACCTCAGGTTGTTTATCTCCTATTTGTCCTGTAGATGTTTGCATGCTTTCTCCCCCATTAAACTGCAAACTCCTTGAGGGCAGGGACTGTCTTTTGTTTCTTTCTCTATTTCCAGCACTTAGAACAGTGCCTGGCCCATAGTAAGAGCTTAATAAATATCAATTAATTAATTGATTGAAACAAGAGTTAGGAGAAAAAAAAATGAGGCCAGTAAGTTAGTTTGGAAATGTTTGTTTTGTTTAGACCATGGGTTCTTAATTTAAGATTTATAGACCCACAAGGGATTCTTGGGATAGATAGTTAGGGAATAGAGTCGGTGATTTTTTTTCCTAAATTTTGATAATTATATTTTAATATATCTGGTTTCCTTTGTAATCCATAGATTTGATTTTACATATTTTAAAAAATGATTCTGAGGAGTTTGTGGGCTTCACCAAAAGGATCTATAAAACAAAAGAGGTTAAGAACATCCAAGGGATAAAATCATAGTAGTTCATATTTGTGTTGTGCTTTGCATTTGCAAACATTATTTCATTTAATTCTTACAACAATCCTCAAACTCAGTAGGCTCCTGAGTAGATATTTTCACTTGGGGCAAAAATAGTTGAGCTATGGGAGCAAGGTTAAGAGTGTGGTTTTGATTGGAGAAGCAGTGTTTTGCTGAAGTCATGATAGGACAATGGGGAGAGGGGCATTATGGGATGGGATGATGAAGATGGCGCCAGTACATTGTGGCATCTCTGGCTACGTCACTTTTGGTGGGGTGACTATATTGTGTCTTTTGCAGTCAGATGGAGTGCTTCAAAGTAAGGCCTGAGGAGAATAGACACCTTGGTTAGGAAATATCCCTCCTCCATATGTCAGTGCCCTGGGGAGAGCTTTGTTTGATGGTTCTGAAATTTAGAGAATTTTAGTAACATGTCTAAATTCAGATGTACTGGAAGTATTAAGACTGAAATTTGAACAAGGTCACAGAATCACAGAGCTGGAAGGCACCTTAGACATATTACGTAGCCCATCTTCTTTTTATAGATGAGGAAACTCAGGTGATCAGAATCATGGGGGTCAAAGGGACATTAAAACCCATTTTTTTTGCAGATTAAGAAACTAAGGCCCAGAGAGAAGTTAAATAATTTTCTCAAAACTGAGTTCCTCTGGCTTTCCCAATTTCAAATCCATTAGAGAATGGGAAGGGGATCATAGGATTGGATGAGGTCAAATGTCTCAATTTTCAAAAGGGAAAAGATAATAGATTCTGTAAACTATAGACCAGTGAGCGAACTTCATTTAGTAACTAGGAAAATTATAGAATAGATCAAGAAATGGTTAGTTAGCAAAGGAAGTATTGATCATAGAATTGGATTGGCATCAGTAAGAATGAGTTTCCTTTTTGGCAGAATTACTGTACTGGTGGGTCAGAGTAATGCAGCAGATAGAGTTTACCTAGATTTTAGCAAATTGTTTGAAAACATTTCATTGACTATTCTTGTGCAACAGATGGAGAGATGTGGCCTAGATGATAATCCAATTAGATGTTGATGGCTGTCTAGCAAGATGAAATTTTATAGGGATAAATACAATAAAGTCTTACATGGTTTCAAAACAATCAGCTTCACGAGTATAAGATGGGATAACTGTGATTAGCTGGCAATTTCTCTTAAAAAGAAATGGAAATGTGAGTGGACTGCAAGATCAATACCAGTCAGCTGTGTGAAGTGGTAGCCAAGAAAGCTAATGTTATATTGAGCTGTATTAAGAGGGGCATATCTCCCATGAATAAAGAGGGTTATTTTTTTTTCCTGGGTAGGCCACATCTGTTGTGCTGTGTTCAGTTCCGGGTGACATAGTTTAATAAGGCCATTGGAAAACTGAAAAGCAGTTAGAGGAAAGTGATAGAGAAGGCAATGCCTTGAATCTAAGCTATGCAAAAATCAGTCCAAAAAAGTGGGGATGTTTTAGCCTGGAGAAGAAATGACTCAGGGAGATGTTATAATTGATGAAGGGCAGTCATACAGAAGAGGAATTTGATTTTTTTTGTTTGAACCTGGAGAACAAACCCGGTAACAGCTGGAAGAGGCAAGATCCAAGTTTAGGCTAGACTTTATACAATTAGGGCTGCTCATTTGTGGACTGGTCTGCTTCAGAAGCTGGTGGGTTTCCCATCTTTAATGGTCTTCAAAGAGAGCTCAGATGACCATTTGCCAGGTATTATATCAGTGATTTTTCTTATGTAAGGACTGGACTAAATTACCACTGAGGTCTCTTCTAGACTCTGAGGTCTATGATTCTGGAATTCTTTGGCCTGATGCAGACATGCCCATGGCAAACCATGTCCTGGGTTTAAAAGGAAATCATGAGGGGAAGCTAAGTGATACAGTGGATAAAGCACTGGCCCTGGATTCAGGAGGACCTGAGTTCAAATCCAGCCTCAGACACTTGACACTTACTAGCTGTGTGATCCTGGACAAGTCACTTAATCCTCATTGCCCTGAAAAAAAAAAAAGGGAAACCACCTGCTATTTCAACCTTTTGTTCATGCAGTGAAAAGGGATATATTTACTGCAGAAGTGTACTGGAATTAATTATAATTACATTTACTTATCCTTCATATAGAATATTACAAAGATTTTCTTCTTTTCCAGTCAGCCAGTCAGTCCACAGACATTTATTAAGCACTTATCATCTACCAGGCACTGTGCTAAGTGCTGGACATACAAAGAAAGCCAAAAGACAGTCTTTGTCCTCCAGGGGTGTAAATGCTGACAGGAGAGACAAGATGGAAACAATTATGTTAACCAAGATATATCCAGGTTAAAGTAGAAATAATTAACACAGGGAAGGTGCTAGCATACAAGTATCATAGGATTTAGCACTTAAAGAAATCTTAGCGAATTCTTATATTAACTTTTTGAGGAAGGCTGGTGTTACTCTACCCATTTTACATATGGAGAAACAGAGACTTAAAAGGGTTAATTGATTCAAAGTCACAGAGTAGTGAGACTGATACTTAAACAAAGGTCTTAATGTCTACAAGTCCAATTATTGCCTCATTATACCAGACTTTCTCTTTCTTTCCATCATCTTCTTTTCTAGTATTCACCTTGCTTCAATGTAAGGTGTTTTATCACCAGCAAGAAAATCCTATTAAATTTTAATTCCCCCTGTAGCATAAGTAATATGGGTAAAATGGATTTGCTTATTGCTATTTTTCTAGCTAATGTTTGCACATGACATGACAGTGCCAAAGGCCTTGTTTTTTTTTTTTTGGAGGAGATCATAAGTTGGTGGAAAGAAACGGAGAAAGGAAAGCACTATATGACAGTAACCTTTATTAAATTAATGAAATCTGGTGTCTCCTTTCTAAAAACTTTGTATTTATTCTGTATTTTTTTTCTGCAAATACCTCAGCACATGTTGCTTACTCCAGGAGAATAAAGTTCCTTGGATGCAGGAACTATATCATTTTTCACTTGGTATGCATCTGTTTTCAGTCTATTGATTGATTAGCATCCATTTTACATATGAAGAAATGGAGGATCCAAGAAAGTAGGTGACTTACTCAAGGTCTCACAGCTTATTGAGGTAGTAGTGCTGGCCATTACCTTGTTCCCCCTCTATCTTTATGTCACATAAGGGTACAAGTTTACTTGCACAGAAAGGAAGCTGAAGGACAAAAATCTGACAAGGATGCCTTAAAGAGATAATTTTTTTTTTCAAAATCAAATCAGAGTGGTAGAAGAAAAGTTAGGTAAAGAAATGAGAGCATGGGAAAACTACGAAAAAAATAAGTTTGGTAAAAGAGGCAAAAAAAATACTGAAGAAAATAATACCTTAAAAAACAGAATTGGCCAAACAGAAAAAGGTAGAAAATCTCATTGAATAAAATAATTCCTGAAAAATTAGCATGGATAAGTAGAAGCTGATGACTCCATGAAGTATCGTGAAAAAATAAAACAAAATCAAAGGAATGAAAGAAATTGAAGAAAATGTGAAATATCTCATCAGAAAAACAACTGACCTGGCAAATAGGTTGAAGAGAGATAATTTAAGAATTATTGCAGAGGAAGTAAATCTGGAGAAAATCTGGAGAAAGCACAAATATGCTCAAATAGTATGAGGTAAAGGAAACAAAAAGCATTCATATTGGGGAAGTACATTTTCATCATTTGATACTTTCTGTTCCTTGCACAAAAGTCCAGTAGCTGGTATATGCTCAGTCAAGGGAACCTGGCTTGCCAAGTCATGCCTTTTATTCAGTCAACTTCAATGGCTCCTGTTACCCCCAGCATCAAATATAAAATTCTCTGGCATTGAAAGCCATTCACAACTTGGCTTTTTCCTACCTTTCTAGTCTTCTTACACTTTGCTCCTTTCCACATACTTTATGATCCAGGTATATTGGCTTACATTCTATTCCTTAACTAAGACACCCCATCTTCTGAATTTTTCACTGGCTGTCCCTGGGTCTGGAATGGTCTCTTTCCTTACCTCCCTTTCCTGGCTGAGCCAAGAAAATGCAGCTCAAATCTCACCTTCTGAAAAAGGCCTTTTACATTTCTCCTTTCCCCTACCCCTCCTCATACCCAATATCTTTCCTCTGAGATTGCCTTACATTTACCATATATGTGTATGTGTATACGTATATATATATATGTGTGTGTGTATATATATATGTATATGTATATATGTGTGTATATGTGTGTGTGTGTATATATATATATATATATATGTTTAATTTTCATGTTGTCTTTCCCATTAGAATGTGAGTTCCTTGAGGACAGAGAACATAATTTGACCTTTCTTTGATTCCTCAGTGCTTTAACATAATGCCTGGCACATAGTAAGCACTTAATAAATGTTTGACTGAATGACTCCCATTTCCCAGAGAAGACCAGTTATTGTTGAGAGATTATTTATAATTAGAATGTACACAGAGGCATGTGAACTCTGTATTTCTTTGCCCAGAGTTTTGGAATCAAGCTTCCGTTTGACTGCATCAAATGCTGCTCCCTTATAACCGACTGATTCAGGCATGGGTTCTGTACAACCATGTTTCACCCATGTCCTTACTTCCTGAAGGCATCTGGGTCCAGTGGCAAGATGTATGTTTGTAACAGGATGACTAGAGATGGCCCCAATTGTTTTAAGGCAATTGGGGTTAAGTGACTTGCCCAGGGTCACACAGTAAGGTGTTTGAAGTGAGATTTGAACTCAGGTCCTCCCAACTTCAGGGCCTGTGCTCTATCCACTGTATCACCTAGTTGCCCCACGGGCTCCAAGTACAGCTCTTGCAACCACACCAAGCAAGGTTACCCTCTGTTGAGAACTACTCTGATAACTGAAGAGCTCCCATCTCTCTCTGGGCTGCTTTGCTCATTTAAACCTCAAGCTTGTAACTATACTGTCTATTCTAACCACATTTAACACCCCACAGGAGATATAATTGCTGCTTTGCTATGCTAGAAGATAAATATCTTGCCCAGCTCATTTTATTATAATAATACTGTTGTAATGTGCACTTCTATAGCACCTTTCATCTAGAGTTCTCAAGGTTCTTTACAAATGTTAATTACCTGACTATTCAGAATTGCTCTTTGAGGCATCCCAGCCATTTAATACTTGCTTAAACCTCAGGCCTGGAGGGGTTCTTTGATTTGCCCAAGGCCCAGTAACTAGCCAGCCACAAAGCTGGGAATGCCATCCATCTTGGTCTGCCCCCTTTTTCACAACTGACCCCACGATTATAGGAGGTCTATAACAAATGAGAGAAGAAAGGTTCCTGTCAAGAAATAATAATGATAGGGGCAGCTAGGTGGCACAGTGGATAAAGTACTGGCCCTGGATTCAGGAGGACCTAAGTTCAAATCCCACCTCAGACACTTGACACTTACCAGCTGTGTGACCCTGGGCAAGACACTTAACCCTTATTACCCAGAAAAGAAAAGAAAAAATAATAATGATAGCTAGCATTTATATAACACTTTAAGGTTTGCAAAGTGTTTTGCTTTAGCTTCATATCAACGTGAGGGGCAGGTGTTACAATTACCCTCATTTTACAGATGAGGAAACTGAAGTTGGGAGAGGTTAAGTGACTTGCCCAGGGCCACACAGTTTTTATTTAGTGTTTGAGGCAGGATATGAATTCAGGCCTGCCTGACTCCAAGCCTGATAATTTATCCCCCTGCTCCAACTCACAGTCCTAACAAGTACAAATACTAGATTAACAGATACTTGCCTTTAAACGTTATAGTTCCTCTAGTGTCTAGGTCACTGTTCTGAACACTTTAGGACTGTAATAAATGTGTATTGAATTGAAAATGGAATCTCTTTAACTTACTCTTTCCTTTTCTCCTGCCTTCTCCTGATTTCTCTTCTCCCAAGCCAATGCTATAAGAGCTTTGTTTGAAAGAATTGGGAACATTTAATGTGGGTACTCAGATATGACAACATAGCTGATTTCAAAGAATTTGAAGGGCTAGGTTTCAGAATCAGATTAAATTTGTTCTTTTTGTTTCCAGAGGAAAGAACTGAGAATAATTGGTGAAAATTATAAAGAGATAGTGTTACACATGAATATCAGGCAAAACTTCCTCAAAATTAGAGGTATCCCAAAGTGGAACAGGTTGAAATGTGTTGTGAAGAATTGGATTCCATCTCATTGGATTTCAAACAAGAGGTTAGATGACTACCTATTAAGTATATTGTTGTAGGGATTGTTTTTTAGGTGCGATTTAAATTAGATGGCCTCTGAGATCCTTTACCATTACACAATTCTATGAACCCTACTTTTATTTATCTTTTTTTTCCTCCTCTTTCACCTTTTTCTATATCCTTCCTTTTCTACACTACCTCCAAATCCTCCCCCCTCTGCCCACTTTCAATTGTCTCACATTTTAAATCTTCAAACGTTTCCTTTTGGGGGATGGTGCTGTTCTAGTGTTATGGTGTTAAATATTTAACAGCCAGTTCTCTGTTGGGGTTAGGAGAGAATGTTAAGTTTAATCTATATTAACATTCTCCATGACTTTCTTAAGTCTAGACAGTCAATAACACAATCATTCAAGCCTTGATTTGTAACATATGCTGATTTCCAAGCTGTACATGCTCATACTGAAGATTTAACAATCAGCTTTTGCAAGGTGTTAGGATCTGGTTCCAGAATACACTTCACTTAGCTATTCTCCTAAGTAGGATAGATCAAGAATATAGTGTTTTGAAGCAATCCTAAATTGTCCATTCTTATCATAGGCTACAACTATTGACCAATCCAGGTTTAGGGAGAACTAGGACGTTTAGTGTGAGGGCGTGCTGAGCCCTTTCAGAGCTACTCATCCACCTTTGGTGTCTACCTTCAACCCAGCTCCAAGAAGCTATAGCCTGTGAAGGGCCATGGAGTCCTAGCAAATGGGCTGAACCAAGCCGAGGGTAACCAACAGACCTCATACCTATTGGTGAGTTAGAGGAATGTCTACCCTAAGCATGTGAAAACTTTCCCGAGCAGAATGGGCAGATGAGAACAATTTGTTCAAAGGGCCACAAAGATGGCTGAAGCAGATGCTATGGAGCACTCAGAGCTTGGTCAGACGTTGAAGATTCCAAAGTCATCCTCTCTGCATCTTGGGCCATCACCAGTTGTTTTGACTTTTGTCCTGACACTTGACTTCAATGACTCTGGAAGAGAGTGAGGCTGATGACTTTGTGCAACTCTGGCTCACTTAAATCCAATTTATGCACAAGTCAAAACATCATCCTATAATGTCTTTAGACCTCTTTGAAAATTGGACAAACAACAACAAGAAATCTATTTTACTCAGAATGGTGACTTTTTTTAGGATCACACTCACACATTTGTACTTCTGGCCTCAAGTAATTGTATCTGGAGGTCACCAGACCCAAGAAGACTTGCAAAGTCCAACCCCCTGGGGAATATCACTCTCAGGGATAAGTTATTGAAATGTATCTTATACTAGGGGGGAGGGACATTGGGTAGCAGGGTTTGGTCTGGTCAGAAAGAGGTGACAAAGTATATTTATATAATTAGTAATTCAAAGTGCTCAAGTGACAACTTGTACCTGAAAATTTTCTTGATCTTTCTAGCTGTTACTGTCCCTCTTGCCCCACTGCATACTGCTTTGGATTTATTTTGAATGTAGTTATATCTGAGTAATGGGAATTCTAGCAAAGAATTAGCCTGGTTGCTTTGTGATTAAACCTAAGTCACTTCCTCTCAGGAAGGGATGAAGCTCTCATGGGAACAGACCTGAGAGGTGTTTCCCCCCCTCCCCCACTCCCCTATAATGGGATATGAAAAGACAGAGAGAGGTGGAGATAATGAGTAGTGGTGGGAACAACTGCACCAGTATTGGTAGCTGAAGGGTGCTCTCTGGGAGACTGACTCAAATTGATATCAATCAGCTGGAGGTTTGTCCTTTTCCCTTTCATATTAGGAGAATCCATTAGCGAGTGACTGAATCATGGCTACTGAAACGATGGGGAGTTTACTCTATTCTCTGGTTCTGTTTGTTTTATTGTTACATCCAGTGTGGTCTGCAAGGTTCACTAATAAGTGTTCCTCAGCTATTTTAAATTTTGATTACTGATTATTTGCATTTTAACAATGGTTTTCTAGATTAACATGAGATAATTTTAGCTGTGTTCTCTGTTGGTGTTTTTGTTATAGAGTGTCACAGTCATGGATGGGAACCATGGAAAATTGATTACACCAAATTCAATTGGCTTGGAGACCATCTTCCTCATCTGGCAATCAACAAATTGCCTGGGCACTCAGAACATTCTATGTTTAACTGCTTTTTTCTGGTTTTCTAGCTTTGCAAAGAAAGGAAGTCATGTGGAACTGGGACCTTTGCCCTGGGCTAAAATCCCCATGAGCTAATCTCTTTATTTCCCAGTAGACAAGTTATTTTATATCAGTGGGTTAGGAGTTTTTCTTCACCACAACTCTCCCCACCCTCTACCTCAAGAGGAGCGAGAGACAGGGGGAATAGTAATTTCACAAGAAGGTCACACCCAGAACCAAGACCTAGGGTATATACATGAGTTATTAAGGAACATCAGTTTGATTTACTCCCCAGTAGTGCTCCTCATTGAAGCTACCCTCTATAATGACAACTGTTGGTTATTGTATGTACATGCACATAATTTCTCCTCTAATAGATGATAAGATCCTTGAGAACAGGGGCTATTTCATTTTTCTCTTTGTAGTATTAGCTGTTAGCACAGTGCTTGGAATTTGGTATATGATTATAAGAGCTTACTGATTATAATAATTGATTGCAATATTGAATATTCATTCAAATTTATTTACTCCTCTCATGCTCCCCCAAATCAGAGGACATGGAGGAGGTACTGGAATATTCTTTATTCCCCACTGCCACTTTCAGATCCTTACTTTAGTGCCATCACTCACCAACCTCTCCTCCTTTGAAATTCACGATATGCAATCCGATCATTCTTGTTGCTGCCATCTCCTATCCTCCAGGATAGAGGCACTGCTTCAACCCCTGGTAACATTCATAGTCTCTAAGTCAATCCTTGCCATTGTTCTTAGATACTTCATTATTTACATTGGTGACTAACAAGGTGGCATCTCAATCCACTAACCTCATCAATTCCAATAACCTCTCTATTAATTCATCAGCCAAAATGGAAAATACATGTTGGACCTTACCATCACCTGCAAGACTTCCAGTTCACAATCCTGGACTCAGAAATTTCCTTCTCTCATAATGATTTCTATTCTTTTGCTTACCCCTCATTCCTCCCCAGCCTTCACTTGTCCTTGTCATGGCTGCTCAACCCTACTGGTTCTTTGCCAATTCAATTCCATTTAGTAATTACGAATCAAATGGCTTTGTCCCATCATTGTGTCAGCCTTTAGGGATTCAATATACAAATAAAAAAATGCAACTATCTCTCCTCATGAAACTCACATTTTCAGTTCTTTCTTTGGGAACATAAGTAGCTAATTTAACAAAGGCACTGCCTTTCACACTGAAATCCTTAGTCCTTCCAGTCTTCATCCTTTCCTAATTCCAACCCTTAACCACCCTCACCATTTGCCTTTTCTGCTTTTACTTTTGAAATCCCTAATTGCTACAGGGGAGAAAACATGAAACCATGCTGACAGGATTCCTACAAATCCACCTCATTTAACCTCATTAGTAACTTCATCACTATGTTATAATCCTTTTTAAAAACAAGAACAAAAATCTGATTGACTCCCAGTATAGTCTTCATAACAGCTGTTTCAAATCTATTCCTCTCTCCATAATTCCTCTCTCTTCCTCCAGATGACTTTGTCCCCCCTATTGTATTGGGAACCTCAATATCATCTGTTTTGATATTTCTCATCTTACACGCAGCAATCTTTTTATTTCCTCCATCTTCACCTCCAATCTTAGAGGATGAATTGACCCTTCTCCTTGCCAAGTCTAAAAATCCATCCCCTTTACCCTTGATGCTATTTTCCCCAATCTTCTCTTCCACCTTATCTTCCTATCCCAACATTTCCACTTCTTTTTGGACATCTTATCTGGATGTTCTAGCAGCTTAAACTCAACATGTCCAAAAGCCACTTATCATCCTTTCTTTCCACCTTGCTATTTCCATGAAAACATCACTATCTCTTCCAGTTACCCACCTCAAAACCTCAGCTTTATTTCACACTTTTCTCTCATCTCCTGCATCAGCTGCTTGTTACTTTACCCTCCACAAGATCTCTCAAATCACTCCCTTCTCATTTTACTCATTCTGAAGTCATTATTTCTTATTTGGACTATTGCAACAGCCTCTTAACTGGTTTACCTTGTCTATTCTTCACACATATGGCAAAATTATATTTTTAATGTACAAGTCTGACCATGTCATTCATTTGCTTCCAAAAACAATACAGGTTTCCTATAACTTACAGGGTTATATAAAGAATTCTTATGGCATATAAGGCTCTTCACAACCTGCCTCATTTCTCTGTATTTCTTTTTTTAATCTATAATATTTTATTTACCTCAATTATATATTAAAACAATTTTTAAAAAAACTTTAAAAAATGTTTTAAATTCCAAATTCTATCCCTTCCTCCCCTCTCTCTTCCCTGAGTCTGTATTTCCTTATATGAACTCAGCATTCTAATAAAACCAGACAGTTACATTTTTTCCCTATTTCATTCCATTTTCTTTTATCTCCCAGCAGTTTTGTAGGTTACCCCTCAATCTTGGAATGTTCTCCAATACAATCCAATAAATATTTATTAAGCACCTGTTATGTGCTAGCACTGTGCTAAGCACTAGGGGTAAAATTAATAAAAATAAAGACATTCCCTGACTGCAAAGAGCTTACAATCTAATGGGGTGGGGAACAACACACAAAGGGAGGGAGAAATGTGTGTGTGTGTGTGTGTGTGTGTGTGTGTGTGTGTGTGTGTGTGATAAGACATCAAGGGGTACTTGGAGCAGGGATGCCTTGTTGCATGGAGTTGAAACCAGGAAAGGAACAGATGCAAAATGTAAAGAGCTTAGTCTACTGTCTGCCCTCTAGAAACAAAGTCATCCTGGAGCCTTCCAATCAGAGGGGAGAGGAGGCTGATGGAGGTGGTGGCAATCAAGGTTTCAGTTAGCAGCATGGAAGTGAGATTAGAAGTGATTAACTTGGGGCAACTAGGTGGTGCAGGGGGTAAAGCACGGGTCCTGGATTCAGGAGGATCTGAGTTCAAATCCAGCCTTAGAAACTTGACACTTAACTAGCTGTGTGACCATGGGCAAGTGACTTAACCCCAATTGCCTTACCAAAAGAAAGAGAAGAAAAAAAAAGTGATTAACTTAACTTGGGAAGGGCATCTTGTTACATGGAGTTGAAACCAGGCAGAGTAGCAGATATCTCTTTGTTATCATGTTTTTGTTTCTTTCAGGCCCAGCTTAGGAATCACTTCCACCATGAAGCCTTCCTTTAGCTGAAGATGGTATTTTCTTCCTGTGATGTTTGAAAAGTTTGAGAGATAATTTCTGGGTAATTTATTTTATTAGTAATGCTAGCATTTTAACAAAAGAGCTCAGTAGCACTCCGAAATGCCAAAGACCCTCATGATGGCAGGCTCAAGGCTTATATATGGCCTTGGAGAAGTGGGTGTTCTAGAGGTGGTAATCAACTCTGATTGGTTATCAAGTAATGGGAGAGAATGAACATTACAATGGGACACCAGGCCTATTCTAATGAACTCTGATTATGTCATTTACTTCTAAATCACCATCCCTCCAGCCTTGGGCAATCTAATCAAAGAATTTATCCTCACCCAAATCTGAGAACACAAAGAAATTGAATTCCTTGTAAGGTTGGGTGGGTTCTGACCAAGACTGAGGAGAGTTAATTCAATGTCCTTCAAGAAACTGGACTTTAGGGGCGGCTAGGTGGCACAGTGGATAAAGCACTGGCCCTGGAGTCAGGAGTACCTGAGTTCAAATCAGGCCTCAGACACTTAACACTTACTAGCTGTGTGACCCCGGGCAAGTCACTTAACCCCAATTGCCTCACTAAAAAAAAAAAAAAAAAAAAAAAAGGAAACTGGACTTTAGTGGCACAGTAGATAAAGCACCAGCCCTGGATTCAGGAGGACCTGCGTTTCATTTTCAACCTCAGACACGTGGACACTTCTTACTAGCTGTATGACCCTGGGCAAGTCACTTAAACCCTCATTGCCCCACAGAAAAAAAAAAAAAAAACAACCCAAAAAAACAAAACAAAACAAAACAAAAAAACCCCAAGACTGAACTTTGAAATGAGGACTATAGAAAAAGGGGAAACTCTGGATCTCCTCAAAATCATTGGTTATTAGTACTCATTTATCTCATTTCTCTTGGTTCCTGTAGTGCATTTATCAAAACTCCTTTTGCTTTGAACACATTTGTCCATATACAGTACTCATTTGTGTCCAACTTCTATCTTCTCCCATTTTGGCTGAATCCTGCCAGTAGACTAAGCTCCTTGAAGACAGGGACCACTTTGTTTTCATCTCTGTATTCCTAGAACCTAACACAGTAGGGGCTAAACAACAGCTTATTGTTGTAGTTTTGCTGTCATCATTTAGGCTATTAAGCTTTAGTAGCTTAAAACTGTATGAAGACATTCGGGGGCCTACCCTGTATGTGACTTTAAGGCCTCTTCAAAGTGCTGGTAGAGCTGAAAACAAATGTGAACCTTGGTATTGAAATTAAAAAATAAGAGTTGCCCTAAAAGCTGACTGCAGCTCCTGTGAACCATAGAAAGTAACAAATCATTCACTGACCAGGGATTAATTGCAGAGACAATGTGATGAATTCTCAAGAAATCAATTTGCTACATAAACAAATTGTATCTAATCAATAGCTCATTAATCCAGTTTCACCTGAAAACCTATTTAATACTATCTTCTAACAAAAAAGAAAAACTTGGAGGTTTCCACTGGGATAATCCCTCAAATTTTAGAATATAGAATTGAGCATTCAAAGATAACTCATTTATTTGGAATTGAGTTGTCCAGCAAATTCACTTAGAGGATAGCACTGATGTTTGTCTTTTGATTTGCAAAAGGATCATGAAATTGTGGTGATTGTCATGACATGCAGTAAATTGGCCATCTGGGTCCAGTGGCATGAATAATATATCAGGGATAACTGAGGTGGTCCTGGATATTTAAGGCAATTGGATTTAAGTGACTACTGTCCATAGTCACACAGCTAGTACGTGGTCTGAAGGTAAGATTCGAACTTAGGTCCTCCCAACTTCAGGGCCAGTGCTCTATTCACTGTGCCACCTTAGCTGCCTCCCAGAGGATATAGCTAAAGAAGTAAACAAGAACATCTTGGAACAGCTAAGTGAAAGTCAGTGAACTCAAACCCATGCTCTCTCTATTCATACAAGAGTCCCTGAGAGCTTTATTCAGAGCATCTTTATTCATAAATAATCTAGTGTTAATAGGATTATCTTTCTGATTTCTCAGCTCATAGAAGGTTAGAAGTAGCTGATTGAAAGTTTTTTTTTTGATTGAAAGTATTGACGAGGAGGCTACCAGGAGTAGGCAACTAGATTCTGCCAGGAGATGAGAACATAGCTGAAAGTGAGAGGAGAAGAAAAATCTGATAAAAAGGAAGCTCTTCGATCTTAGGTTGATGTCCTCAATGTAGTGACTCATTGTGATGGGGAAGGTTGTTAGTCATTGACAGCTTTTTATTCTTCTTGTCTATATCTTTCCTGAATCCTCAAGAGAGGATCTACCCAACATTCTTAGGGCCTTCCTCAAGATTTCTTGACATTGGTTGGAAATCAGTGGACCATATGGCCTGTTTACCAGTTATCCCTCATTCTACGAAACAACTGGCCCACCATTCTTTTCTGGTCACACATTTCTCTAATGATATCCCTCATGCGTGCTGCTTCTGTGAAATTCTCCACTGGTAATTTGTTACAACCTATTAATCTTCAGTGCACTCATCTCCATTACCTTCCAGGTGACTGCAGCTTTAATTCTCCATAATTTGTGGTATTCTAAGACACTCAGGCATGGAGAAGGACCATTATATTCATGTTTAAAAAATGGGCTTTTGTTTCAGGAGAAGCTTAGGATCATTAAAAACACTATACAACTTTCTAAAGGCAATCTGCCCTACTTTTGGTCTTCCTATTCAATTCTGAACCCAATTCATTGCCTGCTTACAGCATCTATTAAATATGTGTATGTAGCCCCTCTGATATGTTTCCATTGAAGAATGAGTGAGTCCCACGGGTGAAAGGGCAACTGCTCATAGCTTCATACGGTTTGGATCAAGAGAAGATGAGATCTTTCAATGGCTAGAAGTTTTGGGGCCCCTGAGGAGTGAGCAGCATGGCAGAGACTAAGAAGAAGAGCAAACAATTTTGAATGGAGTGGAAAACAACTGGACTTCCCCTGGGGCAGCCAGGATCGTCTTCCATACATATGACTGCAGCAGCCTGATTGGAGGAAAGGTCTCATCTAATACGGATTCTTCACTTTTAGCTATGGAAGGACAATAATTGAGAAGGATCTTCATTATTCTTCATTCTCTCCTCACTGGACAGAAAAAAACCAAACTGGCAAAATGTGCTATTTTATAATCCATCACTGATGCTAGTATTTTATAAGACTGATTTTATAAATTGCTTTGTTATCATTGTCTGCAGACTTGTCATTCCTTGAGATCAGACTGTGCCTATACAAATGAGCCTGAGGGATTTTAGGTTATGCAGACTATCCATTATGCTAGAACCCTAAAATTCTAACAGAGGGAACAGGGCTTCCTGGCAGCTATCAAATCATTTATCAATGAGTCTATAAACTCTCCCCAAGCTGAACTTTGAAACTGGAACTCTTTTGAAGCATGTACCAATGAGAATAGGAGTACAGGTTGAGGATGTTAAACTCTACCAGAAAGAGATGGAAAGTGAGGACACCATAGAACCAGGGAACTCCATAAGAACATAGTGGGTCTTGGGTGCTTTTTTGCCCATCCAAGTTCATAGACTTCCTGAAGTCTTTCCATTGACCTTAGATCAAGAAAGAGAGTTTTCTCTCTTTTTTCAAAGATCTTAAGAACTGATATATTTTTTCACCAGTGTCTTTTTTTGGGGGGCCTGGCAATGAGGGTTAAGTGACCTGCCCAGGGTAACACAGCTAGTAAGTGTCAAGTGTTTGAGATCAGATTTGAACTCAGGTCCTCCTGAATCCAGGGCCAGTGCTTTATTCACTTCAGAACCTAGCTGCCCACAAGAACTGATATCTTAATACCCTCAGAGGTATGTCATCTCCAGCTGAGATTTGGAGGATGACAAGATTCTGAAGGATAGAAATGGTATTACAGACAAGGGGGTCAGTTGTGTAAATACATGGATTTAGCAGATAGAAGGTTGAGTTCAGGGAGCAGCTAGTTGCCAAGTTTGGTTGGAAAGTAGAATTTTCACATGGTAGTAGCATGAAATAACATTGAAAAAAAATAGGTGACCAATTGTGTAGGGTCCTAAATACCAATAAACTCATCTATAGAGAATGCCTTTTCTACATGAACCCTTTGCTGGACAGCCTCCATGATTGGTAAATACCTTTGGCAAAAGTTTCTTACTGTTTTTTATTATTATTTTTAATTTTGGGTGAGGCAATTGGAGTTAAGTGACTTGCCCAGGGTCACACAGCCAGTAAGTGTTAAGTGTCTGAGGCCAGATTTGAACTCAGGTACTCCTGACTCCAGGGCCAGTGCTCTATCCACTGAGCGATCTAGCTGCCCCAAGAAGCTCTCAGTCTTTTTTTTTTTTTTTTTGCAGGGAAGGGGGCATATAGGGGACAAGTTGAGAAAGCAGAAATGACAAGATTTGCTAACTAATTAAAGAGGGAAGGGTTAAAAAGAATGAAAAATTGAGAATGACATCTAGGTTTTGAGGTCCAGGGGACTATACATCTATCCAGATAGATACAAATAGATATTGGGTTCCTCTCCTGAGGGGCAGTATGGTATAATAGATAGAGTACTAACCTAACCATCAGGATTTGGGTTCAAATCCTACCTCATTCACTTAGTAGTTGCATGGCCCTAGATACATCACTTCATATCTCTAGGTCTTGGTCCCTCATCTATAAAATTAGGATGTTAGACTAGATCATCTCCAAGGTCCTTTCCTCCTCTAAATATATAAATATATGATCCTATGAGCACTCCCATTTAGTGAATTCATCAACTTCCAATGGTTCAATTAAGATCTCTCAGCAGATGACTCCAAGATCAGTCTTCCTCCTGAGTTCCAGTCCAATGTCACCAACTGCTATCAGGTCATTTTGAAATTGATCTCCCATAGGCATCTCAAACTTAGCATATCCCCCCAAAAATTCATTATATTCTTCCCCTAGCCCAACACACCCCTGTTCCAAACTTTCTGATTTCTGTCAAGGTCATAAACGTATCCTAAAACCAACTCCAAAAGGTTGGTGAGAGCAAATTCTTCAATTTTCAATGTAAGCATTTAAACTTCAAACATCAGCAAACACTACAAATCAAGGTTTGATTTATTGTTTTGTTGATTGTCTAGATGTAAGAAAATGATAGAGAAAATGTTAATCATGCAGATTAAATTTAAAAGTATGTTTTGAATGGTCTCTATTGATAAAGACATGGAGGAATCTTGTCTGAAATAGTAATTTTTTTGTTTTGTTTTGTTTTTGGTGAGGCAATTGGGGTTAAGTGACTTGCCCAGGGTCACAGAGCTAGTAAGTGTAAAGTGTCTGAGGCCGGATTTGAACTCAAGTCCTCCTGATTCCAAGGCCAGTGCTCTATCCACTGCACCACCTAGATGCCCCCTGAAATAGTAATTTTAAAAATTATACAGGACTTGCGATTTCTTTGGTGTAGGAACTCCCAATGATGAAACTCTCTTTACTTATGTGGATTAACATCTTCTCTGCCACTTATACCTTATTAGAGTTGCTAGAACATTTGAGAAGTTAAATTACTCACAGTCATTATGTGTTAGAGGTAAGATTTGATCCGAGGTCTTCTGAACTTAAAAGTTAGTGCACTATCTATATATATAATGCACTATAACTAGCACATCATGCTACCTTTTATCCTCTGATTTTAACATATGCATGGGAGACATATTATGAGAGGAGAGCTTTTAGGACAGTTTTATCCTACCAAATACAATGATTTTATTTTTTAATAAACAGTAAGCATAGTGGGACCCTTTTCTCTCAGCCCATTTCAATCAATTTTGTGCCTATAAGGATATGGCATAATATAAAGTATCTTTTGTGAAATCCTATCTCTTTCTTTTCTCATACCTTTATGCCCTCAATACATGTGTAGTAATTTTTCATAAAGATTTTATAGAGATGGGAAAAGTAGGTCAATGGGCCAATTGTTCAGTCATTTTTCAATCATGTCCGATTCTTTGTGATTCCATTTGGGGTTTTTGTGCCAAAGATACTTGCCATTTCCTTCTCCAGCTTATATTACAGATGAAGAAACAGGAAAATAGGGTTAAGTGACTTGCCTAGGGTCACACAGCTAGTATGTATCTGAAGCCAGATTTGTATTTAGGAAGATGAGTCTTCCTGACTTCAGGCCTGGCACTCTTTCCACTGTTCCACCTAGCTGCCCTATTGAGCTAGTAGTTATTGCTATTCTCCTTTTAGTCTTTTTGGAGTGTGATTTTCCCTAAACATCTCTTCTTTCAAAGATCTTAAGAACTGATACCTTAATACTCTCAAATGTATGTCACCTCCAGCTGAGCTTTGGATGATGACAGGATTCTGAAGGAGAGAAATGGCATTCCAGGCTAAAGGAAATACAGAACTAAATAAGGCACATTTTTGTGCCCAAGATGTTTATACACTATTGGGGAAGGAGACACATACAGAAATAAATACAATATGAATAATAGTAAGACAATCACATAAGAGGTACACAGATCACCAGGAGATCAGATAAGGGAGAGATCATTATAGCTGGAAGGATCAGGTAAGGCTCTATGGAGCAAGTAGAATTGAAATGGGGGGACAGCTAGGTGGTGCAGTGGATAAAGCACTGGCCCTGGATTCAGGTGGACCTGAGTTCAAATCTGGATTCAGACACTTGACATTTACTAGCTGTGTGACCCTGGGCAAGTCACTTAACCCTCATTGCCCTGAAAAAGAAAAAAGAGTTGAAATGGGGTCTAGAAGGTTGTCTAGGATTTCAGCAGGTGGATTGGGGAGGTGGAGATAGTATATTGTGATGAAGGAAATAGCAAGAGAAAACATTCATATTATTAAGCATTAAGCATGTTGTTTTCTGGAGATGGTGAGTAATCCAGTTGCGATGATTGAGAGGAAGAAGTTTTTATGTGTATTTGTGTGTGTGTGTGTGTGTGTGTGTGTATGTGTAACTTGTATTTTGTAGTTAGCCAATAGATACATCTGGCTACTGTCATGATGTTAATGTCCTTTCATTGAATTCTGGAGACAATTACTGAGCACCAGCTGTCTACCTTCACTGTGCTAAGCACTGTGGGGATCAATATTGTGAGTCATAAAGAAATACAAGACATAGTGTCTGTCACCTAGTCAACAAGCATTTAAGTTCCTACTATGTTATAGTCACTGTGCTAATCTTTAGGGATTCAAAGATAGTTATATACACACATTATATAATACATACACATATACCTATACCTATATGCATATGCATACATATATATACATATATTCACATATATGTGTATACACACATATACAAGCATCACTATCTCTATCTCATCCATATCTCTGTCTCTATCCCTATCTCTATCTCTATCCCTATCCCTATCCCTCCTCATACCCATACCTATACCCATACCCATACCCATACCCATACCCATATCCATATCCACATCTATATCTATATCATTTCCCTTGCCTTCAAAGAGTTCACATTCTAATAGGAAAAACAAACATGAAAATAGCTTGTTACATATAAGACATTTACAAAGTAGATGGATTGTCTTGGAGCAGCTTAAATTCTAGTTGGGGAGACAAGGAACTGTCTGATAAGGATATAAAGCTGCCCCAGTAAGACTGCTACTGGAGTATTGTGCTCATAGGAAGAATCATATCCAACTTGGACCATATCCAAACACGTTGGACTTGAAACCATGGCATATGAAGATTAGCTGAAGATCAGAGAATGTTTAGCTTGGGGGGTGGAGGGAGAAACTGGGGGCATCATAACCCAAAGGGACTTTGAAGGTCATTTGGTCTAATCTCTAAACCAATGCCAAAGTCTCATAAATAACATTCCTGAAAGGTAGTCATCCAGTCGCTGCTCAAACAGTGATGAGACAGCTCATTCCATTTTTTTACTGCTCTAAATGTTCAGGAAATGCTTGCCATGAGCCCAAACTGGTCTTCTGAAAATTCCTACTGACTGATTCTTCATTCTCACCTCTGGGGCCAAATAGAATAAATCCAATCCCTTTTCTACAAGAGAGTCCTTCAAATATTTGAAGAATAATGATCATGTACTTCTCAAGACTTCTCTGCTCCAGGCTAAATGACCCTAGTTCCTCTAACAGACTTTCATCCTGGATAATTCCAAGTCTTCTCCATGGACTATCTATAAGACCACAGAATCCCAGAAGCAACCTCTCAGTAGTGTGTTCCCTATCCCTGAAGGGAGTTCTTTTAGCAGAGACTGGAAGATCATTTGTCAGGAATGATATAAAAGGAATTCCTGTTCAAGTATAAGTTGGAGTAGATGACTTCTAAAGTTTCTTCAGTTTGGAAGACCTGGATTAAAATCTCATTTGTGTGCTTAATAGCTCTATGACATAGGGTAAGTCACCATTTTCTCATCTCTAAAATGGGTATAATAATACCATCCCTCTAGTATTGTGTAGATCAGATGAGATAACAAATACAATGCTTTACAAATCTTAAAGTCCTATAAAAATAAGTTATTATTATTACCTTCCAAGATTGCCTTTTTTGGATGGCTCTGATCTTGAGGGAAATTTCTTTTTACTTTAAGGCAAAATTTTCTTTTCTTCCATTTCCATCCATTATTCCTAGCTCTGTTGTCTGAGGCCAAATAGAAACCAATTATTCCATCAATAAACATTTATTAAGCACTATGCTAAAAGCTGGGGATAGAAAAAGAGGCAACAGACAGTCCCTGCCCTCAAGTAGCTTACAATTGAATTGAGGAGACCATATGCAAACAAATATACACAAAATGTATACAAATATATATGGGAGGAAGGGGAAATAATTTACTTCAAATCAATGCTTTATTTATTATTTTTGTTGATTGTCTAGATTTTAAAAAGTGACAGAGAAAATGTTACTACCAAAGAGTAACCTTTAAAAAGCACGGTGTGCATCCTTTTTTTTCACCTTCAGATAGTTGGCTGTTAAACATTTACCAGTACATTGCTACTGACACACACGGAAGGTATCTGCAGAATTATTGGTCCATTGGGTGGGAAGGAAGACAGGCGTAAAGATCCTTTGATGTTCTGTGTCCAAATTCTGATTGAATCCTGAGATAAGACAGAGGGAAGCCCTTTTGGGACACTGCTCTCTCTCCTCCCATTCAAGGTTTTCTGAATTTTATAGACCATCTAATTTAGTCCTCTCACATCTTTCTCAAAGTCACACAGCTAGTGTCAGAGGCAGTATTTGAACCCATGTCCTCTGATTCTAGAACTTTCCACTGTACCAAGCTGCCACTCAAAGTTGTTGCTCTGATCCTTGTTTCAGAGCAACTCAAAAGAAATGTGAGATGATCAGCTTTAGAGAATCCATCCTAAATGTTCACATGGACTACTATTTGTGCCCAACCTGTGGTAGAGCATTTTGAGCTCGTATAGGTCTGATCAGCCACAGTCAGACACACTGTAAGTTGACTATAACATGGTTATGTCATTTTGGTCCTCTTTGCGAATGAAGGACCACAACAACCACCTCACTTTCCTCATTCACTTGGTGCTGAAAGGTAGTTTGGCACAACTCTGAGCCTCAATCAAAAGCTAGCCTTCATTTTACAGTTTGGGGCATGAGCATCCTACAGGGAGAGGTTGGTTGTGTTGAATGATTGACAGACATAGTTACCAGGATTTCCCCCAGCTTATACCTGGTAGAGAAGTATTGGTCTTGTTTAGAAATATTCTCAGGGGATGTTATAGAAAGGATTATTATTCAGGTGTCAATTGAATTAGATGATCCCTGGGGTCTCTTCCAAAATTGAAAAGGATATTGTTCCATAATTGATGTCATTCTTATTCACATGTAGAGCCTGGAAGGAGACAAAGATCATAAGATCACACTTTTAGAACTATTAGGGACTTTAAAGGTCATCTAATCCAATCTTCTCATTATATAAGTGAAATCCCAAGACATTAAATTATTTACCCATCCTTAGGTAGTCAGAGGCAAAATCAGGGTTTGAACCCAGGTCCCTTAACTCCAAATATAACTGTCTTTCCACTATATCATAATATATAGGTATGGTTCCTAAGACTTGGATTCAACATGTATTCCTGCTATCTTGATGGCAAGATGTAAAATGGTTGAATTCCTGAACAATGACTAAAAACATCAAAAATGAATAAAAAATAAGGCTTGAGTTAAAAGAAATCAACTGTACAAATAAAGTATATAGAAGACGGATTTAGACAGCAGTATATGTGAAAAAGACATGGGTATCCTAGTGGATGGTAGGGATAAGGACAGGACCTATGATTTCCTTGATATGGAGAGAATTCTTGGATGAGGAAAGTCTGCCTACCAATGCAGATTGGTACCCTTACTTTAACTCTGTGTCATTTGAAATATTGGGGGGGAAGCCTGTCCCTGTTCTATGTTATTGGGGAACTTAGCTGGGTATTCTAATATATTGCTACTTATAAATTAGAGACTATTGTACCAGTTTTTGGCTGCAAACATTTATTATTAATTTGACCATGTGTAAACCCAGCATAGAATACCAGGAAGGGGGGCTAGGCAGAGACCAGGGTAAGGTGAGTCAGTATCCAGGAGAGGAATGGCAAGAAGAGAAGAGTGACCCCTGCCCCCCAAGGATTTTTATCTTCTCTGAGGTAGAGGTGGGTCACTGCACACTGATTCAAGCTAATTGGCCAGTAACATTCAAGTTGATTGATAGACATGGCTTGGGGGGGTTGCCCAGGTGAGTTAACTTCCTCTATATAGTCAGGAAGGCCAATCTACATTTGTTTTGCATTTTTACTGACTCTGGGCTGGCTCTAAGAAACCAGTCATAGTTCCTGAGTGGGGGGGGTCTCTGGATCCCTCCAAAACCCATTATCAATAATTATTTTCTCACAACTCATAGTCTTTTTTTCTCAGTCAACACTCCTTTATTTATAGTTTTGAGTTTCAAATTGTATTCCTCCTTCTTTCCCTCTCCTCCCCCCTCAAGGTAGTAAGCAATCAAATGTGGGTTATACTTGTGCAATTATGTAAAACATTACCATATTAGTAATTTTTTACAAGAAAACTTGAATAAGAGGAAAAAAAGAAAGAAAATGAAAAATAGTATGCTTCAGTCTGTGTTCAATCAATATCAGTTCTTTCTTGGAGGTGGATAGTATGCTTCATCATTGGTCCTTTGGGATCACTGAGAATAGTTGTCATTCACAATGCTGTAACTGTGTATAGTTTTTTTTTTTCCTCTCGGTTTTGCTCACTTTATTAGATATCAGTTCATACAAGTCTTTCCAGGCTTTTCTGAAATCATCCTGCTTTTCATTTCTTATAGCACAATGATATTCTATAATTATCATATATCACAGCTTGTTTAGTCATTCCTCAATTGATCAGCATTCCTTTGATTACCAATTCTTAGCCACTAGAAAGAGAGCTGCTATAAATATTTTTGTACAAATAGATCTTTTACTCTTTTTGGGGATGTCTTTGGGATATAAACCTAGCAGTGGTATTACTGGATCAAAGGGTATGCACAGTTTTATAGCCCTTTGGGCATAAAGAGTTGCCTAGAACACTGTAATATTTACCTAGAGTGACACAACTAGATGCAGGATTTGAATTTGTTTCCCCAATTTTCTTGACTTCAAGCCTAGGTTTCTACCTATAATGATGTGTTGATATGTTTCCTCAGAGACTGAATATCCTTCCTCGCTTCCCCTGTACACAGTAGAATATAAACTCCTTGAAGATATTGACTGTTTCATTCTTGTCTTTTTATGTTCTCAGTGTATTAGGCACATATTAGATGCTTAATACTAACTTAGGGACCAACCTCTTGGTTTTTATCCATGCACAATCTGAGGTGTGGAGAGGGTAAGAGTTTTGTGCATGGTCAAATCACATATTGATTGAGTAGAGGGATCCAGAAATGGAATTGGTGTCTCCTGATGCCATTTTCTCTCTCCCTCACACTCTATTTCATTGCTTCTCTAACTCTATGGGAGAAGTGAATTCCTTTAATATCATTCCTGACCAATTAATTGTCTTCCAGACTCTGCTAAACGCCCCCCTTCAGGTATAGGGAACCCACTATTAAGAGGTTGCTTCTGAGATTCTGTGGCCTTCTAAAATGTCTGTGGAGGGAATTCGGAACCATTCCGAATGAGGAACTGTTGAAGGAACTAGGAATATTTGGACTGGAGCACACAAGGCTTGGGGGCACATGATCATTGTTCTTCAAACATTCGAAGGACTATCCAATAGAAAAGGGATTGGATTTATTCCACTTATCCCCAGAAGTCAGAACCAAGAAGCAGTCAGGGGGAATCTTCCGCAGACCAATTTTGGTTCAGTGCAAGAATTTTTTTGCTTCCATTTCCTCATCTGCAAAATGGGACTCATAATACTTAGCCTAATTAACATATGATATAAGTTGGGAGGAAAGCACTTTGTAAACTTTGGAGAGCTACATAAATGTGATTAAATGTGAGATAGCATGGTTCAGTTTAATTAGTACAGCAAAAGGTGGAATTCTTTTGTCAAGGTGAGTGATTACCAAATAAACTCAGAATATGCCTAGAGGAGCAAGCACTAAGTCTGAAGGGCATGGGACTGGTTGGTTAGGAGCAGAGGAGGTAGGAAACATGTGCTTCCAACTGGCTCAAGAGTTACTTCAAGGAGAAACCTTGGGAGGAAATCCAGATCCCATATCCTATATTAGCTGCAAAAGAGATAACTTATATAAATGGCTTTTAAAATTGTAAAGCACTATAAACCTGTCAGCTATTATTATTGTCACTAGTGTTGTTGTTATTGTTGTTGTTATTATTATTTGGACCTATTCCTGACTGAATTGTGAGTTTTACTGGGTAACTGACCTTAAAAATTTTGTCCTATAACATGGACAGCTTTGTGTAATGAAAAGAGAGACCTGGAATCATAATACCTGGTTTTGGATCCAGGCTCTGCCTCGGTTTCCTCAGCTGTAAGATTAGGGGGTGTGACTAGATGATCCCTAGAGGACTTTCAAGCTCTAGATCTATGATGCTACAAAATCGAACTGCTTCTCTCAGCTGAAAACCTTCCCACAACTAGAACAAAGGTCACTTCAATAAAATTGACTGATCAACTTGACTGGGAGGGAAACCAAATAAACACAGCAGAGGGGACAATGCCCTCTCTTCTCTAAATGTATCCCCTCTACTTGGAACTGGAAAGCACTTATCAGTATTGCTCCATCCCAGGACAACATGATTTGTTGATTCTTCTCGGTTTTTCAGAGGGACAGTAAATCTTATCTTTTCTTAACCAGAGCTAGTTATGGTTTTTCCACCTACTTTTTCCTTTTTAAGTTCAAAGGATGATTCTTACAAATTCTGTTAAGTAAGGTCACCTTATCTGTGTATTTCTATGCTGCCCAATTTCTTTTCCAATTTTCGGTGTGGTGTTGGGAGCATGGTGGAGTTTATGTTATGGCTTGGCATAGAGTGGGTCACACCAGTCCTTCAAAAGAAGGGATTCCAGGGACAGCCAGGTCATTTATTTTACTTAATGTTACTAATGAATTGCCTTTTAGGTAACTGACATGACTGTGGAAAAGTGGTATGAGAAATATTTGTTCTCTTTCCTTGTGGCCCCTTGGGATTATTGGATTTAGAGAAAGGGAAGACATTGGTAATGGTAAGATGATGAACCTAAGGGCCATAGAAGTTGTGACTTACCCAAGTTGATGCAAATATTCAGTAGCAGAGTCGAGATTCAAAGCCAGATTCTCTGAGTGCAAAGTCACTGCCCTTTCTTTGATGTTTTATTCTTTGAATGGAATGTGATGTTGTGATGCAGTATGAAGAACCATACCTAAGATGAGTTTTTTAAAATAGTAGATGATACTCTCAAATATCAGACCCAAACAGGCTAATTGCCAAACCTAATAGCCCTTTTTCAGTCCTCCATCCCTTTTGACTTTTCTGCAACCTCTGACATGGTAAATCAACCTTTTCTTCTGGCACCGTCAGTTTTCCATGACACTGCTGCAGGGATGTACTCATAGATCTTTAACAAGCAGTTCTGTGAAAAACTATGTATTCAAGACATACTTTTAAATTTAATCTGAATGATTAACATTTTCTCTATCATTTTCTTACATCTAGACAATCAACAAAACAATAAATCAAACCTTGATTTGTAGTGTTTGCTGATGTTTGAAGTTTAAATGCTCACATTGAAAATTGAAGAATTTGCTCTCACCAACCTTCTGGAGTTGGTTTTAGGATACGCTTATGACCTTGACAGAAATCAGAAAGTTTGGAACAGGGGTGTGTTGGGCTAGGGGAAGAATATAATGAATTTTTGGGGGGATATGCTAAGTTTGAGATGCTTATGGGAGATCAATTTCAAAATGACCTAATAGCAGTTGGTGACATTGGACTGGAGCTCAGGAGGAAGACTGATCTTGGAGTCATCTGCTGAGAGATCTTAATTGAACCATTGGAAGTTGATGAATTCACTAAATGGGAGTGCTCATAGGATCATATATTTATATATTTAGAGGAGGAAAGGACCTTGGAGATGATCTAGTCTAACATCCTAATTTTATAGATGAGGGACCAAGACCTAGAGATATGAAGTGATGTATCTAGGGCCATGCAACTACTAAGTGAATGAGGTAGGATTTGAACCCAAATCCTGATGGTTAGGTTAGTACTCTATCTACTATACCATACCGCCCCTCAGGAGAGGAACCCAATATCTATTTGTATCTATCTGGATAGATGTATAGTCCCCTGGACTCAAAACCTAGATGTCATTCTCAATTTTTCATTCTTTTTAACCCTTCCCTCTTTAATTAGTTAGCAAATCTTGTCATTTCTGCTTTCTCAACTTGTCCCCTATATGCCCCCTTTCCTCCTCTGACACTGTTGCCACTCTGGTGCTGGTCCTTCTCACCTCCCATATAGACTCTTGCACTAGATTTCTGTTTTGTCTTTCCTGACTTGAGGCCATATTGTACTCACCTACCAAAATGATCACTATGTCACCTACCCCTCATTATTCCACCTTCTCCCCATCCTTCCATTGAATCAACTCCATTCTATTATGTCCAGGACCAAATATACAATTTTCTGTTTGACATCCCAAACCTTCATAATCTGGTCTTTTCCTACTTTTCCACTGTCTTTATACTTTATTCCCCATCCTCACCCCACCCCCATCCTCATTGATCCAGTGACAGTGACTTCCTCACAGTTTCTCAAACAAGACACTTTATCTTCCGAATCTGGACATTTTCATTGGCTCTCTCCCATGTTTGTAACTCTTTCTCTCCTATCTCACCTCTTGGCTTCCTTCAAGTGTCAGTTGAAGTCCTACCTTATAAAAGGAGCCTTTTTCAGTCCTTCTTAATCTTAGTGCCTATGCTTTGATGATTATCTCCGATTTATCCTATAAAAATGTTGTTTTTACATAGTTGCTTGCATGTTGATTTCCCCATTAGATTGTGATCTCCTTGAAAGCAGAGACTTTATTTTTCCTTTCCTTGTATATCGAGTGCTTAGCATTAATGTACAATTGGCACCTAATAAATATTAGTTGAATGACTACATCTATACATACATTATACAGGGTTTCCCAAAAATTTTGGTGCAGTTTACTCCATTAAGAGTTTTGGAACATTATATATTTATGTACATAAACAAGCATACTAGTAACTCTCTCTCTCTCCATATGTACATACTTACATATACACATATAGGTGTAAAAACATATACATGTCTATATATATGGACACAGATACTTCAAATCTGCATTTTATGCACTATAGCACCAACATATACTATAGTATATGTTGTGTGTGTGTGTGTGTGTATACACACACACACACACACACGTAGGATATATAGTATATATATATATATAGCACATATAGCATATATTGTATGTAATATATATAGTATGTATAGGTTTATATGTATATAGATAAACACATAGTATATGTATAAACTCTATATTGTATGTGTATGGGTTTATAATTTACTTTCTAGTTCTAACATTCTAAGTGTCTATAAGATATAAAGCCTTGCTTAGAAGAGAGAGGTTTCAATATAGCTTTTCCTGCCCTTGTCACCAAGGTCGAAAAGTGGATTAGGGATATAGGGGATATAGGGGAAATACTTTGCTTTGACATAAAGATTATACATTTGACTAGAGTTTTCCTTTTGGGGAATCTCTCAGGAATCCAAGTTTGGGACAGGGAGCAGAAATAGGAGAACTCTCAAAAGTCACTGCCACATTTGCCTTGTACAGAAAGAGCCTCTGGGACACTTGATATTTCAAAGTCTTCCTGGGAGAGGAAAAGTTCTATGGAAGCCAACAAAGGCGTCAGGAGCTCTAGGTCAACCCCTCTTTTAGATGCAGGCCAAAGGCAATGAGGCTCCTACGATGAACTTCAAAGGGTAGACTCTGGCCCTGGAACAAGAAGGCTGATGGAGGGGAAACTGGGATCCATAGTAAAACAAATAAATCACTTTGAAACCTCCATCTGCTGGCAGTTGCATGTTCTTAATGCATTTCTGTAAACTTCTTCCAAAAGCCTGCTATAAAGACACACAGAATGATTTAATACAGGACACTGGAGTTGAATTGTAATCTATAATTAATAGTTAAAACCTTGTCTCTCCCCCATCACCTCCCCTCATCTCTGCATGTACAGAGGACAATATCACTTATACCTTCAACCCAATTGTCCTCCTACCAGCCTCTGTGATCTTAGTTATACAACCTCCCTTTTCCAGCTTTCACTTACTTGGTATAGGCTCAACAACCACCAAGACTACTTCAAGTCTTCAAGTCTTCACACCCTGCACTACTTTCTCTACAACAGAGGCCCTCACAAAATGAGTGTTTTACTCTTTGATAGAGGATCATTTTATACTTAATTAATCATGAGACACTTCAGACATTTTTCCCCCCTTAGGTTTTGAGGATTTAAACTATATCAGAGGCCACAGTTATAAGGGGTGAGACATATCTGATAATAAGGTTTCCAAGTCCACCCTGACCTGCTTAATCCATCCAGGCCAACTTCATCATAATATTCTTTTTGGGGTACCTCTGGAATATCTCTATGGCCCCTCTATGTTCAACATGTGGACCTAGTTGGGGTAACATATGGAATGATTATCATATTTTTAGGAGACACAAGCTGGGAGGGATAGGTAAACTAATTAAATGGTTGGATCAGGACCTGCTGAGTCATCTACAAACTAGAATTATGGGCAACATCTAGTAAAATGAAATTCAGTGTGGTTAAATATAATATCTTCTACTTGAGTTAAAAAAAAATCAACCCCACAAGTACAGAATGAGAGAGGGCCTGCCTTATTTTCCTATTTGTGTCCCTACCACTTTGAAGTGTGTTTCGCACATTTTGTTATTGTCAAGTTGTTTTAGTAGTGTCCTACTCTTTATGACCCCATTTGGAGTTTTCTTGGCAAAGATACTGAAATGATTTGTCATTTCCTTCTCTAGTTTTGCACATAGTAAGAACTTAATAAGTACTTTTTCATTCAATAGTCTATTTGCTGGAGAGTTACTGTAGGAAAGCTCTGCCATGAGGAGAAGGTGTCTGAGGGCAAGCCATGTGGTCAGTTCCTTGGTGTCAGGAAGTGATGTTTGCTTGTGGGTACTATCAAAGCTACCAGCCAATTAGTTTGGAGGTGTGTGTGTGTGTGTGTGTGTGTGTGTGTGTGTGTGTGTGTGTGTGTACGGGATATTCCCAGTTTCACAGGCTTTAGGGAGTAAGAAGGAAGCGTTGGGGCCTTTTTTGTTACTGACCTTACCATAGCAGGTCAGATGATGGGGTCTCTTAGAAATAGTTAGATTTTTACCTTTCTCTCTGATCATTAGATCCTAATGCTCGTTAATAAATGCTTAAAAGTCTAAACTTTTGCTAAAACTTATAATTTATTGGCGACCACTCATTAGATATTTTAGACAGTATAGCTAGATAGCAACTTTACAGATGGTGATCATAAAGTATTTAGTTACCTTCCCTTTATGGTGTATAATTCCATTGACCCAGCTAGAATGAAAATCAAATAATCAAGGGTCTCTGGATCAATTCCTATCACTGTACATGTAAGAACAATGATCAAGTTTCACTTAACTTTCTTCTTCTGCTCTAGAATAAAACTATCCTTTCCTATGACTGATCCTTCCAAGGTATGGTCTCCTATTCTGCCTGTATCATTTCTCTGCAGGCTGGGCAGGGTTCTAACTTTTCAGCTTTTGTCATTTGATTTTTGGCAGCATATTTCCTAAATATGAAGAAGAAATGTCTCTGGAGTCAGAGGACCTGGGTGAAAATTTGGACTTTGCCACTTTCTACCTGTGTGACTTGGGTAAATTATTTAATCCCTCTAGGCCTCAGTTTCTTTGTCTAGATCAAGAAGGGTTTGGACTAGATGATTTCTCAGACTCTTTTCATCTTTAAACCTATGAACAATTCTTGCTATCATCCTCTTCGTGTACATTTCTAAGCTGAGATGTCCAAAATTGATCACTATATTCCAGATATAACCCAACCAGGTTAGGCTACGATGGGACTAAAACCTTCCTTTTTCTGTATCAACAATTTTCTTTATCAACCAATAAATCACTTTTAAAGGTTTATAACATGCATTTTTATCACAATGTTTTGTGACAAGGAGTATAGTATGTACAATAATTCATTTTGCAGGTGAGAAACAGAGAATTTGAGAGATTAAATGATTTGCCCACGACCGAACATTAAGTACATTTTTGACAGGGAATTTGAAGTCCTGATTTCATGTCCTGTGCTCTTTCCCTTTCACCAAAAACAGACATAAACAACCCCCCAAACCACAGTTTTAGTAGCTAGTCAATTCAAACTTACTGTATGTGGCACATTTAGAAAAGGAGGTGGGTTAACCAAGATACTGAGAATGAGAATCAAGGGATGGTCAACCCAAACATTATATCAGTGGTCCTAAGATATAAAAATAAACACAATTAGACCTCTAGTTCATTGACTGGATTCATTATGGAATATTTATGGCAAAATACACACAGAAGAGTCATATAGTATAAAAAGGCATGGAGGCATTGCCAGGCATGTTGGTGGAGGAGAGTACCAAAGAGTTAATAAAATGTGGTAGAGAGGTAGAGAGGTCAACTGGGCAGAGGAAATAGGATTAGTAATGCTTTGGCTTGTTTTTACAATTCTGCAGCTTAATTTCTTTTTGTGATGTCCATCAACTTTATCTGTAACAGTACACAGTATTTGGGGGACCATTTTGCTAAGAGATATGCCCAATAATGAAATGGAGCTTGTTTTGGGGTATAATAGGACAAGAACAGGAGATGGACACCATGTTTACTTTGCAGACTTAATCTTTTAGAGCCTATTTGCTTGGTTGGTAGATTGTAGATCACCACAATTGAAGAACTGATAAAATCTCATGGGAGATTTTCAAAGGGCAGGTGACCTAAAGAAGTCACAGGCATGAGAGAGTGGTGCAAGAAGATCAGCTGACATCATGAAAGGGAATTGTGGCAAAAATGGGTATAACTAGAAATTAGGGGGAAGATGGGGAAATGGAGCTTCTGATTTTGAGATGTAGAATTCCAGGAAGTGAATGTATAATGCATTCTAATAGTATCCCTGAGGCAGAGAGGGATATGGGTGAGCTGAGACTTTGGATACTTCTTGTTAACAATCGAATACCTTAATGAATTGCCTCCTGTCAAGGAGAGGGAGGTACCTGAGAATAGCATGGTATTATGTCTTGGGGTGATGAGGGGAGCAGTTCAAGGAGGCAGCAACAGCACTGTGTACACTACCTTTATTTGATTAAACAACTTATTGGATCTGTGTGCTTATAGTATCTAAAAAATGATCATCTGGTGGAGACTTATGAATTGTGAGCCAAATCATATCCTAAATCCAGGAAGAAGGGAATGATTCTTGAATTGTAGGAGGTCTGGGAGTGAGAGGTATAGTCTGAGGTTGCTCTCCTTTGAAGGGAGCTTCTTGCTTTAACAGCATTAACAGGTGGACATGGGTATTTTCCCCTAGCCTTGCTTACTCTCTGAATATTAATTAGAACCCACTGAAACCTCTGTCAAGGTACAGTTACTTTCCTGGGTTATATCGAGAAGTGTCATCATGATTCATTACTCATAGGTATAAACTCTACTCACAGAACTGCAGCTTTTAGGATGAATCATATAGTTTCATAATATCAGAGTTGGAAACCATCTGGTCAAATCCCCTCATTCTATAGCTAAGAGAGAAGAGGCCCAGAGAGAGGAAGTAATCTACTTAAGTTTCCACCACAGCTGCTAAATATTGGAGCCAGAACTAGATTCCACGTCGTCTTCTGACTTGAACTCAGGCATTCTTTCTGTTACCCACTACTGCCTATTCAAACTTGATAGAGAGATTGATTTCCATTGGCTTACCCTTCTTTTACTGTAATTCAGTGTGATGACCTAAGAACTAATTTTTCCTTTTACTCATCAGTTTCCATCAACTCCCTCTACCCCTATTACCTAATAATGTACAATATAACATATGATCCAAGAATCACTGTGTCACTGGTATAGAATAGAACTTTGGATATCTTAAGCCAATAGGAATCTTGGGTCACTTCCTGAATTCCAGATTGAAGCCCCCTCTCCTAAATTAATAAATACATATCAGCTCTTTAAAGGCTAATAGAAAAAAATCAATTATTGCTCATTCACAAATGAGGATAATCATATTAGCAAGAATTTCCATTCAGTGGTAGAGTTTCTGCCATTAGAAGAATCCCAAATTTTATCAAAGAGCAAAAAAAGGTTAAAGATGAAAGAGACCTTATGATCATTTACTCCAAAGTTTTCATTTTATGGAAGACAGAGGCCTATAAAGGTCAAGTAACTTGCTCAAGATAGTAATGAGGGAAATCTGTATTCAAACTACTCAGTGTTACCTATTGACTGCCCATATTTCAAAGCCCATTTCAAATAAAACTTTTCCCAATTCTTCCAGTCAGAATTTATTTCAATTCAAGAAAAAAAAAACTTATTAAGTGTCTACTTTGTACCAAGTAATACAATGCCTAGCATAGGGGAAACTAAGGTGAAAAACAATAATCTTTGTCCTTAAATATCTGAAAGTCTGGTAAAAATAACTAAAACACTACTACATATGGATAATCTAAGGCACAAAAGGAGTAGGAACCAAAAACTTCACAATCCCTGTTGGTATGTCTCATTACACAGAATCACAATATCTCAGAGTTGACAGGAAGGTCAGGAGGGCATCTATGCCAACCCATATTTGACCAAGAATCTTCTATATCACAATCCATCAGTAGCCAATTAGCTTTTATTTAAAGACTTCTAATGATATGGAACCAAATAACTTCCCAAGATAGTCCATTCCACTTTTGGATAACTATTTTCCTTCCTTCCTTCCTTCCTTCCTTCCTTCCTTCCTTCCTTCCTTCCTTCCTTCCTTCCTTCCTTCCTTCCTTCCTTCCTTCCTTCCTTCCTTCCTTCCTTCCTTCCTTCCTTCCTTCCTTCCTTCCTTCCTTCCTTCCTTCCTTCCTTTCTTCCTTCCTTCCTTCCTTCCTTCCTTCCTTCCTTCCTTCCTTCCTTCCTTCCTTCCTTCCTTCCTTCTCTCTCTTTTTTACATTTTTATTGTTGACTTGCTTTTACTTCACATTTGTTTTAAAAAATATCCCTTCTCCCTTCCCCACTCAGAGAACTATCTCTTTATAACAAAGCATAAAAAAGAAAGTGGAAAAAAAGCATTTCAGGAAAACAAGCCAACCAGGTCTGACAGCATATGCAGTGGTTCACATCCATAGTCCCCCATCTCTCCAAGAAAAAGAAGGAGGCGCATGTTCTCATCTGTTCTGTGAAGCCAAGATTTGTTATTAGAACTTAACAGGGTTTAGGAATATTTTGTTTCTTCCATCTACATATTTACATTGTCATAAGCATCATGTACAGTGTTTGCCTTTTTACCTCTACCTCACTTTGTATCAGTTCATATAATCTCAGGTTCTAACAGCATTCTCTATCCAATGAACACGTTTAATTATGCTCTCTCTAAATCTTCTCTTCTGCAGTCTAAACACCTCTAATCCCTTCCATTGATCCACATAAGATGTGATTTTATCCTCTTCCTCCATTCTGCTTTCCCTTCTCTTAATGGTCTCCAACTTACTGTCTTTCCTAAAATGTGAATACTAGAACTGTACACAATACTCTAGATCAAAGCTGTGGGTCACAACCCTATATAGGGTCATGTTACTGAATGTAGAGGTCGCAGAAAAATTTGGCAACAGGAAGAGGTTAGGTATACCTATTTTGTATATTCTTAAACCCAGGGTCATGTAAAAATTTCTTAGGCAAAAAGGGGCCACAAATGGAAAAAGTTTAAGCCCTGTTCTAGATTTGGTCTGATCACGGTGAGAAACAGGAGGATTATTACCTTCTTACTTCTGGATACTGTGCCTTTCTTAATTCAGCCTATGATTGCATTGATATTTTGGTTACTATATCACAATGTTGACTCTCATTGAATTTCTGGTTCATTGAAAACTTATTTGCTTTATTCACTCCTAGAGGAACTCCCACAATTAAACTACTCAACTCTATTTGACTCCTGTGAACACTTGTTTGTCTATTCCAATGATACTTATTTCCTAGCTTCATGTCCACCCTCAATTCATCATGGACCCTCAAGCAAGACCATTAGGAGTCATTTCTTGCAGCGGATATGATGCAATCTTCGAATTTGCAGAACAATGAGTTAATTTGTCAACAGGTAGATTTCAATAAGTGGGCCATATATTCTATTTGGGACTAAATCATCATGACAGAAAGTTTCAGACAATGTTACAGGAAGTAAAACTGATAGACCAAGGGAGGAGGGTAGTGAATGTAGAAAATATCTATAGTGTGGCTTGGAATAGATGAAAGTGACCACAAGGAACTTTTTTTTTTTTTTTGCAGGGCAATGAGGGTTAAGTGACTTGCCCAGGGTCACACAGCTAGTAAGTACCAAATGTCTGAGGCTGGATTTGAACTCAGGTCCTCCTGAGTCCAGGACCAGAGCTTTATCCACTGTGCCACCTAGCTGCCCTGAACCATTTCTATATGAGACTGAAATGTAGAGGTATTGCTGAGAACTTCACAGTTTTCCCTTTTTGGGTCTCTTCTAACACATTAATTATCACAGGATTTTAGACTTAGAAGGAAACTTATAGGCCATTAATTCAATGTCTCTAATTTTATAAATGTGCAATGAGAAGTCCAGAGAGATGTGATGGTGTAATATAGATGATATAATATCAGTGGTGTTAAGGCTAGAACTCAGATCTCCTGATCTTGTTTCTCAGTGCAAAGTTCTTTTGGCATACTGCTGCACTAATTAGAAACAGAGTTTAGAACTGGAAAGGGCCTTAGAAATGGAGTGTTAGAAAATTTCTTTTCAGAGCTAGAAGAGATCTTTGGATATAGCATGTTAGAATGTAGAATATGAGAGCTGGATGGAACCTTAGAAAATAGAATATCAGAACATGGCATGTCAGAACTATAAGGGACCTTAGATTATAGTTAGAATATAGAATGTGAGAGTTAGAAGGGACTTTAGAATAGAGTGTTAGGACTAGAATGGACTTTAGGATGTAGGATATTAGAACATAATGTTCTTTTTTTTGTTTGTTTTGTTTTGTTTTTGCGGGGCAATGGGGGTTAAGTGACTTGCCCAGGGTCACACAGCTATTAAGTGTCAAGTGTCTGAGGCCGGATTTGAACTCAGGTACTCCTGAATCCAGGGCCGGTGCTTTATCCACTGCACCACTTATCTGCCCCTAGAACATAATATGTTCTAATGATCGATCATGTTCATGATGGAAGAGCCTTTAGAACACAATTACGCTATCCTATCTGAGAAACTACAAGGTCAGCTTGACTGAATTATAGAGTGCATAAAAGTGAGTGATATTAATCAGCTGGGAAAGGTGGGTTGGAGCCACGTTGTGAAGGGCTTAAAATGCCAAACAGGGGAATTTGTATTTGATGCCAGATTGTGACAGAAATCAATCAATATTTATTAAGTGCCTACTATGGGTCAGGAACTGTGTTGGAGAACCATTGGAGTTTATTGTCCAAATACTCCATTTAATAAATAAAGAAATTGAGATCCAGAAAAGAAAATAGACTGACCCAAGGCCACATGATGGTCAGAAAGTAAGCTAAAATTCAAATCTAGGTCTCATAAAACGCAATTCCAGTGCTCTCTCAACACAACAGAGTGCCTGGCAAAGAGTAGATATGGACTTGACTCTTCACTATACCATGCTCCTTTCATTTCATCATTTCAAAATCATAGTGTATTTTTGATCATTCAAATCCATAATTCTGATGTGGAAGAATTTTCTGTGGAAAAAAAGGCTAATGAGATGTTTTCATTAACTTCTTACCTGAGACTAACAGAACCTGCTAGGTTCAACACCAAAGCCTCTACTAATTGTCTTTAAAGAAGCAGATGTGCTAAGGTTTCTCACACAAATAGGTCTTCTGTATGGAAGGGGAAAAAGATAAACATCATTGAAGACGGGATTTTTTCTTCGATGAAAGTGAGTGTGTTGGCTTGTTGAATCTTTAGAAAGTCACTTGAGCAAAACCCAAGAAACACCAGCAGTGCATTGAGAAAAATTTTTGTAACACGAATCATGGACCCTGGCAGCCTGCCAAATACAAGTAGGTAAAACCAGGTTTAAAAGATGTGGCTTGGTCAGGTGTTTGCAGATAATGGGTCTATATTTAAGCATTCTATTGCAAACATAATCAGATTCCCATGGCCTAAGAGGCCTGAGAGCACTTTATTTATTTATTTATTTATTTATTTATTTATGAAAATGAGGACCAGGGCACCTTTTGAAATAAAAGTTGTAGGGCCATGGAGTGTGTAGGCTGATTTTGGATTGCTTTGAAAATAATAGGAACTGCCTCTTCCACTGGGACAATTCAGGGCCCAAAGAACCTATTTATCAGGCTGCATTTACTTCCAGCCAATGTGCATTCAGAACATGGTACCCTTAGGAATAGCATTCAGTCTGTCCTAGATATGTTGATATGCTGATTGTGGAATGCCATCTCCTTCATGGAATGCATCATAATTTCATGCCCTGCACTTAAAAAAAACCAACCCAAATAATTTCTGAAGGAGAAAAGGGGAACAAGACACTTGCAGAATGCATTCCTAAACTAACATTTTTACCTTGAAAGCAGGACAGAATATTTCATTTTATGGTCTCAATGAGGCCTAGTGAAGCCTGGCCAATTGTTAAATTAAAAATCAACTGGGTTTTAAAATTCTATTTGTGCTCAGTTCTCATACTTGCTCATGATTCATAATGTACCTCCAAACTATCCTTATTTCCTGGTGCTATTTGTTAAGAGAGACAGAGAGACAGAGACAGAGAGACAGACAGACAGACAGACAGACAGACAGACACACACACACACACACAGAGAATAGTAAAAATATCAGGTATATAGTAATAGTAAGTATAGTAAAAAATAGTAAAAATATTTCCTGGCTCCTAAACCTGGAATTCTATTCTTCATTATCTCTGTTGAAATCCTACCCAACTTTCCTGGGTTAGCTTAGGTTTTTGCTCTTCCATTACATTCCTTGGTTAATAGTGATGTTTCTCTTTCCTGAACTCCTATCACTTTGTTCATACATCTCTTCTTGTCAGGGTCCTGTGAGCAATGATTATTGGACCCCTTAAGAAAAGAAGAAAAACTTGCACGATTTTGCCCAGGATTCAATGGTTAATGATCATTGGACACTTCTAAATCTTAATCTTTTGAACCTAAGACCTCCAGTATTTTATAACTTATAGCTGCCTAGAGATAGTTAGACAGTAGAGTATTGGGCCTCAAGTCAGGAAGACCCGAATTCAAATTTAGCCTCAGATGCTTACTAGTTGTGTGATCCTGGGCAAGCCACTTAACCTGCCTGCCTCAGTTTCCTCAATTGTAAAATGGGGACAATAATAGCATCTACCTCTCACGTATGTTGTGAGGATCAAAGGAGATAATACATGCAATGTGATTAGCATAGTGCCTGGAAAATAGTAGATACTTAATAAATACTTATTCCCTCCCCTTTCCTCCATATAGTATAGATTGATACACAATAAAACCTATGTACACAGATAAAGCAGAGGAATACAAAAAAAGATGCACAAGAAAAGTCCCCCTGACCTCCATAGTCCCCAGGGCTATATTGCCCTTTCACAATCTCCCAGAGATGTGACCTTACTCTATTACCAATACCCTTATCTCTATCTGGCATAAAGGTTATTCTAACTCCTCCCCATTAGCTTGGGTGATAGGAAGGGAGAGAAGTTGGTGCTAGTTAGTGCTATTGACAGCACTTTCTGCTTTCCTGGCCTAGATTTATCTCCTTATCATACTTTGATTTATATTTTAGTTATTTATAAATGTTATTTCTCATATTACTCCTCTCCAAGGTGGTGGGGATAGGAACTACAGTTATCCCTTCCACAACATGAATTTCTTCATCTTGGTTTCTATAACTTGTGGATGGACATAAGAAATTAAATGGGAGTTTGTTGGGGAGTTTTGGACAAGCTGCAGATAACACATGAAGGGCATCATATGACATAGAGCCTATGACCAAATACTTAATCCAAATTTTACAATAAGGTACTGTAAACACCATATAAAAGAAAAAGCATGGTATGAAGGGAGAGTCAAGAAATTTTACACACATTTTCCTGATTGTGGTGGTGCTGCGCCTCTAACCCCAGCAATGTGGAAGGGATAACTGTATATCTTGCTACCACTCCCTTAAGGTCTACGTTTACATCCTTGGTCTTGTCTTTGTCACTTCTACTTCCCCTACTTCTTGTGTCCAATGTAGCACTGATTCCAACTCCATAACAGCTCCTGAACAGGTCCCCTCCTCCCTATTCCACTGAGCACTACCTACTATGAACCCTCATTACCACTTTTTGGAGCTAATCCAATATCTTTGTTATAGGTTGAATTGCCTCCATTCTCTTGCCACTTTAAGCCAGTCTTCAAACCAGAGATGGAGTAATCTTTTTTGCCTGTAGATTTAGACATATTCCTACCCTTTGGTATTTTTCAGTGGCTGCTTAATGACTACTGAGTATGGTTGACACTCCTCTGGCTAACATTGAAGGACTTTCACATTCTGGTGTCCACCTATCTTTTTTTTATACTACTCCCCTCCATGCCCGTGTCTTCCCAAACACCCCTTGTACTCTGTTAAGAGATTGCATTCTTACTCAATATCTGCTCCCATGATTCCCATTGCCTGTATTCTGCCCCATTGTTAAATTCCTTCTCTTCGTTTAACATTCAACTCAAAATCTATTTTTCCAGTAAATCTTTCCTTATTCCACCCTGATGAGGATGACCTTTCCCATGGGACCTTGCATATCACTTTGTTTAGCACCTCTCCAATGGCTTTATCATATAATGATAGATATTAGAGATGCCTGTATGTGACCTACCTCCACACTAGACTGTAAGGCCCATGAAGTCAGGGACTGTATTACCTAAAGTTTATATCTACCTTGCAGACTAGCAGAATGCTCAGTATAGAGCTAGAGATTAATAAATGTTTATTCTTACATATTATAATAACACATACAATATATATTATTTATTATCATTATTATAAATGTTTATCATATCATATCATTGATATTATTTTTTTTTGTTATCTCTACCACTCCCTCCTCCAGCATTCAGCATGGTATATTCCCTCAAGCTATTTTCCTATAGCTATTCTCCCTTTTGTAGCCTAATTCTTATACTTTTGTCTCCATTTCCTCACCTTCCTCTCTTCAGCCCCTTATAATCTGATTTCTGAACCTATCAGCCCTCTGATGCTATTTTATCAAAGATTATGAATAATCTCAACTTCTAAATATAATGGTCTTTTCACGGTTCTGATTCTTGAACTCCAAAGCTTTTGACCCCATTGATCACTTTCCCCTCTTAGTTAATCTCTTCTCTCTTGGATTCTGTGGAATTGTTTTTCCTTGGCTTGTTTCATGCTTTTCTGATGTCTTAGTCTTCTGTTCTGGACTGTCATCCATTCCTCAGCCTAATATGTGCGTGTACCCAAAATCTAACCTGAGACCTTTGTTCTTCTTATTCTCTCTGTCTCTCTGTGTGTCACATCAGTTCCCAGTGGTTGATCTATGTATATACTGCCCAAATGAACATCACCACATCTAATCCATCTCCATGAGCCCAATACCTCATTGCCAAATACTTAATTGACATCGGATGTTCCTTGTTATCTCAAAGTTAACATGTTGAAAAAGAACTCCTTTCCTTCCCTCAACCTATCCCTCCCCTAAACTTTTTTTTTCTAAAAAAGGTACCATCATCCTTTCAGATCCCCAGTTGGACAACTTTGGAGTCATCCTTGTTTTTTCCCCTTTCCCTCAAGTCTACCTCCATTAAATATCTTGTATTTGTACACTCTGCTCCCATGACCCCTATGCTCATTACCTCTTGACTGGATTATTGCAATAACCTATGAAATGGTCTCCATGTTTCTCATCTTCCTCCTGTCCAATCCATTTTCCATATAGTTTTCATCTTATTAATATTCCTGTGACACAGATTTTGTCATTTCACTTCCTTGCTCAAAACACTTTATTAATTCTATATTTCCTGTAGGATAAAGTATAAATACCTCAGAATTCCACTGAAAACCCTGTATAATCTGGCTTCCACCTAATTTTAGAGTCACTTCACATTACTTCCTTCCACAAACTCTGCTACAGACAAACCATTTTGAACATTATTCCCTGAAGCAAACATGGCATCTCTCATCTTTCATTTCCATGCCTTTGAACAGGTCTGGAATCTAGTCTCTCCTTATTTCTGCCTCCTAAAATCCCTAACTTCCTTCATGGTTCACCAGGCCTCTCATACTAGAAGCTTCTCCTGATTTTCTGAGGTATTAATGTTTTCTTATTCCTCAAATTACCTTTCATTGCCTCTCAGTGTACCTATTTAATCTCTCAATATCAGATCCTGGAAGGCAAAAATCATTCAGTTTTCTTCCTATTTCTGTGCCTAGCATGGTACATGCAGTTAAAAAAATTGAATTGCATGGAGTTACTCATTTACATTTTACATTTTTGTTGGATGGGTGGGTGGCTGAATGGAAGGAGGGAAAGAAATAGTAAAATTGGTCCAAAACTGAGGTGGGAGGTAAAGAGAAATGAAACACAAGCTCAGTTTTCACTATCCTACTTGTCCTGCTAACAAAAGCATGACCACTGGCCATTTTTAAGGAAAGCACTAGGGCCTAATGCTATTTCTGCTCTTCCCTTTTCTCATTAATTTTACTTCTGTATCTAGTCATTAACTTTGGCTTCCCTTGTACTACCTCTTGGTTCCTCTTTCATAGATGTAATAGGTGTTGCCCCCTTAGCTTGAAACACTTGAAAGTCTTCCATGAGCACTTGAAATTATCTAGACAAATATTTATCTAGAATCTACAATCTGTAAATATCTGTGCCATGTGCTTTGGAGTATTTATTAAGTGGTAGATGCAAACATTCAGTCAGGCTTGCTGTAAGGAAAGAAATTTCCTAATAATGAGACCTATAACAAAGGGAATGGATTCTTTCTCTCTCTCTCTTTGTGGGGCTATGGGGGGGGGGGTTAAGTGACTTGCCCAGGGCCACACAGCTAGTAAATGTCAAGTGTCTGAGTCCAGATTTGAACTCAGGTCCTTCTGAATCCAGGGCTGGTGCTTTATCCACTGCACCACCTAGCTGCCCTGATTCTCTCTTTTAAGACATAGTGGTATCTCCTTCTTTGGAAGCCTCCATAAAAGGGCTAGAGGACAGCTCATTGGGTCTGTTGGAGAGGGAATGCTTAATCATGGATCAGCTGGAGCCACTAGGATCCCTCCCAGCCCTGCCATTCTGTGATTCTGGGTGCAACAATTTGGAAGACATGATGCTGAGACTCAAACCTAATTTGAAGACTGAGGTGGGGGAGAGGAATAAGACATACATACATACATACATACATACATACATACATACATACATACATACTGTGATAAAATAATGGAATTTGGCAGACTCCCATAATATTATCAGGAGACTGTACATTATAAAGAGGTCCCATCTGAACATCACACAGTGGAGGGCAAGGTAACAGACAAGGACTGTGTCAGCAATCAGTTGCTAAGTGGCACAGTGTCACCATGGTGGAGGTCTGGGCCTGCCTGCAGTCAGGAAGAGCTGAATTCAGATTAGCTATGTGACCCTGGATAAGTCATTTAATCATTATTTGCCTCAATTTTCTCTACTGCGAAATGTGAATAATAACAGCACCTACATCACAGAGTAATGGTGAGATTCACAGTGTCCAACATACAGTGGACACTGAATAAATGTTTTTTTCCCCATCTTTCCTTATGACTCATCCTTAAGGTAATCATCTGTAATGTTATACCCATTATAGAGATGCTAAAAATATTTACAGAAAATTAAAAGGACTGGGATATGCAGAGAAGTCAACTATACTGCCTTCCATTCTATTACTCTTTCAAAAGATCATGATATGATCAAATGAAGTGCCAAGGAGGTGTTTTTAAATATTGATTCTAAATTGTTTCCCAAACCACATTTATTTGGTCAACGATGTTTGAGGAGAGGAGGAACCTCCAAGTTAAACAACTTAGTTCTCTGATATAGAAATAGAAACCTTTGTCTATGCCCATATCATTTTCAACATGCCTGTTCTCATTTGGTCTCGGAAACTAATTAGGGTCAAGCCAGGTTAACTCCTGCTTCGGAGATTACCTAGGAATCCCATGTGCTATCGACTTTGAATATTGAACTGCTCAGTGAGTTTTGCCAGGAATAATAGGGAATGGAGAAATTGCCCCAGGTTTAGAGATTGGAAAATGTCCCAATTTTCAAAATGGAGAAGGTGGATATCTCAAAGTGTAGAGCAATGAACTTGACATCAATTTCTATCAAATTTTAAAATCCATGAATAACAGTGCAGTTTTTAAGTGCCAGAGTTGGAAGGGACCTTATAGGCCATTGATTCTGCTCCTCTCATTTTATCAGAGAAGCAACTGGAGTCTAGAGAGGTTAAGTGAATTTACCCAGTCACACAGCTAGTGAATAGGATATGAATCCAGATCCTCGTGATTCCATTGCCTATTTGCTTGCTTCTCAAGAGGTGATGACTAAAAGGCAATGTGGGTTTGCCAAGAACACATTCTCCTTCTACCCCTTCCCCAATCAACCAGCAACAGCAAACACTTAAGTGGCTATGTGTTGGACACTGGGCTTTCTCAGACTTTATGCCAGGAGGCAGTATTCTTGTATAATGGAAAGAGCGCTGGACTTGGGAGACAGGAGATCTGGGCTCGAATCCTTGCTTTGATATTTGCTAGTTATGTGACTCTGGGAAAGCCACAACCTTTTTTAAAAAAATCCATTAATTAATTTTTATTTTTTTGAAAGCCACAACCTTTTTGAGACATTTTCCTTTAGCATCTGAGGCTAATTATACTTGCACTCACTACCTGTCTCACAGGGTTATTTTGAAGCAAACACTTTGTAAACTTTGAAACCATATGCTATTGTGACATGATCATTACAAGATTTGAGCAAAATACTTGAACTAGGGATGCTCAGCTTGGGGGAAAAAAAAGATAGTGGGGAGATGATGGCTATCTGCAAGTATCTGAAGGGTGGTAAGCCACTAGGTTGCACAGTGTAGAGTGCACTGGGCTTGGAGTCAGGAAGACCTGACTTCACTTGATATGCAGCCTCAGATACTTACTAGCTGTGTGACCCTGGGCAAATCTCATAAACTCTGTTTGCTTTACTTCCTTCAACTGTAAAATGGTCATTATAATACTTCCCAGTGTTGCTGTGAGGATGGAATGAGACAATATTGGAAAGTGTTTAGCAAAAAAACAGTGCTTAACCAAGTGTGTGGCACATAGTAGGCATTATATAAATGTGTATACCCTTCCCTAAATGAAAAAAAAGTATTAGAGTGTTCTTGCTATGTTAGCCCTGTAGGATAGAATTGAGAACCCTGGGTAGAAATTCCAGGGAAACATATTTCTGTTTGTTGTTCAGCCTAATGAAATTTGACAAATATTTCTTTTTTTTTAAATAAGATTTTGCTTTAATTTCAATTTCAAATTCTCTATCTCCTCCTTTCATATCCCACCTTTTGAGAAAGCAAGAAATATATAACCCAGCCAGGTGTCAGAGTGAATAGAAAGGCATATCTGGAGTTAGGAAGACCTGAATTCAAATTCAGTTGTAAGCACTTATTAGCTGTGTGATCTTGGATAAGTCACTTAATCTCTGCTTCAGTTTCCTTACCTATAAAACAGGGATAATAATAACACCAACTTCCCAGGGTGCTGTGAGGATCAAATGAGATAATAATTGTAAAACAATAAGCACAGTGCCTGGCACATAGTAAGAATTATATAAATGTTTATTATTATTATTATTATTTAAATATGAAGTCTTACAAAATTAATTTCTGTATTATCCACATTCTGGAATAAAAAATAAATAAAGGGAACATTGTTTAAATCTGTACTCTGAACCCATCAGTACTCCCTCTGGAGGTGGAGAGCATATTTTATCATGAGTCTTTTGCAATTGTGCATTATGTTAGCAGAGTTGCTAACACAGCAGAGTCTTTCAAGGTTGATTATTTTTACAATATTGCTGTAACAGTATAAATTATTCTCCTGGTTCTGCTCACTTCACTTTGTATCAGATCATACAAATCTTCCCAGGTTTTTTCTGAAACCATCTCCTTCATCATTTCTTATGGCACAATAGTATTGTATTACATTCATATACCACTGCTTGTTCAACCATTTCTAACTGATAGTCATCCCCTCAGTTTCCAATTCTTTGCTACCACAAAAAGAGCTGCTATAAATATTTTTGTACATATGGGTTATTTTCCATTTCCTTTGTTGTTTCTTTGAAGTATATACCCATTAGTGATATTGTTGGGTCAAAGGGTATAGACAGTTGAATAGTATTTTGGGCACAGTTACAAATTTTTCTCTGCAATGGTTGGACTACTTCATATACTCCATCAACGATGCATTAGTGTATCTATTTTCTTACATTCCCTCTAGCATTTGTCATTTTCCTTTTCTGTCATTTTAGCCAATCAGAGAGGTGTCAGGTAGTATCTCCAAGTTGTTTTAGTTTGCAGTTCTTTAATTATTAGTGATTTAGAGCATTTATTAATATGACTATTGATAATTTTTATTTTTCTTCCTCTGAAAACTGCCTGTTGATATCCTTTGATCTTTAATCAGTTGGGGAATGGCTCCTATTCCTATAAATTTGTCACAATTTTGAGAAATGAAACTTTTATCAGAGGAATTTGTTTTCCCACTTTCCTGCTTTTCTTCTAATTTTGTCTGCACTGGCTTTGTTTGTGTAACTTTAAAAAAAATTTATGCAATTAAAATCATCTACTTTGCTTCCTATGAACTTCTTTCTCTCTTTTTTGCCTTTCCCCTTATCCATATATCTGTCAGCTAATTTTTTCCATCCTCTTCTAATTTGCTTGTCATATTACCCTTCATGTCTAAATCATGTACCTGTTTTGAGCTTATCTTGATATATGGTGTGAGATGCTGGTCTATAACTACTTTCTATCAGACTGCTTTCCAGTTTCCCCAGTAGTTTTCATCAAACAGTGACTTCTTGCCCCAATAGCAGAGATCATGACTAGCATTTCTGAAGGGCCTAGGCATTGATCTAGTTGCTTGGGATACAAAGATAAAACAAAAGAAACTGAAATTCTTTTGCTCTTCAAATGACAATTGGAAAGGAGGAAGGATTCCATTAATCAGGACTCCTTGGGAACCAATAATAGATCAAAGGCAAATGTTGCTATGTTTCTATATTTTATTTGTATACAAACACATACATTTCTATAACTAGAAAATCTTGATAATTAGAGTTTGGTTTGTATTTTAATTTCTGAATGTAATAGATGCTCCATAGCATAGGATTGTGTGTTATCTAAACGTTGCATCACTCCTAGCACCTAGCACAATGTTCTGTATCGTGGAGATGCTTAATCAATATTTGCTGAATGAACAAGGAAATTCCTACTCTGATTGGGGTGGGGAGTGCCTATTATAAGGTTTCAGGAACTTGAAATCAAAGCATAAAAACCTGAAAACCAGATATGTCCTATAAAAGTGATACCTCCAGTCACTTTGCCAAGGATAAGGGAAACTAGGCCAATTAAAAAATAAAGATACCAAGTGTGGCTTTTCAAAGCTTTGTCAAAATATGTCTTAAAGGGTCAAAGAACTGTTTGTATTATGATTCATCCATTTCTTTTGTCAGGGGATTTTAAGGAAGGTCCTGGCATATTGGGTAGGCCCCCAGTGGTAGATGTATGGCAAGAGATGGATGAGAGTTGCACAGGAAGTAGACAGATGGAAAGGATCCAATTTGTATCATAATCTGGCCCCAGCTTTACCTTTTCAGTCACTTAATACCTTACTCCTTTGAATGTTCTATATGGTACAGTACCTTTGGCCTCTGCTCTTCCACACAAAAGACACTCTATCTCCCAACTTTGTTCATTTGAACTGGCTGTTTCACATGTCTGGAATTTTCTCCACCCTCACCTGTTTCCCAGCTTCCCTCAGTTCCCATTTTAAAAATTCCACATCCTTTAACAAGCTTTTCCTGATTCTTAATGCTTGTGCATTTCCTCTGAAATTACCTTCGAGTTATCTTACATATATTTTTGCACGTAATTATTCTCATGTTGTCTCCTGCATTATACTGTGAACTCCTTGAGGGTAGGGGCTATTTTTTTCTTTATATGCCCAGAACTTGGCATAGAGTCTAACTTATAGTAGGTGCTTAACAAATGTTTTTTGAATTGACTTGTATTTGTTTGTTTCAGTGAAGTGAGTACCCACATCTATGAGACCACAGATTCAGAAGATCCATCTGTTCTTGAGGAGTGGGAAGCTCTTCACTTCTTGAGTTCATTGTTATAACTATTCAAAGACTTGGATATAAATAAAATAGATAAATAAATAAATGAAATCAATACACTCATAACTAGGAGGGACTCCCAGATCATTAACTTCAACCCCATCATTTTATACATGAGGGAATGAAGGACTACGGAAGTAAAGTGAATTGTGCAAGGTCACACAATGACTTTGTATCAGAACTAGGAGAGGAGCAGAGAAATTAAGTCAACACACGTATTAAGTGCCTCCTATGTGTCAGGCATTGTGGTAAGTGCTGGGAATACAAATAGAAGCAGAAATAGAGTCCCTACCTTCACATTCCAATGGGGAAAGAAAACACTTAAAAGGAAGCTAAGGAGTCTACTCACTTCCCAAAGTTTCAGCTGACCTATATTCGACTGCTTCCTTTTTCAGTTTAGTCTTCCCTGAGCCAACTGAAAAATGATTTCTGAAATCACCTACTTCTTTTAACCATTGCTAAGTACATATATTTCATTTTCTATTATAGTCACATTTAATGCTTAATCTAAACTAGATTGGGGGGGGCAGCTAGATGGCACAGTGGTTTTAGTGCTGGGCCAAGAGTCAGGAAGACTCATCTTCCTGAGTTCAAATCTGGCCTCAGTTACTTACTAGCTTTGTGACCCTGGGCAAGTGCCTTAACTCTGTTTGCCTCAGTGTCATCCTCTGTTAAATGAGCTACAGAAGAAAGTGGCAAACTGCACCAGTATTTCTGCCAAGAAAACCCCAAATGGGGTCATGAAGAGCCAGACGTGACTGAAAACAGACTGAATAATTGAAGACTAGACTAGATACAAAGTTCCATAAGAAGAGGGACTAAGTTGAAATAATTTGCTTGTTCCCTAATGCTTAGTATATAGTATATTGCTCAAAGAAATCCATGAACAAATGTTTATTGCATGGATAAATGGGTAAATGAATGACTATAGAATAAGGAATTGTACATGAAAGGGGGCAGGTACGTTTAAAGGAAATGCATAGTGCTGCCCATTCTACTTTCTCCATTTCATTCTTTTCAGCTGAAATTGTAGCATTTCTGTGGTATGCCGATATTACAAAAATGTTCTTACCTTGATCCCCTGTCCCAAAACTTTTTCCAAATAAGCAATGAATGAAGTTCTTTGTTTTCATGTCACTTCCTCAGTAGCACCTATGTTAAGAATTTGTGATGAAAAAGATGACTCATTCTTTTTTGGATCTAAGCCCCAGGAAATGTAAATATCTAATGTATCCAAAAGATCTATGCTCCAGCATGTGTGGGAATAAACCTGCTCTCTATAACACCTCCTCCCCCTGCCTTCCAACAGTTCCCAACATGAGTATTTCCTTGAGGTATCACCATTTGCTAAGCAAAGCCTTCTGGTACAATTGTCAAATATTTAATACAAGTGATATCTAATTCCTTTGTACATGGTATGCATTGAGTTGTCTCAGTTTAATTATTAACCCGATCGTAGGCTTATTGTTTGATAAATATTTCCTGTTTTGGAAAAGGCAGGGAGAAAAAGCAATTGACACAGTGAAGGGGCTTGGAAAAAATCTCACTTTCACAGACTCATATACAAATAGCTTCCAATGCAACTCAACATGGTGAAATTCCCTTGGCCTGCTCATAATATGGAAAAAAGTAGTCCAACTAGATTGAAACTATCTTGTTATCAGCACACATGGAGAAGTATTGACAAGGCACTTCCTGGAAAGTGCCCTCTCTAGGCAAACATCTGGGCACGAGTGTAATAGATGTATGCCCAAGGGCTCAATTGGGTTGGATGACTTAATTATAATATATGCTGGATGAAGATGCATGGATATCAGTGAGTCAGAGTCCTGACCATTCATGACACGTGCTGAGGTGGTGCAGATGTTTGTTTTCGATAAACCCAATTGTTTCATGGATTCCTCTTCACTGGACAATGAAAAACAGAAAGTTGTGCTAGGAATGTCTCTGTATCTATTTGTCTTCATCTGTATTCCTCACATCCTTCCATAAGATATATCCTAAGGCATTTGTAGGCATTTTCACAATTGTGAATCTGGGTAAGGCCTCCAGAAATAATCTGGAACAAGACTACCAAAACTAATCTATCCATGGAAAACATCAGGGCTTCAAATATCTTGATGAGTTCCTCAAATCTATGTGTAAATGTATGAATAAGTGGGCAACCATAGTAGGGAGAAGGAATGTCTTTGAAATAAGAGAGAACTGGGAAATTATGGAACAAAATGGAAGAAATAAAATTCATATAAAATATTACATGGAATATTATTGATGCAGAATTATTTAATCTTAAAGGGAAACAGCAATAACATTAATATTTTAAAGGGATCATAGATCTAGAACTAGAAAATACCTCAGTGGTTATCTAGTTTGACTGCTATTATTTTACAGATGCAGAAACTAAGAATTAGGGAGGTTAAGTGGCTTGTCCAAAACCACACAAGAGGTCACTATCAGAGGCAACTTTTGAACTCAAGTCCTTTGTATTTAGATTATCAGTATTTTTTACATTGTATCATGCTGCCTCATTTCCTCAAAACTTGTCTTTTCACAGCAAGTAGAACATCAGTCAGTTTTTGCAAGATGGTATTCAAGTCCAGCATTACTGGTAGGCAAATTTGTTGTTGTTTGTCCTTCATTCTCTAAGAGGATCATGGTATTGGGAGGTAATGTCATGACTTGCACTGAATTGGATTTAAGTGAAGGAGGACTGTGCAAGGTCACCAACTTCACTCTCTCCTCCAGAGCTATCTGGGTCCAATGGTAAGATATACATCAGGACAACTTGAGATGGCCCCAATGTTTAAGGCAATTGGGGTTAAGTGACTTGCTCAGGATCACACAGTTAGTATGTGTCTAAGGTGAGATTTGAACTTACTTTCTCCCAACTTCAGAGCCAGTGCTCTATCCATTGTGCCACCTAGCTGCCCTAGGCAAATATGTACCTAAGTCATCCCTAGCTATCTCTCAGCAATGGATACTAGTAACAGAAATCTTATCACTTTTCTTTGTGAGAAGTTCCTGGGATTCACAACCAATGATGTCACTGATATCACTGAGTGAAGAGGAAGTGAAGAGGAAGACCTCAAATAATATTTTATATCTGTTTAGCAATGTACAATTTACAGAGCAGTTTAAATACATTATCTCATCTGTCCCATACTCACAATAGCGCTGAGAGGGCAACACAGATATTCTTATTCTTACTCCACAGATAAAGAAACAGAAACATATAGGCATTAAGTAATATGGACAAGTTCACAAAGCTAGAAAGTGCAGGTGATTAGACTGTAACCATGACATGTTCACAAGCTGGACTTGGTGAACATAAAAGCTTTCTTCATTAATTTTCATCCTCATCATTTATACAGTGTATTATATTTTACAAAGTGCTTCTCTCTCTCTCTCATCACCTCATTTGATTCTCATAAGGTCTTAAAAATATACCTATTATTGTGGGCAGTTTTATAGATGAGGAAATTGAGGTTCAAAGGTCTTACTTAGGATCACAAAGCTAGTCAATGATAGAAATGGGACTAGAACCCAAGTCTTTTGTCTCCCTAGTCTGGACTCTTTTTACCACACCATGTTGCCTCTTACTACCACCACCACTACCACTATTTCCTCCTCTTCCCCCTCCTCTTCCTCTTTCTTCTTTTCCTCTTTTTCCTCCTCCTTTCATCTGCTTGCTCCTTCTCGTTTTCTTATACCTTTTTCTTTCTTCTCTTTCTCCATGATCATCTCCACCACCATCATTAAGATTTGATCTCTAGTACAGTTATTACTATCTTCATTACAATCACCATCAATATGACTATCATTGTTCCAGATTAAAGCCTGACTCCAAGTCAGTTCCCTGGTATTTCAGGTTCATTATTGGAACAAAATAAGAAACTCCTAGGTCATCTAACAGTTAACAAGAGATTAATTTAGCCATAGCGGGAGAAGGATCAAGAAGGATAGGTATTGAAGATATCTCAAGTTGATTCAGCTGAGCAAAGGTTCTTTGTTTGGGTTACCCATTTTTACCCACTAGCCACACATAGGAGAGTGCAAAGAACTCTTTTTGGCTGCTGTATACTCAGTTATTCAGAAAGTGAGGTCAACATGCTCAACCTTTAGTCTTTTGAACCAACTTATTCTTGATGATGTTCTTAATATTTTTTAATCAAAAGCTAGACAAATGTGCATGGGAATAGAGATTAGGATATTTATGATCAAAATTATTACCATAAACATCATTATTACCAGTACCACCTACCATCTTCATCACTAGAACCATAATAGTCATTGCCACCATCACCACAATCTATTCAGAGGCATAATTGCCATCATCTTCACCACCATAACTGCTATCATTAGTGGCACAGTCATTATAGTCATTGCTATAATTACCATGATCTTCATCAACTTGGTCATCTCCATCACTGTCACCACCACCATTAAAGCAAGGCTCTTTAAGAGACAATCTATTTATGATTGTAATGATATATAAGGTAAGTTAATTAATAGAGCTTTGTTCTCTTGGTTTTTGATTGGTTGTTTCAGTCACACACAGCTCTTTCTGACCCTTTTTGAGGTTTTCTTGGCAGAGATGTTGGAGTTGTTTGTCACTTCCTTTTCCAGCTCGTTTTACAGAGGAAGAAACTGAGGCAAACAGAGTTAAATGACTTGCTTAAGGACACACAGCTACTAAGTGTCTGAGGCTAGATTTGAATTTGAGTTTTCCTAACTCCAGGCCTGGCACTCTATCTACTACACCATCAATTTTGAATATATATATATATATATATATATATATATATATATATATATATATATATATAGGTACTGAGTATTAAGGTATGTACCACAGATTGTGTATGGGTGATAAATAAATACAACATTATATGACTTTGGTATTTTCACAGAGGATTGAAGAAGTGTTACCATTCTTCTTCCAACTAGTCAGCAAAGGCTTCAAAGAGGAGGCAGAGATGCTGAAGTATTTTCTTAATACTGATAATTATTGCAAGAATTATACCTTGCATTGGCAATTTATTCTTTTCAAAGCGATTCTTAGAATCATGGGCCCATAATATTTTAAGGGTGGCAAGGACCTTAATGATTGTCTAGTCAATGAGGCAACTGAGACCTAGAGAGGTGAATTCACCTAGTTAAAGTTGGTCACACATATTTCACATCAATGATCTAGTTTGATCATGACAACAACTGTGTGGAATAGCTAGGGTAAATTGTGGTACCATTTATGGACAAGGAAATGGAATTCTTAATATTAAGAGAGTGGTCCAAGGTCATACAGGCAGTCTGGTGGCAGGGCCACAAGTTTAATACTCTTATTCTAGTGTGGCTGAGCATTGCCTATGATGGGTTTTATTATTGGTGGACAGAGGAGTCGAGTTTACCATTGCCGCTGCTTCTTGCTAATTTCACTGTGAGCATTTTAAATTGATGTTGTCACAATTCCCCCTAGTCCAGGAGAGGGTGATATATAGTTTTATCCAAAGGCCCTGCTTCATGCACTGATGAAGTAAGTGGCTGCCCCTTCCTGGGAGCCACCTCAAGGCATCAAGCTGACCTAGTCTGTTGGCTTCTTAGAGAGTAGACATGTTTTCCAATATCTCTAAAAATGAAAATCAAAACACAAAACTGACTTGGAATTGGATATAGAGCAGAAGAACATATAATCAGTGTGATAAGACTGCGGTGAGTAACTGTACCTTGTGAGTGAGGCACACAAACAATTGGCATCAAGGGGCCATCATTAAGTGGTTTTTTGTATTAAATTATTTTTTAAAAGATATAGAAAATTACTATTGGATGTAGCATGATGTAGCTAAAAGCCCTGATGTTGAAATCAGAGGGTATGGATTTGAATTTCGGCTCTGCCACTTTATTACATAGTACCCAGGAGAAGACAGCATCACTGCATGAAGCAAGGCTTCCTGATAAAACCTGACTTCAACCTCTCCTAGGATAAATGCCTCAGGTCACAAGGGAAATTACAACAACATTATTTGGGGCAAGTCACTTTCCCTCTCTAGGCTTTGTAAAAGGAAGGGGGGGTGGTCTAGATGTTTTCTGGGGTCCCTTATAGCTCCAAAACATACATTTTCAAAAGAAGAAACATATAGCTCAGTGAAAGAAGAGCTTCCTTTTGGAAGTAGGAAATACAGACAATTTTCAAAGCATCCTGCTAGTGACAGCACAAAACTTGGAGTTAACGGATTTCTTTTTGAGTACTGACTACTAGTTTGTGGCCCAGTGCAAGCTACTGTAATGCTTAAAATGATGACTTGAGTTGCCTTTGGTGTACAGCACAGTACAGTGAGGAAAGTGTAGTGTAAATTCTAAAACATTACCCAAACTTGAGTTTTAATTATTGCCTGCAAGATTACCCAGGTTGTTTAAAGGAGAAATGATAAAGTCCTATGCCGATGCAATTCACTATCTCTTGTTTAAATTCATTCTCTAGTGTAGCCTACAGCCTTGAAAATGATCTTTCCAAGCAAAATACATTATTACCTTCTCTAACCTTAGAAGGTTAGGATGAGGACAATTCAAGTTCAGGCTGGTACTTTGTAATAGCCTGAAAAAGAATGTGGTCTGACTTCAGGATCAAGTGAGGAGAGAAGTATTGAGAGTCACGGAAGGGGCATTTCACAGGAGGCCCAGGGATGGGAGAGGATGATAAGAGAAGTCAAGAAAAGTTGTTTTCACTTTCTGAGTATGGGTTTTCAAGAGGGACTTCACCATTAGCTTTAGAATTATAGGATTCCAGAAATAGCATAGATCTCAGAGAGCATCCTATCCAAACTCAGCCTATACCTGAATAGGTCTGGAGTGAGGAACACTTGAGTTCACATTTGGCCTCAGACATGTACTAGCTGTATGAGCTTAGGCAAGTCACTTTTGTGTGCCTCAGTTTCCTCTTCTCTCAAATGGGGATAATAATAGTACCAACCTCCTAAGGTTTTGAAAATCAAATGAGATAGTAGTTGTAGAGTTCTTGGCATGTTCCTGGTACATATTAGTTGCTACATAATCTTCCTTCCTTTTTTGACTTTACCTTCCTAACTTGAACATTCTGTTTCAGGCAGAATAGTCCCCAAATATGCCTTGCTCATTCTTACTCTGAGCGTATTGTTATATTGGTTTCCCTAGGTGGGACCTCTTTTCCCTCTTTGCGTGCTGTCCAAATCCTTTGCTGTTGTTTTTCAGTTGTTTCAGTGGTGTCCAACTCTTTGCAACCCCATTTAGTGTTTTTTTTTTTTTTGGAAATACTGGAGTAGTTTGCTATTTCCTTCTCCATCTCATTTTACAGATGAGGAATTGAGGCAAACAGGGTTAAGTGACTGGGCCAAAGTCACACAGCTAGTAGCGTCTGAGGTCAGCTTTTAATTCAGGTCCTCCTGACTCCAGGTTTGTTGCTCTATCTACTGTGCTACCTAGCTGCCCATCCAAATCCTACCCATTCTTTTAATGCTCTGCTCAAATTTGAGTATTCTTTGAAACCTTTTGGTCTATAGTGATCCTTCCTCTGAATAACTATAAAATCATAGTCCAGACTAATTGGTTAGCATCTAAATGTGGTTCTTATCTGGAATTCTTTCATGTTAGTAAGTCTTGTCTTCTCAAATACTATAGGTTGTAAAAATTCCATGAGCACAAGGACAGCATCTTAAAGTTTTTAGTGTCCTTCCCAACACCCAGAACAGTATCATTTCCCAATTCAAATCCTTCCTCAGACACTCCCTAGCTGTGTGACCCTGGGCAAGTCACTTAGTATCTCCCAGTCTGTTCCTTTATGGGAATAATAATAGCACCTATTTTACATGGTTATTTTGAGAATCAAATGAGATAACAAACTCTTTGTAAAACTTAAAATGCTATGTTGTTGTTGTTATTATTGCTGCTCTTGTTGTTGTTATTATTATTTTTATTATTCCCCATTAGAATGTGAGCTCCTTGGTGTCAGGGACTGTTTTGACCTTTCTTTGTATCTTCCATGCTTAACATGGTGCTTGGCAGGTAGTAAGGACTAAATAAATGTTAGTTGACTGATGACTGTCATGCTCATAGTATACATTCAACAAATATTTGTGGAAAAAATAGTGAAGTACTAATACACATGTAAAGGAATGCAGAAGGAATTTAAATTGGAAAACATTTTCATGTAACATTGTTGATATAAAATGGTGTTTTAAGAACATAGCAATAATATTAACATAAGCATATATATGTGTATATGTATGTATGTATGTATGTATGTATGTATGTATGTATGTATGTATATATCTAGAGTCAGCAGCAACCCCAGAATCTATATAGTCTAACTGCTTTAGCAAAGACAAATATGATTATTATTTTTTCTTTTTAAAATTTTTTTTTGCAGGGCAATGAGGGTTAAGTGACTTGCCCAGGGTCACACAGCTAGTAAGTGTCAAGTGTCTGAGACTGGATTTGAATTCATGTCCTCCCAAATCCAGGGTTGGTGCTTTATCCACTGTGCCACCTAGCTGCCCCTGAATATAATAATTTTTTACAATGTCCATTATTCTTCAATATCTCTTCCAGGACTCTCTATCATTAGTCTAAATAATCAAGAATTGGATCTTGTCTTGTGGAACATTGATGTTGTAAGGATATATCATTAGTGACTTCTGGTGCTTGGCAGACTCAGAAGAGCCTGAATAGTCCAGCTCTTTGAAGATCTGTGAGAGAATACTGTCTTCTGAATTCCCAACAGACCTATCTTCTAATTCTTTCTTCTTGCCAATTTGCAACCCTTTGGTCCGAGTCAATAGGAGTTGGATCCAGCTGGATTTCATCCACATTCCAACTTTTCTAGGAATGACAATAGTGGCATTGTCAAGGTCAGTGGCACCCACAAGGAGTTGGATGTCCTCTGCATGCCTGTGGAATTTCTGTTGCAGAACATCTTGCTTTCCCCCTTACAGGTTTCATCAAAAAAGACTAAAACTGCTGGGCTAAGCACCACTGTAAACCTCAAGCTGTGAAGAGAGTTGGAACTTTTTGAATAAATCTGCTTTTAATAAATGATTTCTCAAGGAATAACCTTTTACCCTGCAAAATGATTCTTAATATTACAAAATGACCTGGTGAATCATACTAGGTTTGGGTGCCACCTCCTCTCAAACTTTTCCTTGATCTTCCCTTCTAGAAATGGTTCCTTGATTCTTCCTTCCTTGAATCTTTAATCCTACTTGGTTGGACGTCTCCCATGACTTATCACATTCCAGCTTGGATTCTAATTATGTTTATTGTTACTAGAAAAAAGAGAGAAACAGATCAATTTTATAGAATAGTAAACATGGACACATAACCCAATGAATATAAATGATTAATATTAGATAATCCCATTCTCAAGGAATACTAGGGAATGGAAACAGTAAGAAGAAATGATGAGATTGATGACCTTAGAAAAACACAGAAAGGCTTACACAAAATAATGAAGAGTGAAATGAGCATAACCAAGAGAATGTTGCAAATATAGTAACAACAATATTGTTTTAATAACAACTTTAAATGATTAAATCATTTTGACTATTATAAATACTCAAATTAACTACAAAGGACATACGAAGGAAAGACACTATCTGCATCCAGGGAAAGAACTGATAAATAGAAATATGTGTAGAAAGGTTTTACACACACACACACACACACAAACACACAAACACAATTACAGGTACATGCATACATATATAACAACTATTTGTTTTCAATGGGGGTGGGGAGGAGAGAAAAAAAGGAAAAAAAGAAAGTTACATGATAACTTGATTATATATTTAAAGGGAAAAGCAAGTTTCTACATAATAGATTTATAGCTTCATGCACAATCATCATTTTTTCAATTATACTGTCTTGTGTAAATACTTTTTTAATTTCTTAGGTTTACAATAAAATAAATTTTTAAAAATGCTAAGAAACTTGCATGGCTCTTTGGCAAAAAAAGCTTTAGATTCATACTTCATGCGATATAGTACAATAAACCTTGGTTGAATCAATAATCTAAATTTATATTTTAAAATCATCAACCTCTCCCAAACTAGGGAAAAAAGGAATCATATGTTTAACTCAGCAATGGAAAGAAGTGGAATTCTTTTGTCCATCAAACAAATAGAAGAAACCATTGGAGATTGGATTGATGGATTTGATTAGGTATTCTTGTTATTTGTTCGCATTTCTTAAACCTCCCTCATTATGCTCCATTGATTATAAACTTTGAGAGATCATACATTGTGCTGCTTTCCATCTACTTGTTTCCTTTGGCACCTAGTATCATAACTAGTGGAGTAGCAGCATAGTATAGGGAATAGAAAGCTATTTTTAGAGCCAAAAGGTTTTAGAGTCAAGATCCACCTCTAACACATGCTGAGGAAAAAATGTAAATTCTCTAAGACTATGTTATGGAGTTAAGGTTGAATGGCATCAATAGAGGGAGTTTTCTCATCTCAGAGTTACTTATACCAATAAAATCACAGGTCCAGTTCAAATCAATATTCCCTATGATGCCTAGCACATCATAGGTTCTTTAAAAATAATGATTGGAATAGTAATCCAAGACAATCCTAAAGGAGTAATGATGAAACACACTATCCACCTCCAGAAAAAAGAACTGATATTGATTAAACACAGACTTAGATATGCTATTTTTCACTTTATTTTTTCTTTTACTTGAGTTTTCATATATAAATTGACTAATATTGAAATGTTTTATATAATTGCACATGTATAACCTATTTCTGATTGTTTACTGCCTCAGAAAGGGAGGGAGGGATAGAAATTGGAACTCAAAACTTTAAATAAAAAGTTTTAAAATATTGATTGAATCTCATGTAGCCCATGAAGTGTAAAGTTTACAATGTTGGAAACAGTCATCCAGAGCAAGGTTGTCAATATTTTTGATGCACAAAAAATGCTTCCTACTGAATGCAGAACTGGGAGAAATCTCCAAGGTCCTCTAGCACAGCCCCATTGTTTTATAAATGAGGAAACTGAGGTTCAGAGAGGTTCTCTTATTTGGTCAAGATCAGATGATTCATAGCATAGCTGATATCTGAGTTCAATTCCTCTGGTTGTCACACTGTTGGAACCTTCCAGATGCAGCAGGTTTTTGCATTGTAGAAATTTTTGTGTCACAAGCCCTTGATGGACCATACCATAGGAAAGAAATCACTGGATTTTGATGAAACAAGCTATAGGAATAGTGATAAGTATAGGGACTAGATCGTGATTTAACTGATACAGAGAGCTTCTTGGTGAGGAAATTCCCCGCCATTAGTGCAGATCTGGCACCTTCTCTGCTGTTTATAGTCTCAGAGTTACTTATAGAACTGAGAGGCAGAGAGATTTATCCCTAGTTACAGTTATTATTATTATTATTATTAGTGTTATTGTCTGAGGCAGACAGTAATTAATACCTCTAATTAATGATATTCTTTGATATGTTGTACCTACACCTGCAAAATAACTAGCGCATAGTCGGTACTTAATAAATGATCTATCTACCTCTCTCCCTCCCTCTTTCTCTCTCTGTATGCACCTTTATTTCTATGAATCTATATGTATGTAGACATCTATCTCTATTTTTCTCTTTGTTATCTGTAGCTATGTATCAATCTATGATTCTCTTTTTCTATGTATCTATATATAGATATTTATGTCTCTCTGTTTCTCTGTATCTATATCTGCCTATCTGCCTATCTATCCATCTAATCTATCTATCTATCATCCATCTATCTATCTATCTATCTATCTATCTATCTATCTATCTATCTATCTATCTATCTATCTATCTATCTATCTATCTATCATCTGTCCATCCAAACATCCATCCAACTAGCTAGCTAGCTAATATCTATTTATCATATATCTATCAGCAATCTAGGTCTTTATCTTCTCTTTCTCTATCATATGTCCTCATTTCTCTCTCCATGTATGTTTGTATCACATCAAATCTAATCCATCTCTATGCTCTTGCTCTCTGTCCTTTCAAAATTCCATGTTCTCATATCACCATTTAATACAGCAATCTGGTTTTTCTCTACTCTAGAGTAGGTGAATGATTGGTGTCCTGACTGTACTATGACTATTAGCAGCAGCTGCTGCTTTCCTATCCTCACAGATCAATTACTCAGCTTCCCTACTTGTTGTAACATGTAGCCTAGTATGAAAAGCACAAAAGAAAACTGTGGCTCTCCTTGATCTAGTCTCCCACAGATTTTAGAGTCAAGGCCCCCAAAATAAGGTATTTTAATTATATACTGCCTTAGATTTTAATAAAGACCTTAGAGACAGTGTGATATAGTAAATAAAGTGTCAGGAAAACTGAATTCACACTTCACTTTTGATACCAGCAGTGTCACTTTGGATGGGTCACTTGTTTTTTGTTTTTTTTTTCCGGTAAGGCAATTGGGGTTAAGTGACTTGCCCAGGGTCACACAGCTAGTAAGTGTTAAGTGTCTGAGGCCGGATTTGAACTCAGGTACTCCTGAATCCAGGGCTGGTGCTTTATCTACTGCTCCACCTAGCTGCCCCTCTGGATGGGTCACTTGAACCATCTATCTTGAGGTCATTCCCAAAGGTTTAATTTGCTAAGTCACAAATGGGTTTTGATCTCCTTTGGTATTTTGTACCAAGAAAACCTCAGATTCTTAAAGTATTGAATACAATACTTCAAAGACCCATTTTCTCCCTTCTTCTAGTGTGGATGTTTCTTCTATGGAGATAGATATAAGCCTCCTCCAGATCTCATGTGAAGCTTTTTGTAAAGTGCTGTGGGCACAAAAGTCTCCACATGGTAGGATCTACCAAAGCTTAACCCCGACTGGCATTGACTATGAGAGCCCCAGGACACGAGAAGCTATGGAGGAGACTTTTACTGGAGGATTTCTCCTTATATCCTCTTCTAATCGATTTGAGTAGTTTGTTCTTGATTCCTCCAAATTGGGTGTCAGTTGTTCGCAGGCAGAGACAACATTTTCTACTTTTCTCTCTCCCATGGAGTTTAACATCTTAGCCTTATCATGGTAATTATTTAGAAGGTCTACTCCCCTATAGGATGCATGCTTCTCAAGGGCAGGGACTATCATTTTGGGGCTTTTATCCCTATAACTCAGCATAGCACATAGCAGTAATAAAATGGATCTTAATTAAATGCTGACTGATTAATTAATTGATCACCTGCATAAATATAGAAGAAAAAAACAAATCTTTGGAGTTCTGTGAGTCCCTTTTTTATACCTTGATAAGAACTCCCGTGGAAAAGTCCATGTATGTAGCTTCTGTTCACATATATTCACAACTATTTCCTTATAACTAATGAGAAACAACCCACAAAGGGAAAGGGAATAACCATTTATTATGTCCCAGGGTCTGAGCTGTGTTTTTTTTTGGGGGGGGGGCAATTGGGGTTAAGTGATTTGCCCAGGGTCATATAGCTAGTAAGTGTTAAGTGTCTGAGTCCAGATTTGAACTCAGGTCCTCCAGAATCCATAGCCAGTGCTCTATCAACTGCACCACCTAGCTGCCTGTGTTGTGTTTTTTTTTTAAACAAATATTACCTCATTTGATCTTCAAAAACCCTGCAAGATGGAAACTATTATTATCCCATTTTATAGTTGAAGAAAATGAGGCAAACAAGTTAAATGACTTGCCTAGGGTGACCCAGTTTGCAAATTTCTGGAGCCAGATTTGAACTCAAGACTTCCTTATTCCAGACCTAGTGTTTTCTATCCACTGTACTACCAGCTGTCTCTAGAGATAGGGGTGATAACAATGACAGACAAATAAGCTTCCACTCTTTCCTTTGTAGTAATTTTATGGTTCAGTGGAAAGAATACTGCATTAGGTATCCAAAGTTCTGAAATCTAATCCCCCTCTAATAAGACCTTAGCTTGGTGACATGAGACACTACATGTCTCTGGGCCTCAGTTTGCTTTTTCATTGACATTGGATTAGATGAACTTTAGGATCTCTCCCAGCTCTAACATTCTGAGAGTAGGTGAGGGTGGTCTTTTCCTGGAATGTTGTCCCTACTCAAATCTGACTACTGATCTCCTTGGCTTCCTTTAAGTCTCTACTAAAATCTCACCCTCTAGAGAAAGACTTCTCTAATCCTTCTTAATTCCAGTACTTTCTCTTAATTATTTCCTCTTTATTCTTTATGTAACTTGCTTTGTATATATTTGTTTGCATTTTGTCTCTTCCATTAGATTGTCAGCTTCTTGAGGTCAGGGGCTGCTTTTTGCCTCTTTTTGTATCTCCAGAATTTAACACAGTTCTTATCACATAATAGGTGCTTAATAAATGTTTATTGAATTGAAATGATTATAGAATATGAACAGGGTTCTTCAATATACATGTTTTTTAATTAAATAAATGCAAGGCAAGTCACTTCATCTTTCTGAGTCTGAATTTGCTCCTTTGTAAAATGAAAGGCTTAGAACAGAGCTTCTTAAACTTTTTTCATCTTTGACCCTTTTTAGCCTAAGAAATTTTTATGTGACCCTAGGTATATAGGTAAACAAAATAGGTATCCATACCCTTTTACTGTCGCAAATTTTTCACAACCCCCACATTCAGTTACATGACTCCATCTAGGACATGACCCACAGTTTAAGAAGCTTTCACTTAGACTATTTGGTTTCTAAAGTACCTTCGAAGGGGCAGTTAGGTTCAAATTCAGCCTCAGACACTTGACGCTTACTATCTGTGTGACCCTGGGCAAGTCACTTAACCCTCATTGCCCCACCCCCAAAATAATAATAATGAAGTACCTTCCAGCTCTACATCTGGAAGCTCTACATTCTTTAACACAGGTCTTCCTTCTGTTGATTATCTCCAATTTGTCTTTTATATATCTTGTTTAGGTATAGTTGTTTTCATGTTATCCCTCCCTTTAGATTGGGAAGTCTTTGAAAACAAAGACTATCTCTTGCCTTTTCTTTGTACCTCCAGAGTCTAGCACATAATAGGCATTTAATAAATGATTATTGACTGACTGTTATATCTGTCGTCATAGGATCAGTTATGAAACACTTAGGATATCAAAGTCCCTTCCTGTTCTGAAATTCTATAATACAGTTCTGCTCATAATCTTTTCTTTACATCAAGTAACCCCATTGTTATACATAGATTCCTTAACCACTCTTTCCTGAGAGAACATGAGAAACTGAAGATTTAAAGGACCTTTCCTTTCAAAAAACCTGTCTGCTCTCAGTACTACTGGTGAGATCTAGCAAGGGCCTCCCTCTACAAATATTGCTTCAACTTCACCCCAGATAGTCCCATGGATGACTCAGTCTGCTCTTGAGTGACCATTTATTATAGATTTAAATGTGCCTCTTGGCTTTACTTCTCTAAGTGATGCCAATGGAGTTAGGTAGTCAAAGGTTGTTTGATACTCCAAGACTCTCCAATGGTAAATTGGTTCCTCACTGAGTTGCTTGCTCTCTCTACTAACCCACACATCCCTAAGTCTCCATCGAGGTTCTGACTTAGACAGATTTTGAGTGTTTACTATTCTCTGTTTACTGTAGACTTAAATCCAATTGAGCCAAGATTCATTCTTTTGCCAGTATTAAGTATCTACTATGTGCATAGCTATTGTCGGAAATTTAAGCGTATAGGGTATGGGGCTTAGTCTCAAGGGGTTAATAGTTGGATAGACAAGAAGAACTAACAGAAAGTAATTTATAGTCATCAGAGAAAGGAGTTAGTCAAGTTTGCTGAATGGAGGAGGTGACTGCTAGGCTAGCTTTTGACTTGGATTAGTAGGAAGCTATGGGAGTATTTACGATAGGGAAACAGAATTTAATAAACATTTATTAATCTTTTTCTGTATTCCAGGTACTGTGATAGGCTGTGGGGATAGACCCAAAGACAGAAAATATACACTCCCTGCTTTTATAAGACTAATTCTACTAGGGGCGGGGAAGCCATAATAGATAAGTCAATATGAAATATATACAAAATAAACACAAGGTAATTTCTGGGCTGAAAGGAATACCAACATCTGTGGCTATCAGGAAAGGCCTCAGGTAGGAGTTAGTGCTTGAGCTAAGCCTTGTAGGGAGTTGAGGATGTATGGAGTCAAAGGTGAAGAGAGCATATTCTAGTGAATGAGCAGAGTCAGTGTCTGGCAAACATGTTAAGGGATGGAATGCTCAAGTAGGTTGGTTGGGCTGAAATGTTGAATGTGGAAAGGAAAGTAATAAGAACTCAATCTGGAAAGATGGATTGGAACTAGATTATGAAGGGTTTTGATTGACTGAGAAGTTTTTGTTTTGTCATAGAGGCACTGGGGATCCAATAAAGCTTCTTGTGCAGAGGAGTAACATGGTAAGACATCCTTTATGACTATCAATTTGGCAGCAGTGTGGAGAATGAAAAAGACATGAATGAACTAGATGTGCCAGGAACACCAATCATCACAGAAGGCCAGATAGGGGCAGCATGGAGAAATGAGCTTGGTAGATTTAGAAGCACCAGGTAATGGAGAGTCTTAAATAGGCTAATAGCGCTTAAATATAGCCATAAAACTCACAATCTAAAGGGATAAATGACACCATGCAAACAAAGATTGAATGGAAATTCCTTCAAGGTTGAGTTGATAAGGAAGATGGTAGGAAATAAGGAAGAGGACTTATGTGAGAACCAGGGCAGCACCACCCTGAGGAGAAAGCATGTGACTAGCATCTGGAAGTTACCTCTATTCATAGAACTGGTTGTAAGTCATGTCAATCAATGCTACCAACCAATGAGCTTGGAGCCGTGTGTGGGGACCACACCTGGGGGGTCGCATAGGGAGCTTCCACTCGAGGAGAACTGTGTTCTTTCTTTTTCAGTTGGAGGTCGCAGGAGCAGCAGCAGGTCCCGGGAGCTAGGCTCTTTCCTTCTGAACTCCATGTGTTCTTTCTTTCTCTTTTGCTAACTTCTAAATACTTTAATAAAAGCTTAATGCCCAAAGACTGATGCTATATGCTTCTAGTTTAAGGTGACCACACATTAGATTTTTAGACATCACAGTTAGATTTTAAACTTCACACTAATCAGGAGGAAAAAGACAGGAAACATTGTCAACACCAAGGTCCTTTGTACACAACACCAAAGAAATCAGAAAATTCAGTTGAAAAAAATTCACCTAGCCTGATTAATAAGTAGTTAAATTGTATGGTGCAAAGAATACCTTGGTAAAGACAGAAGGCCTGAATTCTAGTCCCAGTTTTGTTTCCAACAGACAGCTGTGTGGGCAAGTCACTTAGCCTGGTATGTCCTCAGTTTCTTCATAGTTCCCATAGAAAAAGTTTTCAATTTCCCACATGCTTGTAGTTTTACTATTAGTAGGCATTGACTCAGGAAGTATAGGATGATAAAAGGGTATTGTGAATTAATTAATGCCTTTAAATGAATGTTTCAACAACATTTATATAACATTTGAAAAACAACGATATATGCATATATTTTTATATATTTATAATGTATATATGTAAGGCATTCTTTGTTGAATCTTCAGAACGTATCTATATTTGCTTATTTAAGGAATTTCTTGTGGATTTGAAGAAGAGTTGCAATTACTCCTAGTAATTCATAGGCTGGGATAATCTCTAAATTTTGTTTTAGCAGAATGTAAAGTAAATGATCATCTGATGAGATTTGTTCACTTTTCAACTTTTTTGCTTTGGTTTTGCCTTAGATCTAGGATAATAAGGTTGTAGATAACAGAAGAGAAGTCTTTAAATATGAGGAAATGGAAGGTTAGAGAGGTTACATGATTTGCCCAAGGTCATACAGGTAATGTCAGGAGAAGGCCTCTGCTTTTCCAGGAATTGTACCATGGCATTATTTGGAGGTTTTTTTTGGAGAGATCCTGTTGTGAGTTCTGAGAGTTTACTGCCTTTTCTCCATCATCTTAGGTCTGCCCCAGAAATTCTCAGGAATGGGTCCTCTGATTCCAAATATAGAGTGCTTTCTACTCTATGGGGTAGCTAGGTGGCTCAGTGGATAGAGCACTGGCCCTGGAGTCAAGAGGACCTGAGTTCAAATCTCACCTCAGGCACTTACTAGCTGTGTGACCCTGGGCAAGTCACTTAACCCCAATTGCCTTAAACACTGGGGCCATCTCCAGTTGTCCTGATGCATATCTTGCCACTGGACTCAGATGGCTTTGGAGGAGAGAGTGAGGCTGGTGACCTTACACAGCCCTCCCTCACTTAAATCCCATTCAATGAAAGTCATGACATTACCCCAATGTCATGGTCCTCTTTAAGACTGAAGCACAAACAACAACTTACTGCTCTACCACATTGAAGCATAACACGATTAGAGCTGTAATTAGGGCAGAATAATCAGGGTTTTGCCCCAGGACAATTTAATAGGTGTTGAGAATACCTGAAGTCCTTGTCTTCCTGAAGGGTAAAAACAACCATAGTTCAGTGCCTACTCAGAAGGAATAATTAGTTAAAATAACAAGCCATCAAATGTTAGCCCTCTACTCCTAGTTGCCTCTAACCTCCAATTAATTGAATTTATAAAAAGAATGTAATCTAAAGACATGTTTTGTGCTGCTTGATCTAGGTGCCAAAATTGCTGATTATGGCTCTGACTATCTTAAGTTCTGAAGGGACTTGAAGGGGAATAAGTGTCGATATGGGAGTCAGAGAGATTGGTTAGTAAAAAACACACAGGCTAGTGCTGATGGGATGGATACAGGACTGAAGTAGAGGATCTAAGTAGAAGATAGAGAATGTGAGGAGATGCATATAGGGAAGCAAAGTCAGATGTATTTGATGGGGAGGCCTATGTGGAAATTTGATTTTGAAGACAATGGAGAGCCAGCTGAGAGACTTTCCATGGAAGTGAATTATCTCAGCCCTAGAGGTAAAGGATAGGTCAGGCACTTCTGGGCTCTTTTGTACTGGAATAACTCTAGGCACTTCTTGAATTTATGTCTCCAGATTCTTTTTAGAATAGGATCTTTGGGAAGTAGGTCAGATATCACACTTCTGCATCATGTACCCATGATGCCTAAAACTCAAAGATTATACCTGCTCAAGGAGACAGAAGAAAATCAAGGCAAAAAAGTTTTTCTCAAAGTCCTTAGGAACTATATGCCAAGAGGAAGATTGTTTTATTGCTGGGTTTTGTTCTACTTGAGTTCTAAATACCCTAGGCAACCAAAGGTGAGCTCAACAAATACATGCACGGACATTGTGTCACACGCATATACAGCCACAATATTTATAATGGCTATACTTCCTAGCTTATGAAAACCCTCAGAATTTAAACTAAGCCATATTTTTCCCTAGTGTACAATTCATCATTTTTCCATTGAGCTACTAGCACCTTGCTCCCCCGCCCTGTATTGTTGGCCCCAGGATATCTCATTTTCAATCTTTTCCCACAGGAGTTTTGCAAGAGGCCACAATACATTCCTTACCTATTGTGTGCAAAGTTGATTATAATTGAAGGAGCTGATTTGCCTGCCTGGGATGGTGTTTGTGGTTTTTCTTTTTCTTTCTTTTTTTTTTTTTCATAACAAAGGGATCAAACGACCCAGGAAATGGTTATGGTATACAAAGCAGGCAGGAAATAGTCATGAATGCATTGATTATTAGAAAGACCAGATTTTTGATTCCCCCTTCCCCCTTGTGACTCCCACCACTTCTTCTGTGGCCCCAGCTTCCTCTGAGACCAGCTGGAACACTCCCTGGAGTGTGACAGACTGAACATATGTGTGATGTCCTGGGCCCTGAGCCTTTGTGAGAGGTGAAGGTTCCAGCTCATTACTCAACTGAGAGCCCTGTGAAACCACCTGCCAATTTGTGTAAGTCCCTGGTAGTAGACAGCTTGTAACTGGGAACTTAGGAAAATGAAAAATAAATATTTCAGAGGACAGTAGATGGAGATCAGTTCCCTGGCATCCTTCTTTGCTCCCCTAGCCATTGGCATTTCCTTGTTACTGCGAAATTCCAAAACGTTATCAGATTCTATTTTTTTCTTTTTTAATAAATGGTCTCTTGATGATCTTTTTTTCAATTATCACAGTTACTTCTAATTGACTCTCTCCTCTCTTTTCCCAACCAAGAAAACTCTTTTTTTTTGTGACAAAGATGTGTAGTTAGGAGGCAGATAGATATCACAGTGGATAGAACACTGGACTTGAAGTCAGTAAGACCTAAGCTCAAGCTCTGCCTCAGCCATTTACTATCCACAGGACCCTAAGCAAGTCACTTAACCTCTTAAAATAAATTTCCTTATCTGTCAAATGGTATTAATGATGGCACCCATATCACAGGGTTGTTGTGAAGCTCAAATGAGATAATATATGCAAAATACTTTCAAATGATGCTAGCTAGTATTAGTTTAGGCAAGACAAATTGACATATTTGTTGTTCTTCCATCATTTCAGTTGTGTCTGACTCTTTGTGACCCCTTCTGTTTTTTTCTTGGCAGACATATTAGAGTGGTTTGCCATTTTCTTCTCCACCTTATTTTATAAATGAGGAAACTGAGGCAAGCAGGGTTAAATGACTTGTGAAGGATCACACAATAAGTATATGAAGCCAGATTTGAACTCAGGAGGAAGAGTTTTACTGACTCCAGGCACAGCACTCTATCTACTGTACCACCTAGATGCCCAATTGACATATTGGCTGTACCTCTTTACCAAGAAAAGATAGGCATGTTTCACCATCAATCTTCTAGAGTCATGCTAGTTGTCATGATGGGTCAAGGGGTATCTAAGTGGCCCAGTGGATAGCACTGGCCCTGGAGTCAAGAGGACCTGAGTTCAAATCTCACCTCAGATACTTACCAGAATGAAGGACAAACTAAACATAATGGGTCGTTATGTTGATGACTTTGAAATTGCCTTCCACTTCTATGATAGAAAATCTCATGTATTTCAGTGTTGTTTTCTTTACATCATGACAGTTATTGTTTAGATTTTTCTTCTGGTTTTGCTTACTTTGCTCTGCTTCAAGCAAGTTTTTCCAGATTTCCCTGAATTCTTCATAATTCTTGATTCTTACATCTTCTTATATTCCTAGGGTGATACAATGCCATAAGGTATGACCCAATATAATGAAACAAATTCCTCTCAAGTACATGCTTGTTTAGAGAAGAGTGTGAGGTTCTGCAAGAAATTCAAAATTAAGATAGAACCAACTTCATGGCCTCATAGAATTTATAATATAGCAGAAGGATAACACACAAAGATTATTTTGATTCACATATTATGTGATTAGATTAAGGAGTTAGATAACAGGACTATGGGGGGTTAGAGAAGAAAAGCCATTTTAAAGTCTGAGAATTGGGAAAGATTTGTTGGAAGAAGTAGTAGCATATATGTCAACTTTTAAAGAATGAGTTGTAAATCATAGGTGGAGAGGGCATTGAATGTATAATATCTTTATCTATATGTATATAATATATTAGCTATTGCTGGACATTCCCTCCACTTTCAGTTCTTTGCCACCACAAAGAGAGATGCTGTAAATATCTTAGAACATATAAGTTCTTTTCCATTTTTTTCCCTGATCACCTTGAAAAATAGGCCTAGTGCTATTTCTGGGTCAAAGGGTATATGCGGTTTTATAACACTTTGGAGATAATTCCAGATTGCTCGCCAAAATGGGTAGATCAGGGGCAGCTAGGTGGCGCAGTGGATAGAGCACTGGCCCTGGAGTCAGGAGTACCTGAGTTCAAATCCGGCCTCAGACACTTGACACTTACTAGCTGTGTCACCCTGGGCAAGTCACTTAACCCCAATTGCCTCACTAAAAAAAATAAAATAAAATAAATGGGTAGATCAGTTCACAGTTCCATCCACAGTACCGGTGTCCCAATTTTTCCACATCCCCTCCAACATTTGTCGTTTTCCCCTCCTATCATTTTAGTTAATCTGATAGGTAGGAAATGATATCTCAAAGTTGCTTCAATTTTCATTTCTCTAATCAATAATAATTTAGGGCATGTTTATATGACTATATGTAGCTTTGATTTCTTCTTTGAAAAACTGCCTATTCATTTCCTTTGACTTTTTACCAATTGGGAAATGACTCATACCTTTTAAATCAGCCTTTGGATCTCCAGTGAGTGCCTTCCCTATCAATCTTTCACCCTGGGAATCATATCTGTTTGTTCTTTCTCCCTTGTACCCTCTGTGCTGGCCTGGGCTCTGTGTACCTTCTAACTTTCAGGGTACCTGCCTAGTTGTTTAGCTAAAACTCTGGCATCATGCCTTTAGTGAATTGAGACTGAATTTTACCACCTAGACCTTATTATTCTCCCACATTTCTCCCACAGTTTCCCACATTTCCTTCATTAACCTCTTTTCTGTATGGCAATTTTTTTTTTTTTTTTGGTGAGGCAATTGAGGTTAAATGACTTGCCCAAGGTCACACAGCTAATAAGTGTCAAGAGTCTGAGGCCGGATTTGAACTCAAGTCCTCCTGAATCCAGGGCCAGTACTCTATCCACTGCGCCACCTAGCTGCCCCTCATTAACACCTCTTCAAAGATGAATGGATTGTTTCCCCACATCTCCCTGAGAGTCACAAAGATGCCCCATTTCTAGACAGAAACCATCTGAAAAATTCATTTAAAAATCTTATCTAGGTCTCAGTTTACTTATCTATAGAATTAGGGGATTGGACTAGAACACTGGTCTTGGATTCTGATTGCATGTGGTTTAAGTTTTATCATTAGCCTATTTGCACTAATGCTATCCAAATCTTTGTTTCTTCTCACAAGACATGTTAATCAGATTTCATATTCTTCTGAGCAAAGGGACAAAGGTTTGGGTAACATGCCTTTTCAAACAGCAACTAGCCAGAAGTGGCCTTCTGACTTTGAGAACTCTTAACTAGATGATTTTTAAAACTCCTAATGGACCTACTTTCAAATCTTGCCTCTGCTATTTATAATCAGTGTGGACTTGTACATCTTTGTTCACTCTGAGCTTCAGTTCCCTTATCTTTACTATTATGAGGATGATGTCCTTTGGCCATGTGATCCCAGTCTTTTCCTGGAGCCCTGGCTATATGAGTAGATAGAATGTGTACAGTGCTAGATTCCAGGTAATTTTCTGGGAAAGAATCCACACCCTGACCCCAACACTCATATGCTTTCCTTTACTAACTTTACTAACTTTACTCTTTCCTTTACTAACTTTTTTCTTTTAGCACAAAAGGCTGTTTGGTGGGTATGAATATATCTTCCACGATTTTTTTTTTTTAGTGAGGCAATTGGGGTTAAGTGACTTGCCCAGGCCATACAGCTAGTAAGTGTTAAGTGTCTGAGGCCGGATTTGAACTCAGATACTCCTGACTCCAGGGCCCATGCTCTATCCACTGCGCCACCTAGCTGCCCTATCTTCCACGATTTTACCACAATTACAGGAGCTCTGGAATTGTTTCATCATCCCAACCTCAGGTGGAAAGGAGGAAAATCCCATCTTCCTTTGAGTTAACTTGCCCTCCTCATTCTGTAAGTACATACTTACACATTTAAACAAAATGAATACTAAATGCCCATGCAATGTATGTTGATAGCAGTCTCAAATAACATAGAAATGCAAATTAGCCTTAAAAGGAACAGACTTTCACTTGTAGAATATGGCTACAGCCAGAGAGTTGGCTTCTTTCCCACTCCTACTGCCACTTCTCATCACCAAGGGACAACAGGAAATGAAGTGGTTGGACATGTGAAAGGGAAATGGGAGTTTGCACAGGCAGCCCTCCTGGAAAGAGATAGAAAAACATTGTGGCTGCAGACTCAGTTTTGAGGATCCCCTTAAATTTGCTATTTTGGCTTGGTCTGTTCATGGTTTGTTTGGCCAGTCCCAGATCATCTATGTCATGTTTTTATCTGGCCAGTGCCTTTGTCTTGGCTCCTGGGTTTTTCACCTCTGGCCTTTTCTGCTGGTATCATCAGGTAAGCATCATCTTCCAGCAATTGGTCTGATCTTGGCTTGTGTGTTCTAGCTCCCACATCCCCAGTGGGGGAGAGGGTCCTAGCTTATATTGAGATAGGCCATTGGGGGTTCTTAGAACATGATGCCTTCTTTCTCCCATCTCTTGTTCTTCATGTTAACTCATTTGTGAAAACCTTTGGTAAGACATCTGGAAACTAGAAAGAACTATAGTTTTCTCTTGGGGACTAGGTACCATCTAGCCTTTGTTCCTCCTCTAGCTAAGAGACAATATCTCTGGGGTTGGAGTTATAGCACAATAAAAGGGTTGAACTAGATGATCTACTTTTATGTATATGATTCTAAAAGTGTAGGAAGTGGTCCCTGATTATGTGGTATCCACAATGACCAGGGCCCCAAATAAGGGAGTTGATTTCAGTGAAGAAGCCAGATGAACCCAAGATGACTCTATACCCCTTTGATGACTGGGAGGGGGTAGCTCCATCCTCACACTTAGCTGGTAATCCCAATGAAAATGCTTCCTGTTTATATGCTTCTCAGATATATCCATTTTATATCTAGTTTTCTTATCAGTGGTGATTAACCAAATTACTTTTATTCCTTCTCTTAAATCACCCAGATACCAGAACACTTCTAAAAATTAGCATAATAGCTCAAGTTAGTTGGTCTCCTAGTTGAATAAGAGCTTCCTTGTAGGATTGATGTGGAAGAGATTCATATCTCTATTAGGAAATAGAGTAGACCTCAAGTAGCTTGTAGGATATATTATATTCTTTATCTACTCTCTAAAAGTCAGTTTCCTTATCTTTGAAATAGGGATAATGTCTATAGTAACTCTTTTACAGGGTTGTATAGAGATCAGATGAGTTAATGATGTAAACCACTTTGCCAGACTTGAAGCAATATATAAATATCAACTGTTTTTACTATTGGACAACTAGGTGGTGCAGCAGATAGAGCTCCAGACCTGGAGTCAGAAAGACTCATCTTTCTGAATTCAAATCTGGTCTCAGACACTTAACAGCTGTGTGATCCTGGGGAAGTCACTTAATCCTGTTTGCCTCAGTTCTTCATCTATAAAATGAGCAGGAGAAGAAAATGGCAAACCACTACAGTATCTTTGCCAAGAAAACCCTAAATGAGGTCATGAAGAGTTGGACATGACTGAACAACAAAATTGTTATTATTATTATCTGAACTGTCTAAATTATAGTGCTGCTATGAGGATCCATGGTAATGAATAAAAAATTTCCTGTGTCTATTAAATACTATATAAATGTAGTTTATAATGACTACTACTACTACTACTACTACTACTACTACTACTACTACTACTACTACTACTACAATTATCATTACCTTCTGTTTAATGCTCATCTTCAGTTTTGCTGAGTCAATTTTTGGGTAGTTATTCTATTAGCATTTATTAAGTGCCTACTTACTGCTAAAGCATTCTGCTAAGCAGTGGGGATATAAAAGACAAAACAAAACAAAAACTACTCTCTGTTCTCAAGGAGCTCACAGTCTAATCAATTTAACAAGAACAATGGAATTTTATATTCTCTACATCTCTCAGTCAATTGTGAGACAATTAACATAAGGTCCGTTGTTGAATATTGCCTTGGAAAGTCCATGGCTGAAAGCTGCAAGTAAAGGATGCTATCTCACTTCTCACCTGACTCAGCTCCCAACTCTCTAGATTTCTTCCACCTCTGTTCTAGCTTCCTTCTCACTCCAGAGATGCTTTGACACCTGTAGCCCTCTCCTCTATTTGGTGAGTTGTTCCATAGAACCTCTTTTGGAGGACATATCCATGCCAATCATGCTCTTTCTAACCTAGTTCCATTTTTGACTCTTTTGGATGTCACCTTATTATTTGAGACAAGGGTGAAGGTAGCTATAGTGGCAGAAGGTACCTAGGAGATGAGGCTGAGGAAGGAAGAAGAGGAAGTTTTCAGGGAATGGCTTTATTTTTTTTTCTTCAATGAAATATGAGGCAAGCTTCTCAGGTTGGGGGCAGGGGAAACCAAAGGAGATTTGATGAGAGATGAAAAAATTTGGAAGAACCTATGTGGCAGCTGGTATAGTGAGTTGATTGTGGAGATATAAAAGGATTACCTTGCTTTAGTGAGGGCCCAGTTGAGGTTATGTAACAGATTCATGGTAATCAATCAATCAGTATTTATGGCACACTTACCATGTGCCAGGCCCTGTCCTAAGTGTTAGGGGTGCAAAAAGAGGTGAAAGACAGTCCCTGTCCTCAAGGAGCTTACAATCTAAAGGGGAAGATAATATGCAAACAAATATATACAAAGAGAGCTATATACAGGACAAATAGGAAATAATTAATAGAGGGAAGGTCTTAGAATTAAGAGTGGTTAGGGAAGGATACCAGTAGAAAGTGAATTTTAGTTGGACTTATAGGAAACCAAGAAGGTCAATAGTTAGAGCTCAGGATATGGGGGGGGGGGAGGGAAGAATGTTCCAGACATGAGGGATAGCCAGAAAGAAATACCCAGATGGAGTGTCTTCTTTATGGAATAGCCAGGAGGCCAGTGTCGCTGGATCTAAGATTATGTGTTGAGGAGTAAGGTGTAAGAAGACTGGAAAGATAGGAGGGGGCTTTGAATGCCAAACAGAACATTTTGTATTTGTTCCTAAAGGCAATAGGGAGCCATTGGAGTTTATTGAGTAGAGGGGAGACCTAATCTGACCTGCACTGTAGAAAAATCAATTTAGTGACTGAATGGAAGATGGTTTAGATTGGGAGAGAATTGAGGGAGGCAGACCCAACAGCAGGCAATTGTCAGAGTCAAGATGTAAGGTGATGAGGGCTTGCTTTAGAGTGGTGATGGTGTCAGAGAGGAAGGGCATATTTGGGAGATATGACAAAAGTGAAATCAACAGGATTTGTCAATAGTTTGGTTATGGAGGGTGAAAGACAGTGAGGAATACAGGATAACTCCTAGGTTTTCAGCCATAGAGTCTGGGAGGATGGTGTTGTCCTCTGCAGTAACAGGGAAGATGACAAGGGAGGAGGGTTTGGGGAAGGATGATCAGTTCAGTTTTGGACATAGTGAGTTTAATATGTCTACTGGACCTCCAGTAGTAGATCCAGTCAACATAAGTTTGTGATTTTATTCCAGCTTTTTTCAGCAGCATGTGAGTAGGGGTGAAGACAGAGGGTGGTGGGAATAACTCAGAATTGAGGTTTGGTAGGATAAGATAAGCAATAAGATAAAGAGGGCAAGAAGGTATTCAAGAGAAGACAGAGTTGAACTGGTTCAGCAAAGGATCAAGATAGGGAAAGGAGGAAAGTGTATCCATTGTAGGAGGGAGATGGCCTGGGAAAGGACTAAGGGGTCCAGGGATTGGAGGTCACAAAGAAGACAGAGAACAGTGATTGAGATAGAACAGCAGAAGGAGAGGTGGAATTTTGTGATCAGATTAGGAAATTTCAGAATTCATGAAATTGGAAATAGTTCTTTTGTGGGTGATAGAAAAATCAAGGGCATAAATATCTTTGTGTAACTGAAGTGTGGGAGAGGAGTAAATTGAGGGATATGAACACATCAAGGAATTGGAAGGTAAAGGTGGTCCTGGGAGTATCAGTACGTATGCTGAAGTCCCCTAGTGTGAGGGAAGGCATAGGGGAAGAGAAAAATACCGTGAGTCAAGCACTGACCTCCTGGAGGAACGAAGGAGAACATTCTGGAGGTTGGTAGACAATAGCAACCAGAATTTTTATTGAGTGTTAGATATAGATTGAGTGAAGCTCAAAGGAGGGGAGGTTACTGAGTGATGGAGAGACTAGAAGAGGTGAAAAGGAGCAAGTTGTATTTTAATTAATCCACCTCCACCAGTGAGTCTAGGGAATGAATTAAAGTTCAACCAATGCTAAGGGAGGCTATGTCAGGAGAGTTCTAGATATCAGTCAGAAAATGAAAGGAGTGGTAAAGGAGAGATTTAAATTGGAAGTTTGCTACTGTGAACCAAAAGGCAATATCACAAGTCCATGAGACATGCATTGACACTGAATTTTATTACAAGAGAAGTGAACATGCATGCAGAACCCTATGCAAGGGCAAAGAGTTCACAATCCAAACAGAAACTTGCATATTTGTGAGATTACAACAAAAGAAGGAAGAGGAAAAGAGCAGGGAGGGATGGGAACACTACCTATGGAGCATGTCCAGAGATCACAATGAAAGGAATGATTAGTTTTAGAGTATGAGATTAGGAGTGAATGGTTGCACTGAGTGGGTAGTGTAGCATTGAGGGGAGCACTGAGTTGCATTGAGGGGAGTGGAAATATGGGAGCGGGTGCTGGAGAACAAGGTCTGTATAATGACAGTTGGGTGTTCAGGATTACTTGTAGAGTGAGGGTATGACCAAGTGGAAGTTTGTTAATCATTGCTGAATGAGTTCAGGAGGATTATTAACATCACAAGGGGCTTGTCCTCTCTGAGTGTTAGTCAGCTGAGGTCTGGGGACCAGTATGCAAAGCAGATGAAATAGAGCAGTTCTCTCCTATTCCCCCACCCCCCAAGGAGGACAGGCCAGGAGTCAGGTGGAGGGAGCAGGATATAATGGCATCTCCCCATTCTCTCCAGATAGAAAGGGTCCTCTGATTGCAGGAAGGGTAAGTAGGAAGAAGCCAATCCAGGAAACCAGCATGTGCTGGAAGGGGGATCTTTTGTTTGTAGGAGGAGTCCAGGCCAGGAGACAAGAGATGAAATGGCTTAGGCAAACCCTTTAGAGTGATTGATAATTGATCTCATTTGGAAGTCTTCTTAATGATCTGATATATGAAACGATCACTACAATGTCATGCACAAACAGGAAAAGGATCTTGACTTGCCTCACATTTATAGTGAATAAATGAGTACAGTGCGGTTTGACTCAGGCTTTTCTCTAGGTGTCTGCTATGACATTAGTGCACACCTTTGGTAAGCAGAGGTCGATTTTTGCCTTGCTTGATATTAAAAATCATAGATAGCATCATCAAACAAAGGTTTCTCTGGCATTTCTTCTTTCAAGGAATCTTGGATAGTTTTGTATATATATTGGAAATGATTTGTTGGAGGAAAGGCTTTTGAGTAGTATTTTGTTCTTCAGAATCAAATATTTTCATAGTTCACAAAAAATGAACACAGTGGGATATTGTCTCCTCTACAGTTTTCAGGCAATTGTAAAGATGTAGTCTATTGTGGAAAATCACTTGTGCAAGTCTATCTTCCCTCTTCTAATACCCTCATCAAGGAGGCCCTTAATTCACATGTAGATTTGTCTCATACCATTGTTACATAGCTAGGAAAGTAAGCATAATGAAGGGTTATTATACATCTTTTCTTGGATGTGCTTTTTTTTTGGGGGGGGGCGGGTCTCAAGATGGGATTTCTACCATGCTTTTGATATCTTCCCCGTCTTCTGAGAACTTAAAATTTGATAACTTGATGCTCTCAAAATTTTGTTGCTTTCAACAAAGATCCCTTATATACTTAGTCTAGTCCAGCTGCTTTTTCCCATTTTTTTCTTCATTCAGAGTCATTTCCACTTCCTCTGTAAGCACATCCAGAAGTGTAATGCCAGAGTCCAACTGTGGAGGCTCCACTGTCTTTTGTTTTTGTTTTTGTTTTTCAGGGCAATGAGGGTTAAGTGACTTGCCCAGGGTCACACAACTAGTAAGTGTCAAGTGTCTGAGGTCAAATTTGAACTCAGGTCCTCCTGAATCCAGGCTTAATCCACTGTGCCATCTAGCTGACCCCTGCTCCACTGTTCTTTTTTTTTTAATTTTTTTTTTTGGTGAGGCAATTGGGTTAAGTGACTTGCCCAGGGTCACACAGCTAGTAAGTGTTAAGTGTCTGAGGCCGGATTTGAACTCAGGTCCTCCTGAATACAGGTCTGGTGCTCTATCCACTACGCCACCTAGCTGCCCCATGCTCCACTGTTCTTGATGGTAAAAAAGATTTTTTTTTTTTAATATGGGCACATTTTTTCCATCTTTCAACTATTAGTTGTACTCCTTCCAGTTCCAACCTTAAATATCCTAGGGTTAACTTTGCTTAGTGAGGGCTTTCTCCAAGCCTTCTTTAAATTGTTTTTCCCCTCTACTGCTCCTTGTTGCTTTATGAGGTGATACCGCTCACTCCTTGTAAGATTTCACAAATGAGTTTATATTCCAAGCCTGTGTTGCCCTTGGCTGCTCTACTTATCTAGTAAATAAGTCAAGTGTTTCCGACTAAGGGAGATTTTAGACTCTTTTGGTCTCCTGATTATGGTAATTGATTTATATCAGTTAAATTTCTATTTGAAAGGGTTATAGTAAGTGTCAGTGTCCTATTCATTCATATGTATTTGTGTATGTATGTATGTATGTATGTAAAATAATATAGCCTTTCAAGAACTTGCAAAGCTCTTTTAATGACCCCAAAGTTCACTCCAAAGTTTTTGTCACCCACCTTTTTTTGTGCGTGAGGAGCAATGAGGGTTAAGTGACTTTCCCAGGATCATACAGCTAATGTCAAGTATCTGAGGCCAAATTTGAACTCAGGTCCTCCTGAATCTAGGGCCAGTGCTTTATCCACTGTGCCACCTAGCTGCCCCGATACCATTGTTATAGAAAAGGAAGATGGGCTGGTCACACAACAAGAACAAAGTGTAACAGGTAGATAGTTCATATGCTCTTCCACCATACTCAGGATTTAGAAGAATAAAAGACTGGCAGTAAGAAAATTTTGAAATGAATTTATGGGCACACAAGGAAAAGAAAGGCCTGGGATGGGCCTGGAATGTATAAATTGTGATCTATGTTATTTGAAGGAACATTCACATAAAGATTACAGATCCATCTGAGTATTTGAGAATTATATACACTTCCATTCACAAATGGACATATGCATATATTTTGAAGCCTAGGCCTTTGGGAACACCTGGATTAAATTCAATCTTGAAGGCTTCTCCAAAATCATAATAGCTCATTTTGCTTCTACCCAGAAGTTTTCTTATGAACATCTAAATTTATCTAAAGTTTCACTTCCCTCTAAGGGTAATCAGCTCATATAAAAAGAACTGAAGAGGCAGCTAGGTGATGAAGTGGATAGAGCATCAGCTCTGGAGTCAGGAGGACCTGAGTTCAAATCCAGCCTCAGACACTTGACAATTTACTAGCTGTGTGACCCTGGACAAGTCACTTAACCCCAATTGCCTCATCAAAAAGAAAAAAAGAACTGAGAATACTGAGCTATTAGCACAGTACAGGTTTACTAAGAGGTGGATAAGGCAAGATAGCTAGCTGGTACAGGGATAGGGAGCTGGACTTGGAGGCAGGAGGATACAAGTTCAAATCTTGCCTCAGACACTTTGCTTTAAAGTCCTGGAAAAGTCACCTAACTTCTCTCAGCCTCTATTTTCTCATCTGTAAAGTGGAGATGATAATGGAACCCAATGTAGAGGATTATTGTGAAGCTTAAATGAGATAATATATGAAAAGTATTTTGCAAACCTTAACTATATTAATGCTTATTATTATGTAGGAGCATGACAAGGCTGTATATTTTCACTTTATTTAACTTATATAAAGAGTACATCTTGTGAAATGCCAGGGTGGATGAATCAAAAGATGGAATTAAGATTGCCAGTAGAGGGGGCAGCTAAGGTGGCACAGTGGATAGAGCACTAGCCCTGGATTCAGGAGGACCTGAGTTCAAATCCAGTCTCAGACACTTGACACTTATTAGCTGTGTGACCCTGGGCAAGTCACTTAACCCCAATTGCCTCACAAAAACAAAGCAAAACAAAAAAACAAAGATTGCCAGGAGAAATAGCAACAATCTCAGATATATAGATGATACCACTCTGATGGCAGAAAACAAAAAGGAGTCAAGAAAACTCTTGATGAGGGTGAAAGAGGAGTATATAAAAGCTGGCTTGAAGTTTAACATAAAACCAACAAATAAACAAAAAACAAAAAACAAAACCTAAGATCTTTACATCACTTCCTGGCAAATAAGGGGAGAAGGAATGGAAGCAGTGTCTGAAGCTGAAGCTTAAATACATTCTCCACACAATGAATGAGAAGACGATACACACTGGAAAAAATCCTGATGTTAGGAAAGGTTGAAAGCAAAAGGAAAAGGGGATGGCAGAGGATGCCATGGATAGAAAATGTCATGAAGGGGCAGCTAGGGGCCAAGTGGATAGAGCACGGGCCCTGGATTCAGGAGGATCTGAGTTCAAATCCATTCTCAGACACTTGACACTTACTAGCTGTATGACCCTGAGCAAGTCACTTAACCCCAATTGCCTCTCCAAAAAAAAAAAAGTCATGGAAACAGTGAACATGAACTTAAACAGACTGTGAGATATAGTGGAGGATAGAAGAGCTTGGAATGCTATGATCCATATGGTCACAAAGAGTCAGATATGACAATGAATGACAAAAAAGAATTGCAGCATGAGAGATTTAAATCTAATAAAATGACTATTCTTGCTGGGTTTTAATGCATAATTAAATCAACTCTGCCAATACCTTTATTTGTCTCTGCAAAGAGAATATGGGATCCTTCTTTGCATATCAATATAACTACCATTTATCTTCTAGTACAAAGTACAAGGGGCAGCTAGGTGGTGTAGCAGATAGAATGCTGGGCCTGGAGTCAGGAAGACTTATCATCCTGAGTTCAAATCTGGTCTTAGACATTTTGTAGATATGTGACCCTTGGCAAGTCCTTTAACCCAGTTTGCCTCAGTTTCCTAATCTATAATATGAGCAGGAAAAGGAATTGACAGACATCTCTAATATCTTTGCCAAGAAAATTCCAAATGGGATCATAAAGAGTTGAACATGACTGAAACAACTGACAACAACAAACCAGCTTATGGACTCCACTGATATTCACGAAGTATCAAGTTATCTAATAGAAGTCTCTAAGCATTTTGGGTGGACCTACTGTGGAGGGCTTATGGGAGGACATGGACAAGAACCATATAAGATGGAAAAGTTTCAGGTTGTGGGCTGCATCGTTGGAGAGAATAGCTACATCCTTGAGATCACAGATCCATGGCAGTATCAAAATATGTAAGCAACAGAGAAGTAACCTAACCTGTTTATCAAGGTAATAGTGATATGCCACCTTTAGATAAAAATACCAACTTCTTTCTTCCCCATAGGAGGTCAGTTGCAATCTTCACAAAATAAACTCATAACACTCACCTGTGAAATCTTAGAAATGAATGGAGATGAGGAACTAGATGAAGAGAAATATTGGTGTCTCTCCTGCTTGCTACTTCCCTCTGAAGTCTTGGCTCATTCTAAATTCTACTTTCCACTGTGCTCTGATGTCCTATCTCTCTCCATCCTACTCTATTTATAATCCAGTCAGTCCTCCTTTATTTGTAATCCAGTTCTAGAGTTCTGCATAGCACTGTTACATGCCACGACTTGGCTTGGGAACCATTGGTGTTTCCCTGGTAGCAAATATCTTCTTTTGGTGCCATAACTCAGTCCTAGTGTGGTGCAAAAGAGTCATGAATTTGGAATCTTGAGTCTGCATTTTATCACCTGTGTGACCTCAGACAAGATGCTTAACCTCTTTGAACCTCAGTTTCCTGATCAGAAAAATAGGGATTTGGATTAAATGCTTCTTAATTTTCTTGCAGCTCTAAATCTGTGATTTATGACTTTCTTTCCCCGCCAGGAACCTCTGCTCATGCTTTTATTTGTATATATGTTCTTGGGTTTTCTTTTGGCAAGTACTTCTTGGCAGAATGGTGGAGAGTGGGAAGGAAAGCTGCCTAAATTCTTTCAGAAACTGCTCAGGTTTTCTTGGCAAGGCTGTTGTACATGTCTGCTATATACATAATAGGGTTTTTTTTTTAAAATTAGACATGACATATAATTTTTATTTTGAAATGTAATTATAATTATTTTCCTCAAAAGAATTATTCAGATCATTAAGATACTCCAAGGGTACCACCAAACCATGATGGACGGTCATAACCATAAATAGAACAGAAACTATTCATGGTGTCACATGGATTTTCTGAGCTGTATTATTTAACATCGCACCAAATGGAAAGCCTAAGAATTCAGTATTTCTAATATGCTACTACTCTCCTCTCCCAGAATAAAAATCTGAAGTCTAGTGATTAGTGAATACAACTATTAATGAATATAAAGGATACCAAACAAAGCAAACCGTTTTGGGAAATAAGGTTAGTTTTTCACCATCTAGAGCAGAGATAATCTCATCAAATTTACATGAGAAAATCAATACCTTTTCACATTACAATAAGCACCATAGAACTTTCCAAAAGACTTCAGCAACTTTGTAGCAAACAGCAAATTAATTTTCCTGGGAGGCCATGGACCCATATGTTGATTTAAAGTTCTGAGGGACAGATAAAGAGAAATATCAAGAAGCCACCTGGGAGACCAAAGTTCAAACACAGATGAGTTAGTCAAAATGCCCACAAGGGAAGACTCAAGAGGGAAGATGATCTTGTCTCAAGACTAAAAAGCCATCTTTGAAAAGCTCAACAAGACTTTTAAAAATCAAATAAGAGGGTAGAAGAAAAAATGGAAAAGAAATAAGAGAAATGAGAGTTACACTGCAAAAAGAAGCACAAAAAATGACTGAGGAAAACAATTCCTTAAAAAATACAATTGGCCAAATGAGAGAAAAAATTAGCCAAACAGAAAAAGAAGTGTAAAAGCTTACTGTGGAAAATAAGGCCTTAAAAATTAAAATTGAGCAAATGGAAGTGGATAACTCCATGAGACAACAAGAATCTGATGAGCAGAATCAAAAGACTGAAAAAATAGAAGAAAATGTGAAATACCTCATTGGAAAAACAACTGACCTGGAAAATAGGTCCAGGAGAGATAATCTGAGAATTATTGGACTACGTGAAAGCCATGATCAAGAAAAGAGTCCAGACAGAATATTCCAAGAAATTACTATGGAGAACTGCCCTGAAATTGTAGCATCAGAGAATAAAATCATCATTGAAAGAACCCACTGATCACCTCCTGAAAGAGACTCCAAAAGGAACACTTCAAGGAATATTGTAGCCAAACTTCAGAACTATCAGGTGAAGGAGAAAATACTCCAAGCAGCCAGAAAGAAACCATTTAAATACCATGGAGCCACAGTCAGGATTGCACAGGAACTGGCAGCTTCAACATTAAAGGATCTCAGGGTTTGGAATATGATATACAGGAAGGCAAAGGAGCTTGGATTACAACCCAGGATCAACTACCCAGCAAAACTGATCATTCTCTTTCAGAGGAAAACATGGACATTGAATGAACTAGGAGATTTCCAAGGCTTCCTGAGAAAAAGACCAGAAATGAACAGAAAATCTGATCTCCAAATACAAGACTCTAAAGAAATATAAAGAGGTAAACAAGGGGGAGAAAAGGGTTGTTCAATGATGTTAAACTGCTTAAGTCCATATAAAGAGGATAATACTTTCAACTCTTGGGATCTGTATTTCTGTAAGGTATTGTTATTAAATCAATTTTGATGTGATGATATAAAGAAACTTAAGGGACAAACTAAAAGAAGACTAGGGGGAGGAGAGTAAAGGAGAGGTGGAATGGGGTTAATTATATCAAAGGTAGAGGCACAAAAAGAACCCATTACCACAGAGGGAAAGAAAAGAGGGGTGGGCATTGTTGCAACCTTACTCTCATCAGACTTGGTTCAGGGAGGGAATAAAATACACTCCCATTGGTGTAAAGAAACTTATCTTACTCTTTAAGGAAACAAAAGGGGAAGGGAGAAAAGGGTGGTATTGATAGAAGGGAGGGCACAAGTGGGGGGAAAAGGGGCAAGAAAAAGAAGAGCAGCTGATAAAAGGGAGGACAGATTGAGGGAGGCAGTCGTCACAAGAAAAACACTGGTAAAGTGGAATAGGGAGAAAGAAGGGGAAAAAAGAGTACAAAGGGGAAAAGAAGATGGAGGGAAATAAACAGTTAATAATTTTAATTGTGAATGTGAATGGGATGAACTCTCCCATAAAATGGAAGCGAATTGCAGAGTGGATTAAAAAACAGAATCCTACAATATGCTGTTTACAAGAAACACATTTGAAGCAGAGAGATACACACAGAGTAAAGGTAAAAGGCTGGAGCAGAATATATTATGCATCAGCTAAAGTAAAAAAATCAGGGGTAGCAATCCTTATCTCAGACAAAGCACAGGCAAAAATAGATCTAATTAAGAGATAAGGAAGGAAACGACATCTTGCTAAAAGGTACTATAGATAATGAAGTAATATCAATATTAAACATGTATGCACCAAATGGTATAGCATCCAAATTCTTAGAGGAGAAGTTAAATGAGTTACAAGAGGAAATAGACAGTTACTATACTAGTGAGGGATCTGAATCTTCTCCTCTCAGAATTAGATAAATTGAGCCACAAAATAAATAAGAAAGAAGTGAAAGAGCTGAATAGAATACTAGAAAAGTTAGACATGTTAGATGTCTGAAGAAAACTGAATGGAGATAGAAAGGAATATACATTTTTCTCAGCAGTACATGGCACATTTTCAAAAATTGACCATGTATTAGGACACAAAAACATTATAGTCAAATGTAGAAAGGCAGAAATAGTAAATGCATCCTTCTTAGATCATGATGCAATAAAAATTACATGTAATAAAGAGCCATGGAAAGATAGACAGATAATCGATTGGAAACTAAATAATTTCATTCTAAAGAATGAGTGGGTCAAACAACAAATCATAGAAACAATCAATAACTTTATCCAAGAGAATGACAATAATGAGACAACATACCAAAATCTATGGGATGCAGCCAAAGCAGTGCTTAGGGGACATTTTATAGCTCTAACTGCTTACATTAATAAAAAAGAGAAAGAGGAGATCAATGAATTGGGCATGCAACTTAAAAAGCTAGAAAAAGAACAAGTTAGAAATCCCCAATTAAATACTAAATTAGAAATCCTGAAAATTAAAGTAGAAATTAATAAAATTGAAAACAAGAAAACTATAGAATTAATCAATAAAACAAAGAGATGGTTCTATGAAAAAAACAATAAAATAGATAAACCACTGGTTAATTTGATTTAAAAAATGAAAGAAGAAAACCAAATTACCAGTATCAAAAATGAAAATGGTGATCTTACCACCAATTAAGTAGAAAATAAAGCAATAATTAGGAACTATTTTGCCCAACTGTATGCCAATAAACTTAACAATCTAAATGAAATGGATAAATATTTACAAAAATACAAACTGCCCAGGTTAACTGAAGAGGAAATAAATTCCTTAAATAAGCCCATATTAGAAAAAGAAATTGAACAAGCCATTAATGAACTCCCTAAGAAAAAATCCCCAGGGCCAGATGGGTTTACAGGTGAATTCTACCATACATTTAAAGTACAATTAATTCCAATATTATACAAAATATTTGGAAAAAATAGGTGAAAAAGGAGTTCTACCAAATTCGTTTTATGACACAAATATGGTGGTGATACCAAAACCAGGCAGAGCCAAAACAGAGAAAGAAAATTATAGACCAATTTCCCTAATGAATATTGATGCAAAAATTTTAAATAAGATATTAGCAAGGAGATTACAGCAAGTGATCACCAGGATAATACACTATGACCAGGTGGGATTTATACCAGGAATGCAGGGCTGGTTCAATATTAGGAAAACTATCAACATAATCAACCATATCAATAAGAAAACTACACATCCTTTAAAGCCCAGATCAAGTACTGCCTCATCCATCAAGGTACCTCAGATCCCTATCCCTACCTCTGCTTCTGGTTCATAGAAAACTTTCCTCTAAAACCTAATATACTCAATTGTACTTAACATAGACTAATAGACATAGCTATGGGGGAGGGTCAGGGGAAGTGGTCTTATACTTTACTAGACTAACAGATGTGAGAGTAGGCATTATGTCTTATTTAAATTTTATATAACTCCCAGACCCTAGCACAATGCTCTACACATAATAGGCACGTAAAATGTTACCTCCCAACTTTGTAAGGTTGAGTCAAGTTGTGGGGTTCTTTCAATGCCAGTCTAAAATTTTGGTCTTTCTCCAAGAGGCAGAATAGAATCACAAAACACTAAGCTCATAGAGTGAGAAAGAGAAGGAGCCTTAAAGACCATCTGGCTTAACTGCTTAATTTTAAAGATGAGAAACCTGAGTCCCAGGCCAAGTGTCTTGCTCAAGATCTCCCAGTAAGGAAGGGTCAGAGACAGAATTTGGGCTCTTGAAGGTTTCTGTGCAGAAGAGTGACCTAACCATATTGATAGGATATTGAGTAGTGTTCTGAAGGATGGATTGAAAGGGGCAGAAAGTGGCTAGAAAACCTGAAAGGAAATTACTATGATAATCCAGACAGGTGGTAAGGAACATTTGTACTAGGGTACTGACTGGGAGAATAGAAAGGAAGAACCAGATGGGATAACTGTTGGGAAAGTGGATGCCATAGGGTTTGGAAATTGGTCATGAAAGGAAAGGGAAAGAGAAGTGTAAAATATAACAAGCCTCAAGATTTTCAGCCACAGGACCCAGGGTAAAAGGTTATCAAATATTGATTATAAAGGGAAGAAGAAGAAGAAAAAAGAAAACAACAGGGAAAGATAGTGTGATGCTTTCTGTTCATAGAGTGCCTACTTGTCTCCTCTCTTTGACCTGCTTCTGTGGCTATGAGGTAGTTCAACTCAAATCAGTTAACAAGCATTTATTTATTTGTTGTTTAGTCATTAACTTTTTTTTTTTTTTTGGTGAGGCAAATGGGGTTAAGTGACTTGCCCAGGGTCACACAGCTAGTGAATGTTAAGTGTCTGAGGCCAGATTTGAACTCAGGTCCTCCTGACTCCAGGGCTGGTGCTCTATCCACTGCGCCACCTAGCTGCCCTTAGTCATTCACTTGTGTCTGACTCTTAGTGACCCCATGGACCAAACTGTCCATGGGGTTTTCTTGGCAAAGATACTAGAATTGTTCCTTCTCCACTTCAATAAGGCAGAGGTTAAGTGACTTGTCCAGGGTCCCCCTGGATTGGAATTCAGGTTTTTCTGGCTCCAAGCTCAGTGCTCTATCCACTAAGCCATGTAGCTGTCCCTATTTATTTATTAGATGCTTACTATTTGCCAGGCTAAGTTAGGTGATGAGGATATGAAGGCAAAAGTGAAATAGTCCTTGTTGGCCAAGAAATTACAGTCTAATGAGGGAGATAACCTGAATACACACACTGGTATATGCATACATGTAATTATATACACACACATATATGTATGCATATATGCATACACATATGTAAGTGTGTATATATACATGTATTTACAGAATATATACACCATGCATATCAGGTAATAATAATAACAACAGCAATAACCAACCTTTATACAGTGTTATAAGGTTTTCAAACCATTTTGCATATACCATTTGATTCTCACTGTAGCCCCATGAGGTAAACACTATTATTATCCCCATTTTGGAGAAGAAGCTGAGACTGAGAGAGGTTAAGTAATTTCCCAGGGTCATCAATCTTATAAGTGAGGAGGGAGGGTCCTCCTAGCAGTTGGGGTGTCAAGAAAGGCTTCATGTAGAAAGCAAGTGCTGCTCCAGGTGAGTTTCAGAGGAAACCAGGCCTGCCAAGAGGCAAAAGGAAAGGTCAGCCTTCAAGCCAGCTCCTTCCTAATGAGTTTGGGGCTGGGATGGAGATAGTGAAAGTGCTGGAGGTAAACAGCCGGTGTTACAAACTCCCTGTCTCATGTTCTCAACACAAGTCCTGGGAATGTATAAACAGTTTTGCATTAACCCAGAGGGCACTGTGTAATTGTTCATGGGGGGAATAAGAAAGCATGGCAACTCACCCAGGCATGCTGCTCCCAAGCCTATTGCCCTGTGGAACTTGGTCCACTGCAGTGCTAAACCAACATGACATTACAGGGCGGCCAAGAAATCCTGAGCTTCACAGAGAGAAATCTGGAACTCCTGAGATCTCCATTAATCTATTCACACACACACACACACACACACACACACACACACACACACACACACACACACACAAGAACAGAATCCATGGCAGAAGTTCCCCTGCCAGCTCAGTGATTAACTAATGCCTATCACCATGACATCTGGTGAGCTTTAATGGCTTATTCTGAGCTTGGGGAATTGGTGAGAAAACTCTTTGAGGGCCAGTGTGGGACTTCCATCTGTCAATCAACAAAGGTGAATTGTAGACGCCCCTGTGAGAGGCACCAGCTGGACTAGGAGCTGGTGAGAACTAGGGATCTCTGTTCTAACTCTCTCCTCACTCCCTTGATAAGACTTCTCCCTCTGGACCTCACCTAGAGCTTTGTTTTGAAGCTCTCTAAGGCACTTAGGTATCATGGTGTGTTATTCTTGTTTGTGGGAAGGCATTATAGTACAGTGACTAGTAAACCTCCCTGGAGGTCAGTAAGACCTGGGTTCTAGTCATATCTTTGAACCATACTGACTATGAGAACCTGGTTAAGTCATTTAACCTTACAATGACCCAAACTGATTACAGAGCAGATGTCAATCTATATTGGCAGAGGAAGTGCCCTCTTCTCGAATTCTTGATGATATTGAAAATCACTGGTTTGGTTCCAGATTTTTTCTGTTGGTATTTTATTCTAGTTCTGGACTATGATCTCTATGAAGCCAAAGACTTTTATCTCAAAGTCCTATCTCTCAGCCCAGAACTGGACTCAGAGTAAGATCTTCTTAGGTATTTGTTTACTGAATGAAGTATGAAACATAGTTTCTGCCTCCAAGAGACTTATAATTTAATTAGAAATACAAGAAGTCATACAAACAGTCAGAAGCGAATGTAAAAATCATCTAGACCAGGGCTTCTTAAAGTTTTTTCACTCACTACCCCTTTTTGCTTGAGAAAGTTTTACGTGACCCTGGGTATATGGGTATATAAAATAGGCATACATACATAACCTTTTACCATTGCCAAATTTTTCACCCCCCCCCACATTCTGTTACATAACCCCATATGGGATAGCAATCCACATGTTAGGAAGCTAGAATCTTCTAACTATTCTGGAGAGCAATTTGTAACCATGCCCAAAGGGCTATCAATCTGTGCATACCCTTTGATCCAGCAATACCACTTCTAGGTTTATATCCCAAAGACATCCCCCAAAATAGAAAATGACCTATTTGCACAAAAATATTGATAGCAGCTCTTTCCTAAGTTGAGGAATGGATAAACAAGCTGTGGTATATCATGGTGATGAAATTTTATTGTACTATAACAAGTGACAAGCAGGATGATTTCAAAAAAGCCTGGAAAGTCTTACATGAACTGATGTATACTGAAGTGAACATAACCCGGAGAATATTGTGCGCAGTGACAGCAATATTGTTTGATGAAGAACTGTGAATGACTTAACTATTCTCAACAATACATTTATCCAAGACAATTCCAAAGGATTAATGATAAAGCATACTATCCACCTCCAAAGAAAGAACTGATATTGATTGAACACAGACTGAAGCATGCTATTTTTCACTTTCATTTTTTATTCATTTTCTGATACAAAATGACAAATATGGTAATGTTCTACATAATTTCACATGTAAAACCTATATCTAATTGCTTACCTCCTCAGGGAGGAGGAAGGGAGAAAAGGAAGGATAGAATTTGGAACTCAAAACTTTAAATAAAAATGTTTATTAACCAGCTATAGGATGCAGGAATACTTCCCCCTTGGTGACTGTTTCTTCAGAATCGCTCTGCCTCTTCCAACACTCATTCCCATCTCTGTTTTTCCCAGATCTCAGAGAGCTATGCATTGAGTTTCTTGCAGAACCACTGTAACCTGAGGTAATTGGTTAAGTACTTAGGCAGACTAGCTAAGGATCAGTGAGTGAACAAACAGGCATCTAGCAAAATTTTCATGCTCCTGTGCCCTAACTTGCTGTGACTGCCTATATAAGAAGGGGACATGACTTAACTAGATAGCTAGTTAGACACATATATAGAAATAAAACAATAGATAATTAATAGATAAAAGTAAGTAAGTAGATAGAAGGTGATAGAATATTTATTAAATGCTTACTATGTACCAGGGTATATGACTTTCAGCCACTTCTTCCCAAGACAACCCATTTCCCTTTTGGTTGCTGTAATCATTAGGAAATATTCCCTTATACTCAGCCTAAATCAATTTATTTGCAACCTTTACCCATTTCTTCTACTTCTGTCTTCTGGAGCCAAGCAGTGTTATTTCCTTCTTCATGATACAATCCTTGAAACACTTAAATGTAATCTGCCATGTTCCTTTGAGTCTTTTCTTCTCTAGGCTAAACATACCCGGTTCTGCCAATCTTCATATGCTATATCTTGTGGCTCTTCAACCACTCAGTCACCCTCCCCTGAATCTTCTCCATATTATCAGTGTAATGTTGGCTTCTGACTTGAGCACAGTACTCCAGTTGTATTCTGGACCAAGTCAGAATACAACCAGCTATCACCCTTTTCATCTTCTCAAAGCAGTCTAAAAGCTCATCAGCCTTCTTGACTGTCAAATTGCACTGTTGACTCATAGTGAATTTTCCATCCAGGAAGCCCAGATCTTCTCCCTGCCAACCCCTGGCCCCAAGGTGTTTTTCAGATGAATTGTGACCTAGTTGTGCCTCTTCCCATTTTGAGCTTGTAGTATTGATCCCCCCCCCCCTGCCCCACACACACACCCCAAACCCAAGGTCATCAGAAGTTGAACTGAGATGGTGATTGAAGGCAAAAGGTAGAAAGGAAAATCAGGCTTAAGCAAAGATGAAGAAAGGATAAGAGATTGGAACAGGAGTTGTGGAGCATGTCATTTAGCATTTGAAATGAGGATCTATCCATATCCTAATTGAATCAAGCTGTGAAGGAAATCCTTAAATCTTCCTACCACATCAACTCAGCTATTCTCTTGAATACTACCTATATAGAATCAACACAGCCTTGCAGATGGAGGAAAAGCTTTAGAGATATCTGTCCAATATCTTTTAGACAATTGTATTTTACATGCTGAGTGAGACAGTATGTCCATGATGGGGATATTTTCTCTGAAGTGTGGCTTATAAGCTGAAGGGAAAAAATAAGTTTCCTGTTCCTGGAGGTCACTAAGAAGAGGCTAGATTAGTGTATGCCATGGACTTTGTAGAAAGGATTCTTTAAGTGGAGGGTTGGTCAAGATGCTAGCATCATGGTTCTACTGCTGGAAAGGACCTCAGAGTCTAATTAGTCCAGTCTCCTCATTTTACAGATGAAAAACCAAGGCTCAGGAAGGGTAGATAACTTGCCTAAGATGATAGTATTTGAACCCAGTTCCACTGCTTCTAGAACCAAGAGTCTTTCTATCACCTGAGAGTCTATGTTGATGGGACTTCAAACATACCACTTTCTTCTCCTTCAGATCCTGGGTGTTCTTTTTTTTAATGCCTCACTCTTTTTCAAATGCAGAATGAGAAAAAGTCCTAGGCAACCAACTCATAGTGTTGGCAAAAGGTTAAATGAAGTAATAAAAAGAAAAAATTCTCTGGCCTCATCCTTAGACTAGATCCTTATGACACCTATGCCAATAGTTTCAACAGTAGTGGGCTGCCTCTTTCATCCATTACCATAAGGGTATAGCTCCAGCATCCCTTCCTTCCTCCCATTCCCAACACACTTGTGTTCATATTTGCATCATATGCATATGTATACATACACACACAGAAAACAGAGCCATCGTGCACAAACACACATAATCTAGAAGGGAAACACATATCTTCAAAGGAGAAAGCTTCCTCCTATTCCATGAAGTAACAGTGTCCTTCCCTGGACACTCACTGCCATTCTTCCTAAATTAGACTCTCTATTGTACACATGACCAGAGATTATGGAAGCAGGCACTCTAAGGAAGAACATGACCAAAGCAAGAATAAGAAGGTGGGAATTCTGGATAAGGAGAGTTGCCCAACCATTTCTGAAATCCTGTGGAATAGTTGGAGAAGCCAGAAGGGGGAATTCTACTTCTTATCCAGCAGTACAGTAACTCCTGCCTTGGCGTGCTCAAGTGGCCTGTAGATGGATTGAGGTGATGCCTGGTAGAGATTTGTTGTGAGCCAGCCTTCTTCCCTGATACCGAGTCTATGGAGAATACACTGAAGAAATAGACTGACTATGTGGGTACTGCATCTTCCTTTGGATCATCACTGCAATTCAAATGGACTTGTTCCTTTTTCCCTTTCATATCTTTTGTTTCATTGTATTTTGGATCATTTCTTTCTCAAGAAGATTTTACTTTTATTAAAAAGTTTTTGTACAAAAACAAAAAAACAACTAGTGTAACCAAGAATGCAAGGGAAGCAAAAAACTGGGAAAGAATTTTTGCAATAAGTATCTCTGATAAAGGCCTCATTTCTCAAATATATAGAGAACTGAGTCAAATTTGTAAAAAATATAAGTCATTCCCTAATTTATAAATGGTCAAAGGATATGAACAGGCAGTTTTTCAGACAAAGAAATCCAAGCTGTCTATAGTTATATGAAAAAATGCTCTAAATCACTATTGACAAGAGAAATGCAAATTTAAAAGAACTCTGAGGTATCACTTCATACCCATCAGAGCAGCAATTATGTAAAAAAAGGAAAATATTGGATATTGAAGGGAATGTGAGAAAACTGAGGCACTAGTCCACTGTTGCTGGAGTTGTGTACAAATTCAATCATTCTGGTGAGCAATTTGGAACTATGTCCAAAGGGCTATAAAACTGTGCATATCCTTTGATCCAGTAATAACCACTGCTAGGTTTATATCCCAAAAAGAGAAAAAGATCTATTTGTACAAAAATATTTATGCAGCTCTTTTTGTGGTAGCTAAGAACTGGAAATCAAAGGAATGCTCATCAATTGAGTAATGCCTAAACAAGTTGTTGCATATAATTGTGATGGGATATTATTGTGCTATAAGAAATGACAAACAGGACAGTTTCAGAAAGATTTGAAAAGACTTATATGAACTGATGTATAGTGAAGCGAGCAGAACCAGGAGAACATTGTACACAGCAATATTGTTTGATGAAGAACTGTGAATGACATAGCTATTCTCAGCAATACAATGATCCAAGACAATCCCAAAGGACTAATGATAAAGCATACTATCCACCTCCAAAGAAAGAACTAATATTGATTGAACACAGACTGAAACATGCTCTTTTCCACTTTCAATAATTTTTTCCTTTATTTGAATCTTCTTATACAAAATGACAAATATGGAAATGTTTTACATAATTGTACTTGTATAACCTATTCATTTTTTACCACCTCTCAAATGGGGAGGGAAAGGAGGGAGGAAGGGATAGAATTTGGAACTGAAAATTTTACATAAAAATGTTTATTATTATTAAAAATATTTAACTTTAAAATATTTTTGTTGTTATCTTTTATTTTTCACACCTTCATTTCCCAATGTATTATCACTCCAGGGAACCAACATGTATGACAAAAAAAAAAATGAAAAAGTGGGAAAAAAGTTCAGAAAAACTAAACAATCTGTTGAAAAACCTAACATTTCATCTAGTGTTCTATACTCATAGTCCCCCACTTCTGCAATGAAGCAGGGTAAGATGACTTCTTATAACTCATTTTTGTCAAAGGAAATTTAAACAAATGGGAAGGAAAAGATATACTCCCCTATGGCTCAATTAGAAGCTTTCTCTATTGAAGAGTTCAGTCATGTATTATATAAATACAAGACACAAATCTGAGACCCCTGTGATGTACTTTCCTTGAGACAACATGGTATTATCCCAGAGACAATGTCTCAGCACAGGGCCCTTCTTTAGCTGGGGTTAGCTGATGCACTCACACCTGGAAAAAATAGGAGTAACAATATTTTTTTTTAAAATGATACATTTACAGGAATAGAAACCGAGGCTCAGGTCTCTGATCAAATAGTAGTAGTAGTAGGCCTCCACAAGTCATGCATGACCATGGATCAGTGCCTTGAAGAGCCAAAGGCCACAGTGTGGCTGTGCAGTCCGATACAGGATCCGCAGCTCCTGAGTGACTTATAACCAGTAACTGCCATATCCCCTGTTGTATCTGCCCCATGAGGAGTAGCTGGAGTGTCCTCTCCAGGGCGCTGGCCTGGGCGGATCAATATGGAAAACAAGTTGTTGCCCATGCAGTGGGTTTTTCCTCTCCGCGACATTGGTGGATCCAAAGGAGAGGCAGAGCCAATACAGTTTGGCACCAGTGCCGCCACAGGAGTTGCCAGATGGATGTGATGTCCAACATCCAACTGCCTAAGGGACTCCGGCTCCTGATTGTTCCTTGGGGTTAACTCCTGAAGCCTTTCCCATATTTGGGTATAGCCGCAAGGCAGCGGAGGTTTAAAATCAGGGTTTCCTTCCCCTAGGCGGGTTGCCTGCCAAGACTAATGAGCCCCAAATAGTCTACTCTATAATCTATACTCTACACTATTCTTGATGCTGTCCATCTGCTAAGTTTTCAGTTGAAGCTACTCTCAGGAGGTGCAAGTCCTCACTAGCTCCAGTTGACCAGCTCTACCTGTATCAACTTTGTTGAGTTCTTCTTGCCTCCAGTGAGAAGACCTAGGTAGGCAAAGGGTAAGATGCATCTGTTTGCTTTTAATGGAAGTCAATGGCTAGGTTACAAAAATGGACCAAGTCTGCTTTTCCCAAGTATAGCCCTAGAAGCTAGAGGGCTTATCTCTTCAAAGGTGTACTCCCAGTTACTCGGGGGCTCTTGTATCATCATCATCTCTACTCCCTTATTCCAGTGAATAAGTAGCATAGGAGGAAGGGAGAGAATAAGCATTTATATAGTGCCTACTATATACCAGGCACTGTGCTAAACACTTTACATCTTTCGATCCTTTCAGCAACTTTGCAAAGTAGGTGCTATTCTTATTTCCATTTTACAGTTGAGGAAAATGAGGCAGACAGAGGTTAAGTGACTTGCTCAGGGTCACTCACATGGTGAATGTCTGAGGTTAGATGTGTACTCAGGTCTTCCTGACTTCAAGCCCAGCACTCTATCCACTAGATCACCTAGCTGCCTCTGTATCACAAGAGGAATCGTACTTCTGGTCCTGGTTTTCCTATGAACATTTTGTAGGAACTCAGATGAATAATTTCATGTCTCTGGGTGAAAGAAAACTCACTTTCGTCATCTGCTCACCTACGTCATCTCTTTGGTCTCTCCTAGGTCTAATGATCAATAATTCCCTGGGACTTCTCCAACTTCACACAGCTAGTTAGTGATGGGACAAAGGGCAAGAATACAGGACTATTTCATTCCAGGGCCCAGACATAGTTACTTGTCATGTAGATGAATGGATTTGCTTTAAAGGAAAGGTTGAGGAAGACCAAAAGCAAACACCAAGCTGAATATGATGGGTTTTGTGGTTTCACATACAATATTCTTTTTCTGTTCTTCTTTGTATATGGGAATATTCAGGTTGTTTGACATCTGTCAAGTTCGACATAACAAAAACATTTAAATAAAAAAGATGAAGATAAGAGACGCTGAATGGGATTCTGTCTAAACAGAGGCTCAGGGCCGATGCAGCAGATTTTGGAAATAGTTGAACCTTGTCTCCAGGGCACCAGTCTTTCCTCTCTGTTTGCCTCTTCTCCCTTGGTATTAGAATCTTATCCATTCTAGTCTTAGCTATCCATCGCCCTCAAGTTCTCTTCTCTCTCAGGTCTGATCTTAGAAAAAGGTTTCATTAATTCCTTAGGAGTAAACAACTTGATATGGCTTACTATGAATGCAAGCTTCTTGAGAGCAGCAGTTATTTTTTTTTTGTCTTTAAGTCACTTAATAAATGCATTTAAGTGAATTGAATTGGAAGAGTTCCATTCTCTAGAGACATTTTTTCAAGCAGACAAAATGTAGATGAAAGGTTCTTCAAGTTGTCAAGTCAACATGCATCTATTAAGCACCTACATGCCAGGCACTGTGCTAAGTTCTGAGGATGCAAAGAGAGTACAAAAAAACAGTCCCAGCTCTCAAGGGGCCCACAGTTTAATGAAGGGAGAAAATATGCAAGCAACCATGTACAGAAGAAAGGAACTAAGATGAAGGACTAGGAAAGGCTTTTTGTAGAATGATGTTTTAAAATGAATAACATAAAATATATAGGATCACAAAGGAAATCAATTTTATTTAAGGAATTATCTTTGTGTGTGGGGGGGGGGGCAATGAGCATTAAGTGACTTGCCCAGGGTCACACAGCTAGTAAGTGTCATGTCTGAGGCCAGATTTGAACTCAGGTCCTCCTGAATCCAGGGCCGGTGCTTTATCCACTGTGCCATCTAGCTGCCCCCTCAAAATATTTTTTAAAATGTGGATAGATCCAGGTTATGAATACTCGATTATACAAGACAATGAAGCTTGTGGGAACTGGAGATTAGTCACCTGGTACAATCATATTGCAGAGTAGGGTAGCCTCCTATTTTGACGATGTTTAGGGCCAGTTATCTGCCTTTGCATATCCCTTTTCACTGATTTACTATTCTTATCCCATCTACTTGTGGCATAGTAAATAAGAGCTATGGGGTGGAGTGAAGCTGTCGAATAGCAAATAGTGATGTGGTGGTCCAAAGTCATTAGCCTGAAGTTCAAGGACCTCCAAAACTCTAGTTCTTATCTTTTCTCCATTCTAAATTCCCATTATGCCCCTACATAAATTCTGAGCTTCTGCCAGTCTCACCATAGAGCTTATAACTTCTAGTTTCCATGTCTTTGATGTTTGTTGTTTTCTCTGCCTAGAATTCCCTTATCTTCATCCAATTCATCCTTCAAGTCCTAGTTTATCTTGTCTGCTGTATCTATGAAGCATTACCAAAGGACATCATTTTTTATTGATTATTCCTCTTCCAAATTTCTACAGTACTTTTGTCCATTATATGCCAAAGTATAATTATCTTTTCACGTGTGTATTTCTGGTATCTCTAACTTGACTATAAGCTCCTCAAGGACTAAGGGCTGTCCCTTTTACCTCTTTATATCCTCTAATATTCCAAGTGGAGGGTTTTGTAATCCATTATACTAAAATGTATGTAAATGGAAGTGGTGATGGTAATAAAGAGGCCAGTGATGATAATGTGTGGGCTCTCATCGATCAGAAGGGTAGAGATAAATATTAACTATTAGTTAGCACAGTGGATAGAATAATGTAACATCTGGAGTCAGGAAGACTCATATTTCTGAGTTCAAATCTGCCTTCAGACCTTTATTAGCTGTGTGATCCTGAGCAAGTCACTTAACCCTCTTTGCCTCAGTTTCCTCACCTGTACAATGAGAAGGAAATGTCAAACCACTCCAGTATCTTTGCCAAGAAAATAGGGTCACAGAGAGTTGGACATGATTGAAATGCATGAACAACAAAACAATAATAAAATAACTAGTGGTTTCCTCAATTTCTCTTGACTAACAATCCATCTCCCAGTACCCATCCTGAACATATCATTGCCATTGAGGCAGGTAGGTAGCACAGGGTTATAGAGTACTGGGCCTAGATTTAGGAAGAACTGAATTCAAGTCAGGCCTCAGACACTTACAAACTGTGTGACTCTGGGAAAGTCACTTAATCTCCATCTGCCTCCCTTTCCTTAGCTATAAAATGGAGATGAAAATAAGCCCCTGCATCTCAGAGTTGTGAATATCAATTGAGGTAATATTTGTAAAGTGATTAGCACAATACCTGACACATCTTAGGCACTTACTACTACTACTACTACTACTACTACTACTACTACTACTACTACTACCACCACCACCACCACCACTATCACTACTACTACTACTGCTACTACTGCTGCTATCATCCCCCCACAATGATAGCTTACATTTATATAGCACTTATAAGTGCCCTGGCACTGTGCAAAGTGCTTTACAATTGTGCATTGACTCCTTTGCGTATGATACCTGGTGAGGTCTTGATTCCTTTGATTCCAACATGTGGCCTCATGAAAACAGGTCTTGATCTTTCTGCTTTGGTGTCCTCTTTTCTATTTTAGGTAAAAGAATTGGAGACTGCAATCTTGTGTGTTTTGAAAGGCCAAGAGAGTGAACTGTCTGATTTTGCAGCCTACTCATCATATGCCCAGAGGAGCAAGAAGCAAGTGACCTTTAATACCTAGCCCAGTGATAGATGAGGCAAGGACTCATCAGGGAGTAAGACCACATTTGGATGGAAGTTTTGTGGGACCAATATTATGCAGAAACTGTGCTAAATCTGAGCTGATTCTAGAGACCAAAGAGGAATAGGGGAGAGTATACGACCTTCTTCTTGGGGAAATACTCCAATTCTCAAACAAACTGCTACCTAATCATGCCTTCCCTCAAAATATCACTTTTGAAATGTATGATAAAATATTTTGCTTCTCTTTACTTTTCATTGAAAAGATCGAAATGATATAGTGTCAAGAATAGTAGCTCTGAAGACCTAGTTTCAAGTATGCAACAGCTCTAGAGGCAGAGGATTTGTATTTTGATGTCTTAAATGTCAATATCCTTTTATACAAGCTAATTCATGGAATCAGATGCTAGTTAATGGCAGCTAACAGTGAGGGGAATACAAGTGAAGGTTCAAGCCAATTGCATTAAAGAAGAGAACCCCCCAAATTCCCCAGGGAACCCCTAGAACCCAAGAAGAGGAGATGTAGCAGGTCTGACTTTGGGAGATTGAGCCAAAGATACTCTCTACCTCAGTGAATGGAGAAAGTTGGACCGGAAGTCCTCTGAGTCTCTTTAATTCTCCCACTGTGATTCCAGTTTCTCTTTCAAATCTTATCAACAACCTCCTGGAAAAGTGAGGTGGTGTTCTCTCCTCCCACTCCCACAGCTGCAGGGCATTGTTCCTCCCACTTTCATTCCTTTGTTCCTCTAAAATGAATCATCTTTCAAAACTGGGGAGCTAGAAGGGACTGTGAGCCTTCAGGACAGTTAGGATGCCACTCCTTGAACCCAGAACTTCAGCTGAGAAGCCAAGCTGCCAGGTTGTAGTTTCAGTTTTGTGCTCCATTGATGGTTGATGGTCTGAGGCTGTTCCAGATGGGGAAATACCAAAGTGTATTTTAGAGCTACCACTGCCCTCAGAAAGCACTAGCATTTCAGAACTGGAAAGGACTTCAGTGATCATGAATACATTGCTTCTCTCTGTTCCCCTCTCCCCTCCATTCCTATTATACCATCTATGGCAGGAAGGGACCCAGCTTCTTCTTGAAGACCTCCAAGGAGGGAGAATCCTCCTACTTCCTGAAGTACCTATTGCACTTTTGGGCATCTCTAATCATTAGGAAGCTTTCCTGACATCAAGCCTGAAGTTGCTTTGTTATAACTGACCCATTGCTCCTGCCTTTGCTTTCTGAAAACAAACAGAACAAATCCAATCCCTCTTCTGTTATATGTGTGTGTGTATATATATATATATATATATATATATATATATATATATATATATATATATATATATATATATATATATATATTTTTTTTTTTTTTTTTAAGTGAGGCAATTGGGGTTAAGTGACTTCCCCAGGTTCACACAGCTAGTAAGTCTTAAGTGTCTGAGTCTGGATTTGAACTCAGGTACTCCTGAATCCACTGCGCCACATAGCTGCCCCTATAATATATCTTAAAATACTTGAAGGCAGACAGAATGCCGTCTTTACTCCATCTTTCTATCCCAGCTCTTTTTCTCTGCAGGCAAAATATTTTCAGCTGCTTCAACAGATCCTCTTGTAGCATGAACTGCAGTCCCTTCATCATCCTCTAGGTATCTCCCTCTGGAATCCTCCAGATGATAAATATCCTTCCTAAACAGTGTTCCAGATCTGGTCTAACCAGGGCAGAATACAGAGGTGGGGATCACCTTCTTATTTCTGAAAGCTATTGCCTCTTTCAGTCCACGATTTTGTTAGCTCTTTTTGGGTGGTGTGAGAGCATATCATATTAAATGTATGAGCTGCTAAAACCCTAAAACCTTTTTCTCAGATAAATTGCTACCTAATCACTCCTTCTCCAAAATATCACCTTGGAAATGGATGGTACAGCATTTTGTCTTTCTTTGTGTCATGGAAAAGATTGAAATGACAGTGTCAAGAATACTAGCTCTAGGGGGCAGCTAGGTGGTGCAGTGGATAAAGCACCAGCCCTGGATTCAGGAGGACCTGAGTTCAAATGTGACCTCAGACACTTAACCCTTACTAGCTCTGTCACTCTGGGCAAGTCACTTAATCTTTACTGCCACCCCTCCCACCCCCCCCACCCCCACCCCCCGCCAAAAAAAGAATACTAGCTCTGCTGTCCCAGGTTCAAGTATGAGATAGATATAAAAGCAAAGGAATTAAGATTGAAAGATTCCAATTAGCTTCACTAAACATTTATTAAGTACCTACTATGTGCCAAGAATTGTGCTAAGTACCAGGGACACAAAAAGAGGCAAAAGACAGTCCCTGCCCTCAAGGACCCTGCAATGTAATGGGGGGAGATTATGTAAACAAATATATAAAAAGCAAGCTACATATAGAATAAAGTGGAAATAATTAACAGAGGGAAGGCACTAGCATTAAGAGGGGTTGGGGAAAGCTTCCTATAGAAGATAGGATTTTAGTTGGGACTTAAAGGAAGTCAGGGAGGTCAGTAGTTGGGGAGGAGGGAAAATATTCCAGTCATGGAGGACAGCCAGAAAGAATGCCCAGAATTGAGAGATGGAAGGTCTGGTGTGCGGAAGAACCAGGAGACCAGTATCACTGGACAGAAGACCAGTGGCCCTGGATCTAAGAATACATGTTGAAGAGGAATATGTAAGAAGACTGGAAAGGTAGGAGGGATTAGCTTATAAAGGGCTTTGAATGCCAAACAGAGCATTTGAGCATTTTGATTTGTTCCTGGAACTAATAGAAAGCCACTGAGAGTTTATTAGGGTGTGGTGTGTGTGTGTGTGTGTGTGTGTGTGTGTGTGTGTGTGTGTGTGTGTGTGCGTGTGTGACATGATCAGACCTGCTTTTTAGGAAAATCACTTTAGTGCTTGAATGGAGGATGTCTTAGAGCGGGAAGAGACTTGAAGCAGGCAGAACCACCAGCAGGCTATTACTGAAGCCAAGGTGCGAGTTGAGGGCCTACACTAGTGTGGTGTTTGTCAGAGGAGAGAAGAAGGCATATTAGGGAGATGCAACAAAGGTGAAATCAGCAGGCCTTGGCAAGTTTGGATATGGGGGTGAGAGATAGTGAAGAATCCAGGATGGCTCCTAGATTCTGAGCCCGAGGGACTGGGAAGAAGGATGGTGTTGCTTTCTACAGTAATAGAGAAGGTAGGACATAGGGGAGATTTAGGGGGAAAATAATGAGTTTCATTTTGGACACTTCAAGATGTCTACTGGCTATCCAGTTTGAGATATCTGAAAGGCAGTTGGAGATGGGAGTTTGGAGGTCAGAAGAGAGATTGGGGCAAGAAAGGTAGATTTGAGAGTCATCAGCATAAAGGTGGTAATTAAATCCATGGGAGCTGATGAGATCACCAGGTATAGAGGGAAGAAGACATCCCAGGACAGAACTCTGAGGGACACCTGCTATTAGGGGGTGTGAAATGGATGAGGATCCAGCAAAGGAAACAGAAAAGGAGCAGTCAGAGAGGTAGGAAGAAAACCTGGAGAGAAGATAATACTAACAAGGAGAGAGATCAACAGTGTCAAAGAGATCATCTACCCTAAATCCTTTATTTAACATATAAGGAAACTGAGATCCAGAGAAAGGAAACCACTTGCCCAAGGCCATAAGAGTAGGAAGGAATACATAAGTGGGGATGTGAAACCAACTCTTCTGAGTCAAAAATCTAGGACTCTTTTCTTTATATCATGAAGCTGCTAGGTTCCACATATTCTTAGATAATAATCTAATGTACTTAGCACATATCTGGTGCTCAATAAATGTTTAATGAATTCCAAGATGGTTCAAAAATGGAATAAGGACTAAACAAAATTTTCCCTTTGCTACTTACTTCCTATCACTCTGGAGAACTTAACATAACCTATTGATCTTCAGTTTGGTCATCTATGAAATGTGGATGAGCAGCAGAGAGGTCTAGTGGTTAGAGAGTTGCTGGTGGAGTCAGGAGGAGCTAAGTTTCCACATTCTCTCTCTATGACCTTGTATAAGTCACAAAACCTCTCAGTGCCCTCAGACAACTCTCCAATAGTATAAATGGCAGAGCAGTTGCTGATCTAAATTGGTAGAGGAAAATTTTCCCAGGAATTCCCTATTTTCCATGAAATAACAAGTATTATTCCTTCCCTCCACCCAAAAGAGGATGATAAGACTTGCATGACATTATTAAGAAAGCAGTATGTAAAATTTCATAACAGTCTTTACTATTTTTACATTTTTTCCAATAGAACTTAGATAGAAATGCACCTGTAATGAGTTGCTATCCTGCTATTCTTCTTTTTTCTATTAAATGTCCAGAAGACTGTTGTGTAAATTGATAAACTATATGATTCTTGTTAATGAGTATTATTATTATCATTGTCATCATGATTATTATGATGTTATTTGCAAGCAGCTGGTACCTTTCCGGCAGATATGAACACATCTGCTCTTCACTCCCCTCCCCAAGCTCTTGGGGTCACATAATGAGTTCTAGATCAAAGTATGTAATTGCCCAAGGGGTAATGATGAAGCATTTTCCTTGATTGTTGAAACAGGGTTTAACCCCTTGTAACATGGGGACTATAATCTTTCCTCCTCTGGGTACCACCCCTAAAACCATATCAAACAATTCTGTTCCTTTCCTTTTCCCTTTTATCGCCTTTTGCAACAATGTTGGGGCTTGTATCCTGACAGGTTTCTTTTTCTGTGAGAACAGTAATCTCATTTCAATGTGTGTGGGTGGGTAGATTATAAGGTACAGCCTTGGAGCTCAGGTGCAGGGCTAGGGAGGGACTGTTTTAAATACTTGTATGATTAACAAGCCCCTGGATTTTTATGGACTGGAAAGAAAGAGCCGCCTTGAGGATTATCACTTAGTTTGGGAATGATTCACCAAAAAAAAAAAAAAAAAGCCTAAAATGATTTCGGAGGTTCGGAGGAAGAAAGGACATTTTATCATGGTGGTGAGTGATCTGTCCAAATAGGTTCAAATCCAAGCCCCTTCTAGTGCTTTCCCATCCCCCAACCCTGTTCCTCATGTGGTTTCTGGAAGAACAGAGAATGTTTTCTGAGGTTTAAACTACTTCCACTAAATTCAATTCCACAAAAATTGATTAAGCATCCTGTACTTGCCAGGAAAAGTGCTGGCCTGATGAGGCTACCAAGACAAAAATAATAATAACTCCTACCTTTGAGGAGTTTCTATTCTTTAAAAAGAAAGAAAGAAAGAAAGAAATGAACAAACAAACAAATAGATAAATAAATAAAATTAAGGAAAAGAGGGCTGCTAGGTGGCGCAGTGGATAAAGCATGGTCCCTGTATTCAGGAGGACCTGAGTTCAAATGTGACCTCAAACACTTGACACTAACTTTGTGACCCTGGGCAAGTCACTTAACCCTCATTGCCCTGCCCAAAAAAAAAAAAGGAAAAAAAAAAGAAAAAGAAAAAAAAGAGTTTATATTCTATTGCTTAGTTACAGTGTGGTATGATTTCAAGCCGAGGTGTTGAACACTTGATATAACATTCCAAAGGGTAGTGCAAGCCAGGTTAAAATGTAATTGGGAAATATTTAATAAAGTAAAATAAAAATACAATAACATATAGATAATATTACATTTTAAAGCTAAGTCAATATGCAGCCCAAAGGGATCCTTATTATAAGGATTAGTGGCACCTGTTTCTATTTGAGTTTGACACCACTGATTTTAATGTATCTAGGATTTAAAGTCAGAGTTTCTGGCTGTTTCTTGGTCCCAATACGACTGTGGGCAAATAAATTCTTCTCTCTAGGGCTCAGTTTACTAGTCTGTACAAATCCTAGCTTTGATCCTTACTAGTTATGTGATCTTTGGCAAGTTGTTTAGACTGGTTGAACTTTGGTCTCTTTGTTTGTAAAATATGAGTAATAATAGTTGGATCTCACAAAATTATTGTGAGGGGGGAAAAGATCTCAACTTTAAAGAACTATAGAAATTTGAAGTGTTATTATTTCTTTCTAAAGTCTCTTCTGGCTCTAATTTGCTATGATTTCAAGAGAACCCAGGTATTTCTTTCATTGAGAACAAAATGGACAGAAAAGAAATAGATATTACCAATTGGTTTGTGACTGTGATACCACAAGGCATCGCTGAAAGGAAAGATCATTGTGGAGGAGGGGCCCACCTTCCTCATCACTACCAGCAACAACTACTGACCGGCTGCTACTAACAGGCAAATAGGCACAAGAAACCTGGGAGTGGCAGCCTCCCCTAGACCATTATTCTTGTTTCCAGTCCAGTCCAAATAGTCACCACCAGGACAAGCAACTCCTTTGGAGAAAGGACCATTTCCACACAGACTGGGGAAGCCAGCCTAGCCAAAGAAGTTCAGCCTCTCTGGGAAGAGACAAGGCAGAAGGTGCCAGGCAAATTGAATCACCATAACCACCTCCTTGAGCAACATCTCCCCTCAGACCTTCATGGGCCCAGCGCAGGACCCTGAACCCAAGAACCTTGGGGAATAGCAATGTTTCCAGTCCAGTGCCCTGAGGCATCATTCTGGAAAGAAACCACTGGGAAAAGATAGCCTGGCAGCTGCTCCTTCAGGTCCTTCAACTACAGATATTGAAGACCCAGATCTTTGGCACTGCCAAATGGTTCAACATCATAAACTGATAAGATTTTTATTAGTTTATTATTATTATTATTTTAGAACCAATAAAGATACATCCCAATAAGAAAGGTTGGCAAGTGAACTGTCTCCAGAAAATCTTTGACCCTGCATTGAACTTTAGATTTGTTAATTGTTGGTTTCTTTATTTGTAACATATGAATAATAATAATCAGACCTTACAATTTATGAGTCCACTGATGAGATTTTATCAGTGACAAAGACATTAAGTGGCATTATTACCTGTTTTGCTGTTTTATTCTAAAAACAATGGGACCTTTCCACCTGACTTGTAGCTGAAACTATACATAAATGTCTTTCCCATTAGAATGAGAGTTCCTGGAAAACAGGTGTTTTCTTATTTTTCTATTTGGATCCCCAGCACTTAGCAGAGTGAATTGCACATAGTAATGTGTCATTCATTCATTCATTCATTTATTCAAAGTGAGGAGAGTCCTAAATTTTCCAAGTGACTTTGTAAATATATATATATATATATATATATATATATATATATATATATATATATATATATATATATATATATATATATATATATATATATATATATATTTTTTTTTTTTTTTCCTGACAGGGAGGAGGGGTAAGTTCTGAGGTTTACTTGGGGGAAAGAGACAAGTTACCTAAACCATATGTAAACTATTTTTCATGAACTAATGCCAGTGGTTCTTAATGTCTGTGTGTGTGTGTGTGTGTGTTATTGATCCCCTTGGTCAGTCTGGTGAAGCCTATACACCCCTTCTTAGAATAATATTTAAAAATTAATAATAAAAGATATATAGGATTAAATGGGAAATAAATTATATTTAAATTCAGCTATCAAAAATATTTTAAAAAGGTTTATGGACCCTTGGTTAAGAAGTTCTGATAAAGGTTAACAGAAATCCTGATATTTACTGCAGATATGACCTCAGACAAGTTGCTTCAACTCACTGGACCCCATTTTCTTCATCTGAAAAATGAGAGGAATTGGATTAAAAGATCTCTAAGGACCCTTTCAGATCTAAGTCTATGATTAAAAAAATTATTAATCAATTATTAACTAGTCAACAAGCATTTAGAAGAGATATATGATGTGTCAGGTACATACCAGGCTCTAGGGGTGCAAAGACAGAAGTTAAACAGTTCCTGCTCCCAAAGAGTTTACTTTCTATTAGTGAAATAACATGCATAATTATAGGTACAGTATATATGAAATAGGCTTGTTTGCATATTTTTTCCTCCGTTAGACTGTGAACTCCTTAGAGTAGGAACTATCTATTTACCTTTCTTTGTATTCCCAGAGCTTAGCAATCAATTAGTAAACATTAACCCCCTACTATGGGCCAGGAACTCTGCTAAGTGCAGAATTCTATGACCAACAGTAGGTGCTTAATAGATGCATGTTGACTTGACTTTATTATCTTTTTAGGAAGGTTCAAGGCTAGGTCTGAAGATTTCCCCGGGAATTAGTTCACTTCTAAACCTTTCTTATCAGGTTACATCTTTGTTGGTTTTCTTTTTTTTTTTTTAATAGCAAAACCTTTATTTGATTTCTGGCAGCCCCTTATTTTTTGGCCTTGGGAGCAGGGCTTTCTGGGCCGGAGCCTTCTGAGCTGGTGCTTTCTGAGCAGCTCCCTTCTTGGCTGGGGCCTTCTGGCCAGACGGGCCAGTTCTGGCCCTTCTGGCCGGGGATCGGCCTTCTGCCCCTCGGCCTTCTTCGCGGGGATCTTCTTGGCAGAGAACTTCGAGGCCAGGGCCTTCTGGGCAGCCCCTTCTTGGGAGAGCCCTTCTGGGCGGCCACCTTCTGCAGCTTCTGCACTTCGTGCTTGGTGATCCTGTTTCTCATCTTCTTGGCCTTCATGACCTTATAACGATCAAAGTCTGTCATCTTGGCTTTCCTTTCTCTGGCTTCAATTTTCTTGGCCCATCTTGTGGCTTTCCATTTTGTATTGATGTTTTCTTTCTCCCAGGCAGCCCGAACATACTTCTGACGAGCACTGTGGGGGAACTTGAGAACGAGTCTATGAGCTGCATACATTTAAATGTCATGGCCTGCCTCAGCACCCCACTGCATGGGCCATCCACCAAAGCCCTGTTCTGATCGATTACATCCACGATGGCTACCAGCTTGCCTTTGTGGGGCCCGAAGGAAATGTAGGCCACCCGACCGATTTCCACATAGCGCTTGATCACTATGTTGGCGGCGCGGAGGGAGAAGGAAGGGCCGGAGAAGACTGCGCACGAGCAGAAGGCAGCTCCCGCCCCACGCCAGCCGGCCTTTGTTGGTTTTTCAAAGAAAAATATCCAGTTCCAGTTACAAGGCACTGTTTTGGATGTAGGGTGCAAAAATACTGGAGTAAGATAAAGTGAAAGTCACATAAAGTGCCATTTGAAAGTGGGTAATATGTAACCATCTGGTAGAATGTGCACTGTGTGAGGGCTCAATAAACAGGAACTGACTTACTCAGAGTAGCAATAATGTATCCCGTCAATCAGCAACAAACATTTTCCAAATGTAAACTGATTGCTTTGTTTTGTAATGAGTACTTTGTACTGGGGTTAGCTCTCTGCATAATGGTTAGGCAGCCAGCCCCTGTTGGTATACCTGTTCCTTACCTAAGCCTTATTGGTGAAGCTGAATGGAGAAGGAAGCAGGGTGGTCCTAACTGATCACCACAGCATATGACAGGTAAGACCTGTAACCAAATTTAAAGGCTGAAACATTGGGACAAGTTGACTCAATCAGCACCCTCATCCCTCCCCCCGCTCCCTAAGTTCTCCCCATCCTCATCACTTTCAATATATTTTGCCTGTTGATGTCACAGGGATCTCCTGGCTGGTCTCTGTGCTGCCTTAACCTTTGGAATTTCAGCATTATCAAAAAATTATGGGATACTAAACCTGAAGAATCGATGATTTTCCTAATCATTGGGATGCAATAGAATCTCTCTCCCCCAACAAAATTGTTTCTTTTGAAATCTTATGTATTTGATACTTGTACAAACATTGTTTAGAGAAGGAGCTATTAGTCTTCATCAGACTTCCAAAGGGGTCCATCATACATATCCAGAATATTATTAAGTGACCATTCACTAGAAAGAACAGTGGTGTCAAACTCAAATAGAAATGGATCTCTGTAGCCACATATTGACTTAGAAAACCACAAGTTAACATTAACTATGTTGTATTGAATTTTTGTTGTTGTTAAACATTTTTCAATTACTTTTTAATCCGTTTCAGGATACAATTCAGAGCTTGCTGGCTGCAAGTTTGATACCTTTGCCCTACTACACTTCAAGTGATAAAGAAGTCCAGAACAAGAAGAACTCAGAACTGTCAGGGACCTTTTGGCTAATCTAACTGAACCACCCATTTGAGGGATGATGAAACTGAAACCCAAAAGGTTCCCATGGTTTGGTGAGGCCAAGCAACTGTTCCTGTTAAAGGTTGAGTCAGTTTTAGGACCCATATCCACAGACTTTCAGGCTAGTAACTCCCATAGTTACCTATAATTTCTATAAATGTTGGGCTCAAAGGATGATGGATTTAGCAATAGAAGAGACCCCAGGGATCACCTAAGCCCAAACTCATTTTATAGTTGAAGAAAGTGATACACATAAAGGTTAAGTGTCTTGCCAAGGTCACATAATTTTTTCTTATGCTAAGGTTTATCATAAAAAGAAAAATGATATGATACAATGGATATCACAGTGGTGTCAGATGATGTGTTCAAATTTTGTGTGACTTTGTACAAATCTTTTAATTTCTCTGCATCTTATTTTCCTCATGTTAAAATGTGTGGATTGGAGTAGACTGCAAACATGCTGATAAGCTCTAAATTATATGATTCTAGAGAAAATTTCGGGAAGGCAGTATTCAGACACAAAAGAATGAATTTATAATGTTAGTATTTCAAATATCAATAGAGAGGCAGCTAGGTGGCGCAGTGGATAAAGCACTGGCCCTGGATTTAGGAGGACCTGAATTCAAATCTGGTCTCAGACACTTGACACTTACTAGCTGTGTGACCCATGGCAAGTCACTTAACCCCTATTGCCCATCCCCCCCCATAAAACAAACAAACAACAAAAACAAAAACAAACATCAATGGAGGGGAATTTTGGGGGTGGGGAGGTATTCCTAGAAGCCATCAAAGCATACCCTTCAGCTACTAATGTAGTCATGCCCATATGGCATCCTGCAATAAGATACTTTGTACAACCTAGACACTGTACCAAGATAAAGGAAAACTTTTAATTGATTTCAAAGACTTTTTTTTTTTTTTACCATTTTCATCTACCTATATTCTATATGCTTTTTTTTTTTTGGAGGCAATTGGGGTTAAGTGACTTGCCCAGGGTCACACAGCTAGTAAGTTTCAAGTGTCTGAGGCCGAATTTGAATTCAGGTACTCGTGAGTCCAAGGCCAGTGCTTTGTCCACTACGCCACCTAGCTGCCCCATTCTATATGCTTTTTAAAACTCATGTACAGAAGAGTTATTAGCACTGGGAAGGAACCTAGTGATCATCTGCCATCTGCCATATCTCAACACAACAATAACTTGTGATTTTGTTAATGTGGGAATTCTCCTACAATGATATAGATTGCAAGCCATCCCTGAATTAAGTGGCTTGTGAAGGGACACATAGCTAGTAAGTGCCATGAATCACACTGGAACCCAGGTCCTTTTGATTCCATGTATTGCCAATCATCTCATAAAATATAACAGTTTCTACCTCTGTAAAATGATAGGAACTGGATTAGGTGGTCTCCAAGATACCTTCTAGTGCTAACATTCTCTGAGCCTATGGATCTAAGATTCCAAGTAGAAGCTCTCAATGGGACTAATTCCTTTTTGGGATGTCACTTTTCATTGGTATTTGTCAGCATTGTCATCTACCCATGAGTATTAGTACTGCAGCTATCAGGAGCCTGTCTTCTCACCCATTTTTGGTCAACAAACTTCTGGCGGCTATTTTTTTTTTTGTGTGTGTGGTGATCAAACAGGAGATAGAAGGCATCACAGTATATAAAATGGATAATTTTGATTACATGAAATTAAAAAGCTTTTTGCATAAATAAAACTAATGAGCCAAAATTAGAGGGAAAACAGAAAACTGGGGGAAATTTTACAGCAATTTTTTTCTGATAAAGCACTAATTTCTCATATATATAGGGAACTGTACCAAATTAATAAAAATAAGACTCATTCCCCATTTGATAAATGGTCAAAATATATGAACGGGTAGTTTTCAGAAGAAGAAATTAAAGCTATCAATAGTCATGTGAAAAAATGCTCTGTCACTACTGATTAGAGAATGTAAATTAAGACAACTTTGAGATACCACCTCATACCTATCATATTGACTAAAATGACAGAACAGGGAAATGACAAATGCTGGAAGATATATAGAAAAACTGGGACACTAATGCACTATTTTTTTTTGGTGGGGAGGGAAGGGCAATGAGGGTTAAGTGACTTTCCCAGGTTCACACAGCCAGTAAGTGTCAAGTGTTTGAGGCCGAATTTGAACTCAGGTCCTGCTGAATCCAGGACAAGTGCTTTATCCACTGCACCACCTAGCTACCCCGAACACTAATGCATTATTGGTAGAGTTGTGAACTAATCCAAACATTCTGGAGAACAATTTGGAACTATGCCCAAAAGACTACAACACTCTGCATACCCTTTGATACAGCAATACCACTACTAGGCCTGTATCTCAAAAAGATAAAAGAAAAGGGAAAATGATTTATTTGTACAAAATATTTATAGCACCTCTTTTTGTGGTGGCAAAGAACTTATATGAACTCATGGAAAGAGAAGTGAACTTAAACCAGAACACTAAACCCAGTAACAATAATATTGTAAGGATGATCAACTAGCTATTCTGACCATAACAATGACCCAGGATGATTCCAAAGAATGAAAAATTGTTATCCACTTCCAGAGAGAGACCTGATTAACTCAATGCAGATGGAAGTATTCTTTCTTTTTTGGCTATATTTTTATTGTTTTGTTTGCTTTCTTCAGCAGCATGGCTAATTTGGAAATATGCTTTGCATGACTTCACTTGTATAATTGATATCAAATTGCTTGTCTTCTCAAGGAAGGACAAGTGATGGGCAGAAGGAAGAGAATTTGGGACTCAAAATTTAAAAAAAATTGTTATGATTTCTTTTACATGTAATTGGGAAATCCTTCATGAAATAAATAAAAATAATATTAAAAGCTGACTCCAAAAGAATATTGATGAAACATACTATACAACTCCAAAGAAAGAGTTGATATTGATTAAGAGACAAATATGGTGATGTTTTGTATGATCATAAATGTATAAGCCATACTGGATTGTTTGCCTTATAGGTAAGGGGGGAAGGGAGGTAGGGAAAGAGGGATCAAGATTGGAAAAGAAAAATGTAAATAAAAATGTTTAACCTGAAAAAAAAAAAGAAGGTGGGGGATGGGTGTGCTAGGAAGGGTACAGGGTGTATATATGTATCTATATACACAAACAAAAATATATATGTTGTGCATATATGAGTTATTTATGTCTTATTTATATAGTAATTATATTTAAACAAATTTGTCATATATATTATTTATATAAATGGATACATATATGTTATTTATCTGTATAAGAAAAGAAAACTGCCTGTTTATAAAAAAAAGGAAGAGGAAGGATTTAAAATACTAAGTTATATCTACTAGAATATATCTTGGTATATCTAAATGTAATAACATAGACAATATACATCATATATATCATATATATGTGTGTGTATATTATATCTATGTTTGATATATGTATAAAATTTAATTATATATTACAAATAAAATTTTAAAACAACTGACTCCTTCCTTGGAAAAGGGGACACTACCTCTACTTTTAGATTGTAGGGGGAGGTGGAGATGGTTCGAATGTAAAAAGCAAAATATTGCTTCCAGTTCTCAAGAGGGCAGGACCAAGTAAACCGGGTTCCCAATGCATGTAACTGGACTGGACTGGACTGGAAGCCCAGGTTAAAAGACACATATTTTTAGGTCATTTCCTCTCCTTTCTTTCTCTCCTTCCTGTTGAATAAAGTAGGTCCATAGCAGGCAGTTTTTTCTCTACCTTGAAGACAAAATACCTGGAACATTATCTTCCCCATACTCTCCCTTCTCTCCTTCCTCATAGACAATGGAACCTATTGGATTCTTTCTTCTTCCCAGTTGATGACAGATCATAAAGCTCTTTCCTCTTTTTCTTTTGTAGGAAAGAGGGATGACAAGCAATTATTCTCTTTCTTTCTATCTCTATCTTTATCTTTCTTTTTTCTCACCCTTCTTGCTAGGAATTGGGAAGTCTGGTTGGGAAATCTGTATGGTCTTATAGCAATATAGGCCCAATAATGCCTACCATAGGTAAACTGTTGACATCTTCCCTTCATATTTTATATATATATATATATATATATATATGTATATATATATATATTTCAGATCTATAAGATTGCTGTGAGGAATTCTATTCTCACTGTACAGGAGTCATTTTAAATAGATTTGTGTTTGTATTGTTTTAGGAATTTCCCCTCAAATTCCATGTGCTTGATAGTCCCCATTAAATATATTTCTTTCAAACAAAAGTATGTGTGTTTATTTAGTAAGATTCAGTCTGTTGGGACTACAACAGAATTCACAATAATGTCTATGTGAAAGAGTACTGGCCTTTTACACACCTGAGGTTTTATAATGTCATTGATCTTTCTATAAGAAGGATATAGGTATTTAAAAAAATAGTTCCCACTTCTCTCCTCTATTAACAGAGTTGTGGAAAAATTATGAACAGCTTCTCCTTCAACAAATTAATGAATAAATCAAACAAATATTTATTAACCACCTTATATGTACCAGAAGCCATTCAAGGCCTGTGCATACAGACAAAAATGAATTAGTCTCTGCCCTTATAGAACTTACACTAAGGCAATGTAAATGACAATGGCAATAGCAAAATCAAAGACCAAAGTAATCCACCTCCTATCTATCTCCTCTTCTTTGCAGGAGGGGGTGGGTGAGTGGGAAGAGTATGGGTGTGGAACATTGCCTATACCATAATTTGATTGATGCATTGGTTTATTTTGTTCATCTCTCTTTCTTTCTCTCTCTCTCTCTCACCCCCGCACTCTCTCTCTCTCTCTCTCTCTCTCTCTCTCTCTCTCTCTCTCTCTCTCTCTCTCTCTCTCTTTCCCTCCCCCCCTCCCTACTTAATAAGAGATAGCTCACTTGTTATAAGGAAAGGAGAAGGGATCTATTCTGAAATTTAACCCCCCTACAAATAGGGATTTTAGAATTTTTGTCTTGTATCCATCCCCAGTGCCCACCATAATGCAAGGCATACAATAATTAGCTACTTATTAAATGCCAAAACAAGCCATATCAATAAAAAACTGAACATTCATTTGAAAATAAATTCAATGTGATTCAGTGCTCATAAAAGGCAATTGTTGGAGAAAGTTGAGCAGTCTATGTAACATATCTGGAAAAGAACATAGCAAGGACAAAAATGCATCTCTTTAGCCCCTGATGATTTGCATGGAATTATAAAATTAAGGAGAAGAAGGAATCATGACTGCAGACTCTACCTCCATATATGACCAGCTATGCACAGTACTGTATGTGACATGCTTCACACAGTACCATTGAATTACTTGCTACCTGAGCTGGTAATAATATATATATATATATATTAATAATATTAATTATTAAATAATATATAACATAATATCTTCAACTACTGAACATTCAGTGTTTGCTTTGAGACCTCCAGTGATAAGGAATTCTTTTCAAGGCAGCCCAATCTAATTTTGCATCAATATATGGAGAACCAAAGGATACATACTTCAAATCATCAGATCTCCAAATCATTTATGTTCGCATTTGGAATGTAATCAGAAACACCCTTACAATCATTGCAGACTCTGAGCCCAAGCTTTAACCCTCTTCTGATCTACCATTCTGTCAGCAGCCTGGTGCCTAACTGAGTGAGGATTGGAGATGAATATGGATGAAATGAGATAATAGTTGTGAATGTACTCTGAAAGTACTCTACCAGTGTAAGCCATTATTAAGCTATTAGCTATCAGACTTGTTCTGCTTGGCCCCAGAGAGTAAAACTAGGAGCAATTAGATGAAGTTTCATGTAGACAGATTTTGGCTCAATAGGAGGAAATTTTTTTTTAATAGAGCTCTCTAATAATGGAATGAGTTGCCCTGTAAACTGGCAGATATTAAGGTAATATAACCTAAGCCTTGTGAGCATGTAGTAGTAATATTATTACCTTGTAAGGCAGTAATTTTCCTCATCCCTTGAGGTATTCAAGTGGAGGCTAGATGACCATTTGACAAGAATATTATGGAAGGGATTCATGCTTTAGATAGGGGTTGGGCTGGTAATTGCTAATATCCTTAAATGGTTGATGAATTACAGCTCTATGATTCTATGAATCTCTAATTCGGGAATCCTTAAATAGTACATTTGTAGAAATTGAAAATTGACTATCTTTCACATCTTACGATATGAGCCTATGAATCACACTATTTTTTTTGGTGGGGCAATGAGGGTTAAGTGACTTGCCCAGGGTCACACAGCTAGTAAGTGTCAAGTGTCTGAGGCTGGATTTGAACTCAGGTCCTACTGAATTCAGGGCAATGCTTTATCCACTCTGCCACCTAGTTGCCCCAGAATCACACTAAATTTTAACAAAAATTGATTTTTGTATTAGAATTCGACTTTAAGGTTGGTCATTTGTCATTCCTTCCTTCCTTCCTTCCTTCTTTCCTTCCTTCCTTCCTTCCTTCCTTCCTTCCTTCCTTCCTTCCTTCCTTCCTTCCTTCCTTCCTTCCTTCCTTCCTTCCTTCCTTCCTTCCTTCCTTCCTTCCTTCCTTCCTCCTTCTTGCCTGACTCCTTTCTCTCTCTCTCTCTCTCTCTCTCTCTCTCTCTCTCTCTCTCTTTCTTTCTTTCTTTCTTTCTTGGTGGAAGGGTATGCCAGAAATGTCATTTTCTCAGTGAGAAAAATCTCTCCACCAATGCAGTTCTGCAACCCCTTTGTAGCTTAAAGTCTTGGAAAACTGCATGGGATGCTGAGAGTTTAAATGATTTGCCACACAGAGCCACTCTGTGTCAGGGATAGAATTTTTACTCAGATCTTCCTGTCATCAAGGTGAGAATTCTATCTGTTTCTCCATGCTGCCTTTTGTTAGGAAAGACAGCCTTAAAGCTGGATTGGCTGATATAGAGCATTGGCTGAACTGGGATCAGGATTGCAATGCTTCGACTTTCTCTTCCTTTTCACAATATCGAAGTAAGACAGCAGGTTCTGCAAGTATAGACTTGGGGAAGAGGGAATGTCAGAGCTTTGTGAGGCCTGTCAGTGACTGCTTTACTGGTTCCTTTCTTTGTGCCTCTGTACTTGACGTTTTTACTGGCTGCATTGTCTGTGTTTATTAGGGCCTCATGAAGGCAACTCCTATTGGGGGTGGAGATGAGCAGTGGGAATGGAATGGAAGAGCTATCCTTGTTGGTGATGTTCAGCAAGTTAATTAGGAGGGCAGGGAGATGTCTGTGAGCGATATCATCTCCTCCAGGTGCTTGTCTGCAGCTTACTGGAAACCCATGCAAATTAGGGAAAGCTTCCTGGAAGAAGTCAACCTTCCAGCCCATGCCAAGATACTGATCCAGAGGTGACATTCACTGACGCCCAGCTGACCAGAATCCGGGGCTCCATTTTCCCCTAGTCTTGGAGGAGAGCTTGCATGGTCATGTGGCATTTAAAATAGATCACCTACTTATTAGAAGTTCATGCTAAGCTAGAAGGGAACTGAGAGATTGTGAGTCAAACTCTTTTTTTTTTTTTTTACAGAAGCAGTAACTTAAGACTTAGATAGTGAAAGTGATTGGTTTTAGTCTTCTGTCCTATAAAATCCTCACACTTAAATATTGCTCCTTTGCTTGAGAGGCAGTGGGGCATAGTCATAGTGAAGAGTGTGAAGGACCTTGGGCAAGTCATTTAACCTCTTTGACCCTCAGTTTCTTCATCTCTGAACTGAGGATAATAAAACTGCTAACCTTACAGGGTTGTTATGAAATGACATTGTAAAGTGTTTTGTAAACTTTAAAGGGCTATGGAAATGCAAATTATATTTAAATGGGGATGATAATATTTACCTCATAGGGTTGTTATCAAGAAAGCACTTGATTAATGTGAGCTGTTATTATCATTATTTCCACAGGGATGTTAATCTTTAACTCCAGAAGCATTGCACTGATAGGCTGTCAAGTTTAAAAGATTTTGTTAAGTGGATCCTGTGTATTAAGCATTGTTTAAGTATTAAGATGTATTATTGTTAAGAGGTTCTGGACCATGATAGGCAAGCTGACTCCAGTTTTAAGGAGACAGTCTGGAATACTGGGGAGAGCACATGTTTAGGGACAGAGGATCTGGGTTCAAAACACAGTGTGCTATATAGCACTTCTGTGTCACTGGACAAGTCACTGTCCTCCCTAGTCCTTAATTTTCTCATCTTTGAAATGAGGGTATGGGAATAATAAGAACACTAGCATTACCTATTGTGATGCTCTCTCACTGGATGTCATGAGGAAAGTACTTTGCAAACTGGATATCAGTAGTGAAGGGTGAGCAACTGGAGGAACAGAGCAAGAACACTTAAAATCAGGATATTGATCAGGGCATCAAGAGTAGAGGAAGCAACTGTTAGAGCTCTGGACAGGCAGGCACGATCACTGTATAGCAACAGGAGTCACAGTTGCAGGATAGGGGCTTCTCCTGGATGAGGCAAGGTCACATGGCTTTTGTCATCTGTCCTCAAAGAGAACCAAAATGATGTTACTGTGTTGGGATCAAGGTACAGCATGTCCAACTCTGGTTGGTCAGAGAAATATGATCTCCAAAGATTCTACTACAGGCTAGGCACAAATAGTCCACATGAACATTTGGTGGCATAGGGGATAGCGTGATGGACTTGAAGTCAGGAAAATTCGAGTACAAATTCTGCCTCAGACACTTTCTAGCTGTGTGACCTTGGGAAAATCACTTAACTGCCCTGGGTCCCAGTTTTCTAATGTACCTTTCAGTTCTAAATCAATCATCCTCAAACCTAGATTAAGATCTTGCCTTTGATACACACTGGCTGTGTGATAGGCTACAAGTGACACCTCAGTGCCCTCAAGTGACTCTCTAAGAAGATAATTTGTAGAGCTGCTTCTGATCTGATTGGTGGAAGATTGTTTTTTAATTGGGAGTTCCCTATAGCAATGAAATCAGCAGTATGATACTAAAAAAACAAAACAAAAACCCCCGCCGAAAACAAAAACCCATAACATATTGAACAACATTCAGAACACAGTAGAGTCAATAGACAGAATGATCTTAGAGGCAGGGAGGAGACTGTTAAAATTTTCCAGGCATGCAAACGCATTCAGGAGTCTGGTTTCTGATAGCTAAGTAAAGAGTACACTACAAAGACATAAGCCTGGAGAATAAAGCACAGATCTTACAAAATACATTATAGAGTAGAAAGCATTCTAGCCTTAGAGATAGAAGACATTAATTTGGGCCCCCATTCCATTACTTACTATCTGTGTGACACTGGACAAGTCATTTTAATGCTTCTAACCCTCAAGATTTTTATCTGTAAGATGTGTATAAGTAATACTTGCAGTCCTATTTCATAAAATTGTTGTGGAGAAAGTCCATTGAAAATTACCAAATGCTGTGGGAATGTCACTTCCTATTACTGCAGTTACCTGTACTGTGGAGTTCAAATGAAGAGTCGGTGATCAACTTTTGCCTGGGCATTGGGGTTAAGAAATTTGCATGAATGAGTGCAGAAGTCATTTTCTTTTGACAGAGCTCAGAACAAGATAGCTTGATGAGCTTTCTGCATTGTGCTGATAAGCCCTATACAAGGAGCATAAGACCAGAACAAAGCCTTCTGATGATATGAGGCTCTAGGGGAAAAAAAAATGCAACCCCAAATACACCTGTGGGTTGCTTCCATCCACAGATGTTTTCCATCCCTTTAATCAAGACTTGCTTGCAAAAGATACACCCTACAATCTTCCCCCAGTCAGCATCCCCTAGGTCTTGGCAGGGAGACAATCTTAACTATTATGGTTTCGGTAAACCTTTTCGCTTGACTAGGCATTGGAAAAGGTAAGGAAATGCTAGATACCATGGATATTTTGAGATCAGAGGAAAGATGGGTAGGGACTCATGATCAACAACATAAAAAACGAAAGAAGGCTTGAGTGGTGAGAAGCTCTCAAGAACGATGTGATGACCCCCAACAGAATTTGTGTAATTACACAAAGAGAGCTGACCAATGAGATTAGATCGAAAGAATGAATTAACTTGCAATTATTAAATGCCTACAGACACTGTAATAGGCTCTGTGGAAGTGTTCTAGGCATGGGAATGATGAAAAAGAAAAGGAGTTGTATATAACCAAAGTCAAATACAAGAAGTGGCATAGCCAGGCATGGTAATGCATGCCTGTAAACCTGGCTGGGGAGGGCAGATCTGGGAGCTCAGGCTGTCAATAAGATGTAGGCACTAAGTTTAGAAACAGTATGATGAGCCCCTAGGAGTAGAGGGCCACCAGCATGCTAGCGAAGGTTAAGCTAGCCCAAGTCAGTGATAGATTAAGTCAAAGTTTCCATGCCAATCAGTGGTGGGATTAGACCCGTGAGTAACCACTGAATTTTCAGTAGGGGTGAGATAGAGACCCAGTCCTGGAGAGAAAAAAAAGATTGGCATATATTTTTATGAATAGTGTCATTCTCCAAGTCACTGAGGATGAAAAACAAAGTCAGTTTTGGGGAATCAGTGTGGTACATTAGAAAGAACATTGAATTTGGGGTCACAGGATATGTGTTCAAATTCTGATTCTGACATGTGGTACCTGGGTAGCACTGGATAATTCACTTAAGTTCTCTGGGACTCAGTTTCCTCATTAGCAAAATGAGGGTGTTTGGACTAGTTAACTTCTTTTTTATCATAAAAGTATTTTAGTATTTTCTAGTTACATGTAGAGATAGTTTTCAACATTTGTTTTTATAAGATTTCTAGTTCCAAATTTTTCTCCCTCCCTCACTTCCCTCCCCCCCTCAAGATAGAAAGCAATCTGATATAGGTTATATATGTACAATCACATTAAACATATTTCTGCATTAGTCATGCTGTGAAAGAAAAATCAGAACAAAAGGAAAAACAAGAGTAGAAACAGTATGGTTCAATCTGCATCCTAATTCCACAGTTCTCTTTTTTGTGGATGTGGAGATCATTTTCTATTATGATGAGTCCTTTGGTATTACTTTGGATCATTATATTTATGAGAAGAGCTAAGTCTATCAGAGTTGATCATCACACAATGTTGTTGATACTGTGTCCAATGTTCTCCTGGTTCTGCTCATTTTACTCAGCATCAGTTCAAGTAAGTCTTTCTAGTTTTTCTGAAATCCACCTGCTTATGGTTACTTACAGCACAATAGTATTCCATTACATTTATATACCACAACTTGTTTATCCATTCCCCAAATGATGGGCATCCCCTCAATTTCTTTCTTTGCCACCACAAAAAGAGCAGTTTTAAATATATTTGCACATGTGGATCCCTTTCCCTTTTTTATATTTTTGGGATAAAAACCTAATAGTGTTATTGCTGGGTCAAAGGGTATGCACAGTTTTATAGCCCTTTGGGCATAGCTCCAAATTTGTATCCAGAAAGGTTGGATCAGTTCACAGCTCCACTAACAATGCATTAGTGTTCTGATTTTTCCACAACTTTTGCAATATTTATTATTTTCATTTTTTTTCATATTAGCCAATGGACTAGATAACTTCTAAGGTACTTTTCAGTTCTAAATGTATGGTCCTGGGACTTATTTCCTTTCTTTCCAACTTCCCCACTTATTTGCTTTTCAATTCCCCTTCATATGTTGTTTCTCTTCATTACAATGTAAGTTCCTTGAGGGAAAAGACTATCTTGCTTGTTTGCATATGCATCACAGACATCAGCAAGTTGTTAGGCAGATTAATAAACACTTAATAAATGATTATCTATCTGTCTCTCTATCATCTATCATCTATCTTCTTTCACAAAACAATATTAACATAACTTTTTTTCCTCCTAGCCTTTATGAAACCTAAGTAAAAATTGATCATCTCCTGAACCACAAAGAAGGACACAAACAATATAGAAAATTAGAAATGTGCTAGACGTATATACTGCAATGTATTTAAACTAATAAGAAAAAAGTTCATGGTTCCACATGGATTTGTTATCTGTGAATTTCTTGGTTTATTATATGTACTTTTTGATACTGAATGAAAAATGCTGTCACTCATCATTATTGATTAACAGGTTAATTTTGAAATAACTTATGCAATATGAAGCAGTAATAAATTGTGGTTTGGTTGAAGTGGGATGAGGAAATAGGGAGGGGGTAGTAAGAAGCTCTTCATTTGGCTTATTCTTGTATGCTCTGTAGAAGTTTCAGCTTATGGGTAGGGCAGGCTGAGACATGTTCATGTGTGTTCAGTCTTTCAGAGAAACATTCAATATATAGCAGATTGTTCTGTCATTTGTGTGTCAGGCATCTTTTGATAGACATTGCTTTTTCTAATCCTTTTTCTCAAATGGTTTCTACTTTGTAGAGGTTGGTGTGCATTTCTTAAATTCTGAATGTGACTTGTAAGTGTATCAACCATGTCAATAATTCTTTTTATATATGTAATGAGATAAGTTTCAAACTCCAGAGACAAAACTTTTCTTCTCTAATCAAGGCAAACTTATGCTGTAGGACAGGTGATCAGGATAAATGCCCTCACTAACTCTATGTCATTTGTGCTAGCAGTCAGGTGGCCCAGGGGATAGAGCACCTGGTCTGAAGTCAGCAAGACTCATCTTTCTGAATTCAAATTTGGCCTCAGTCACTAACTAGATGTTTGACCCTGGGCAAGTCTCTTTACCTCTTTGCCTCAGTTTCCTCATCTGTAAAATGAGCTGGAGAAGAAAATGGCAAACCACTCCAGTATCTTTGCCAAGAAAACCCCAAATAGAGTCAATGAAGAGTCTGAAAGGTCCGAACAACAACATTGAGTAGTTGATACATCCCATTTCTATTTCCTGTGATTTGGCCAGTTGAGAGCTTTGCCTCATATTAATTTTCTTTTGGTGGGGCAACGGGGGTTAAGTGACTTGCCCAGGGTCACACAGCTAGTTAAGTATCAAGTGTCTGAGGCTGGATTTGAACTTAGGTCTTCCTGAATTCAGGGCCAGTGCTCTATATCCCCTGCACCACCTAGCTGCTCCTTTGCCTCATATTTTATAGAAAAAATTGAGGCTATTAGTCATGAGCTCCCTCTTTTCCTCTATTCCTCATCTCCTATCACCCAGATGTCATCTGTACCTCTTTCTATCCCCACCCCTCTCTCACATGATGCAGCGACGCTGTTCTTTACTAAGGATAACCCCTTTGCTTGTTAAAGTGATTCCATTCCATCTGGTCTCCTCCAACAGATTGCTCTTTAGGTCATCCCCACTCTATTACTTATTTTCAATCTCCCCCTTTCTCCTGGCTCCTTCCCTAAAGTGTATAAACATACTCAAGTCTCCTTTATCCTGAGAAAAATCCTCATTTAAGCTTTCCATTACTACTATAATCCTAAATCTAGTCTGTCTTTTGTAGTAAATTCCTTGTAAAGGCTGTCAATGATAGGTGCCTCCACTTTGTCTCCTCTCATTCTTCTCTTAACCTTTGACAATCTAGTTTCCGACTTTATCATTACACTGAAACTATTCTCTCCAAGTTACTAATAATCTTTCTTAGTTGCCAAATTCAATGGTCTTTTCTCAGTCCTCATTATCCTTGACTTCTCTGTAGCCTTTGACACTATTGATCACCCTCTTTTCTTTGATATTCTCTCTCTCTCTTGCTTTCTTTTTTCTTTTTTTTCTTTCTTTTCTTTTTTTTTTTTTTTTTGGTGAAGCAATTGGCGTTAAGTGACTTGCCCAGGGTCACACAGCTAGTAAGTGTTAAGTGTCTGAGGTCGGATTTGAACTCAGGTCCTCCCGAATCCAGGGCTGGTGCTCTATCCACTGAGCCACCTAGATGCCCTCGATATTCTCTTTTTAAATTTTCAGGATATCAGTCTCTACTGATTTTTCTACCAACTGCTTTTTTTGCTGTTTTTGTTCCAGATCACACCCTCTAACACAGGTGTTCCTTGAGGCTCTGTCCTAGACCCTCTTCTTTTCTCATTCTATTCTACTTCACTTAGTGATCTCATTGGCCCCCATGATATTAATTATGATCTCTATGCAGAAGATTCTCTAATCCATCTATTTTGCCCCAACCCCTCTGCTGACCTCCAATCTCATATCTCCATCTACAGTTGTCTAGGAGATATCTTAAATTAAAAAATGTCCCAAAACAAAGCTTGTCATCTTTCCTCCTAAGCCCTCCCTGCCTCTTACCCTTCTTATTACTGTAGAGGGCAAACACCATCCTTCAAGGCTGTCAGGCTTAAAGTAATCTTCAATTCCTTACTGTCTCTAAATCCTCATTTGAGCATTTTTCTCTGGCTGTACCCCATGCCTAGAATGTACTCCCTCCTCAACTCTATCTATTGACTTCCTGGTCTTCCTTTAACTCTCAACTTCTACAGGAAAGCTTTCCCCACCACTCTTAATTCTAGTGCTTTCCCTCTGTTAATTATTCCCTATTTATCTTGTATATACCTTGTTTGTATATATTTGTTTGTTGCATCACCCCTTAGATTGTGAGCTTCTTGAGGGCAGGAATGTCTTTAGCCTTTCTTCGAACCCCTGGCATTTAGCCCAGTCCCTGACACATAATAAGCACTTAATAAATATTTATTGATTGATTAATTTGGACAGAACAAAGACTATTTAGTTTGTTAATTTTGCTTAATAGCTATATCAGTGATTACTTTCATGTCTACCTTTATCACATAATATATACATCTTGTAACTGACCTATAATCAGTTATGACTTGTTTCATGAGGGGAAGAACTACATACCTACTTGGAATCACTGGACTTGAAACTTGGAGGAAAAGAATGAATGGGATGGTTCCTATTGTAATGATAAACCTCATCAAGGTAAAAGATCAACAATGTGTTAATACATCACTTAAGGCAACCTTTATCTCCTCTGATTCTCATCTTACAAGTCTAGCTGACCTAAATAATCTTGTCTCTGGTCTTGACATAATCAAAATTACAGCTGAATTTTTAGCTTCTAGACTAAAAGAATGGAATTTCAGAGCAAGAGAGCCACCAAATATATTTAAAGCATTAAATTTCTCATGAGAATCATTAACTGTGCAAAGTACATCTAGCACATCTGTGGGTAATATGAAAGTGGTTCTTTTCCTAGTTTTTTTTTTTTTTTGAAATAGGAATACAATTTTGGTATGTTCTGTTATTCATGAATGGCATATCCAAGATAGATACAAAAGGGAGAGATTAAAAACACTGGCATTAAAGGAAAGATGAATTATAGGCATTAAAAGTGTAATAAATCAAATGTGGTTAGTCTTTTTTTTATGGCAATGAGGGTTAAGTGACTTGAACAGGGTCACACAGCTAGTATCAAGTGTCTGAGGCTTGATTTGAACTCAGGTCCTCCTGAATCCAAGGCTAGTGCTTTATTCATTCACTGTGTCACCTAGCTGCCCCCCAAATGTGGTTCGTCTTGAAAACAAATTTTATCACTGTCAAATATTTTCATTTGGATTTTTGAAAAACAACAACAACAACACACAATGCATTAAAAAGAGAAAGGTTTCTTTTATCTAAAATTATATATATATATATATATATCCAAGCATCAGTAGGGGAATAGTCAAAAAAGAAATACTTGTGGATCCTCATATGAGGAAGTGATGAAAAGAGAATGAAGTTGGATGAGCTATTTGGACACAATTTTTAAAGTGACTTTTTTTGAGGGGAAAAGTACTCTTGTAAGACAGAAAATTACAAGAACTTGTCAAGGCTCTTCTCAAAGCATATAAAATTTCAGGATATAACATGTCACTCAAGATCTATTTCTTGGATTTCATCTCTTGGAAAACTTAGGTGCTGTCAGTGACAATCAAAGGAGATGCTTCCATTAAGAAATTTACATAATGGAAAAGTGATATCAGGGCAAGGGGAGTTCAAGACTTTTGACTATTGTTGGACACTGAGGAAAGATATTCCACAGGAGAAATACAAGACAAAATCATAAATAACAGCATTTTTGTTGAATTAGATAAGGCTGATGTGTAGTGACAAACTTGTTTTTATGATAAAACTGAATCTTAAGAGAACAGTTTCATAAACAAAATCAAAAGACATCTGAAATCAGCAAACGATTCTATTATGTTGACTAATAACAACAACAACAAAATTAGCTTCATATCAATATCATTTTAAGGTTTGCAAAGTGTATTATAAATATTATGTCATTATTCTCACAATACCCTGGAGATATAGGGGATACTTTTACTTCTATTTTGAAGATGAAGAAACTGAGGCAGATAGAAGTTAAGTGACTTAACCAGGCTCAGATAGCTAGCAAGTATGAGACCATATTTGAACTCAGTTCTTCCTTACTCTCAATCTAAAGCATAATCTGCTGTAAAACTTTTGGTCCGACATTATGTGATACATAAAAGGCATATATTAAAACACAGTTCTGATAAATTGTCAATAAGAATTTATAAATATAATTTAATATTACATTAAAGTTGATAGCAACGCAGATAAAACAGTACAGCTAATATATTAGAATCTATAGAATTTAGCCAAAATAATAATCATAAATAAATAACTAGTGCTGTGACCATATCAACAAAAAGAGAGAAAACTAATTAACAAAGTAGTGAAGCAACAATAATTTTATAAAAGTAAAAATAAATAACTTAGATGAAAAATATTAAAACCAATAAATAATTGAAAAAGATGATAAACCCAAGACTTGTTTTTTAAAAAAAATATTATAAAATATAAATAATTAACAAGTCTAACAAAAATGATAGGGCATATTCAAATCACCCAAATTAGAAAACTGAGATTACAAAGAAAAAATAGTAAAACATTATGAGATTACTGTGTGCATCTCTAGTCCAATAAATTTGAGAATCTAAAAGGAATGGATGATGATTGGCAAAAGTGTAAACCATCAAAAGTAATAAAAAAAGAAGTACATAACCTATGGATTCCCATCTCAGAAAGCCAAATAAGACATGCTTTTAAAGACCTGCACTGGCAAAAAGATGCTAGACTCGGATGGAAATTATGTTATAACCTTATTTTATAAACTTGTAAAGAGCTAATAACCCCTACTCCTTTAATAAGGAAAATATGATCTTGATCTCTCAACCCCACCTCCCCCACAAATATAACCAAGGAAGAAATTCACAGACCATAATAATTACTGAATAGCAATGCAAAAATTTGAATTAATAGACCGACAAATGAAATACATCAATACCTCAAAGAGATTTACCCGTCATGACCCAGTAGGATTGAAAAATGGAATGCAAAGGTAGTTTGCTATCAGGAAAATGAGCAGAATAACAATTTATGTAAACAAGAGGAAAAATGAAAGGTACACAATGTCTTTAGATACAAGACAAAAGAAAGGTTTTGTTACACTCATTTGTATAAAACACATTAAAATACAGAGGAATAGAAGGATCTTTTCATACTCTATTAGAAAGAAGAATTTATTTGAAATTGCAAGATATTATTCTGTGCAATTGAGAAACACTAGAAATCATCACACTTAAAAAAGAAAACCCATACTAACCGTACAGTAACAGTACTTTATTTAATTAGCAGCTTTTAGAAATCTTAACCATAAGGTATGTAAAAGAAATTAAAGGGATCAGTAAAGACAACGAATTGATTTCTCTCTGCAGATGGCACAATATCATACCTAGAATAGCCAAGTCAGTCAATAAAAAAAAATGAACGGTGATAATAAATGACTTCTTCAAAATAGCAAGGTAAAAGATAAACCCACAAAATTCATTTGCATTTCTACTTATCAACATCAAGAATTAAGATGATAGATGAGAAATACCCTTCATCATTACACAAAATAATTTGGTATTGTACCATCAAGGTCTACAAGACACTATGTAAAAATACCTTCAAAGTGATTTATAGAAATCAAAAAGGATTGAACAAATAATGGTGCTCTCAACACCACCCTCCCCATTTATGAGTAGGCTGACCAAATATAGTAAAAAATGCTAATATTTCTTAGAACAATTTACAGATTCATTTCATTGCAAATTAAACATGCTACTAAGTTATTTTGACTATGTAGACAAGGTAAAAATAAAATCGAAGAAAAAACAGAAGATAAGAATAGCAAGAACTATGAAAGAAATTTGGTGGAGACAAATTCCAATAGATCTCAAAATATTGCCATGAAATGAAAGATTTTTTTAAGCTAAAACAATGAGTAGAGGGAAAAATAGAAATAGATTAATGCACATTAAAGTTTTTATTTAATAAGTGTGTTTATCAAAACACCCCCAACAAAACAAACAAAAACACTGTAGAATAGTGTGTCTCTTCAGTAAAATACTCAGTATCTAGCTGAGGGGGAGGGAAGGTCAATTGTAGGGGTTTTGATCCATATCCCACACCATACCACATCCAAACCAAACCAAACCAAACCAAACCAAACCAAATCATTTAATGAGTTTGACACACAGTTTTCTGAAACTTAAAAACAATACTGTAAGAGAATAGAATAACATATTTCTTTCAACTATGGAGAAGAGGAATGTTTTTATAAATTAAAAAATAGAATTAATTATTGGAGACAAAATCATACATCTTATTTTTTAATAATAATATGATTTTGCACAACCAAAGCAATTATCTCTAAAATGAAAAGAAAAGAAATAGATTTTGAAAAATGCTTACAGAAATATTTTACATAATAGAAATTGTGTAAAATAGTAGAGAACTGGCCTCAACATTAGGAAGTCCTGGGTTCAAGTCCTACTCCTGAAACTGGCTCTATGATTCTGCACAAAGAACTTATCTTCACTGTGCTCCAGGACAATTTCTCAGACTTAAAGTTTTAGAGAAGGTGCCAATATGAATTGGGAAAGGAATTTCCTCAGTGGAAGTTTCTCATAATAATGAAATTATAGTACTGTTAAAGAAGAAAAAAAATCAGGCATATGGCAGCTAGACTACATAGCAGGGAATTGCATAGAAAGCATGGAGTCAAATCCAGTCTCAGATACTTACTAGCTGCTGGAAAAGTCACTTAACCTTTGTCTCATCTTCCTCATCACAAAACAATCAATAAAATGAGGCTATAGGGAAACAGGAACTCTTCTACATTGTTAGTGGGACTTTAGATGGTGCAAAGATTTTGGAGAGCAATATGGTCATGTCATAAGGACATTTATATCATGTGCCAAGCATTGTACTAAGGACTTTTTACAAGTCCCTACAACAGCTTAAATGGTAGGTGTTATTAATATCTCCATTTACAATTGAAGAAATTGAGGTAAAAAGAAGTAAAGTGGGACAGCTAGGTGGCACAGTAGATAAAACACCAGCCCTGGTTTCAAGAGCCCCTGAGTTCAAATCTGGCCTCAGACACTTGACACTTACTAGCTGTGTGACCCTGGGCAAGTCACTTAACCCTCATTGCCACCCCCCCCAAAAAAAGAAAAGAAGTAAAGTAATTTGTCTAGGGTTGCAAGCTAAGTCAGTTGTCTGAGGCTGAACTCAGATCTTCCTAGCCCTAGCCCTAGGTCTCTCTTTACTCTGCTACCAGCTGCCTCAATAAGCATTAATCATACCTTTCAACATACTGAATTTATTATTAGGATTTTATCTAAACTACAAAATTAGAGTCAATCTATACAAATAATTGTTATTCTATTAACAATAGAAATATTATAGAAACAATCTATGTGTACAAGTGAAGAATAATTGAATTATTTTTTTTAATTGGGGGGGGCAGGTCTAGAACTGCGATTTCACTGAGGCCTAAAACTTCCGATATGGAAACTCTCTCCACTGGGGCAGACTAAAAATATTTCTCTTACTTATAATTTTCAAGAGTTGCCTTGGGTACTAAAAAAGTGAAGTGACTTCTCACATGGCCAATATGAATCAGGAGGAGGACTTGAAACTAGGACTTCCCAGATCCAAGGCTGGACCACTATCCACCATGACATTATGTAGGACTAAACAAATTATAGTATATTCATATAATGAAATATTATGGTGCAATGAAGATAAATATGAAGCACATAATGAAATATGAATAGGCTGATATGAAACAAAAATCAGCAGAACCAGAAATGTATAGGCATTGAGTTCAACTATTTAAAAGAAATGAGGAAGGAAGAAAAGGTTGGAAGAAGCAAAGGAGGAAGGAAGGAAAGAAGGGAGGAAGGAAGGAAAAAAGTAAAGAAAGAAGGGAGGAAGAAGGGAAAAGATGGAGGGAGAAGGAAGGAAAGGAGAGAGGAAGGAGGAGAGGGAGGAGGGAGGAAGAAGGAAGGATAGGAAGGAAGAAGGGGAAAAGGGGGGAAGGAAGGAGAGGAGAAAAGAGAAAAAAGAGAAGGGGATAAAGGAAGGGAAGAAAGGAGGGAAAGATGGAGGATGGAAAGAAAGGAAAAAAGGTAGGAATAAGGGTGGAAGGAAGGAAAAATTGAAAGGAAGCAAAGTTGGAAGGAAGGGAGGGAAGGAAGAAGTATGAGTGCCATATTTTAACTGACAAACTGGAACTTTTCCAGGTTGCTTAAGGGTCATGTCTTTCAACAATTGAGGATGTTTAAACTAGAGAAGAAAAAGGCTTAGGTGGGATTACCTAGCCATCCTCAGTTTTGAAGGGATGTCACTTTATTCTTTGTGGTTCCTGGGGGTTGAACTAGGATTCAAGAGTGATAGTTACAGAGGGGTCCGATTTCAGTTCAATATAAGAAATGTACATAAGTAGTAGTGGAAAGAGCTTTGGACTTGGAGGAGGAAGACGTTAGTGTCTTGATGCTGTGTGTGCGTGTGTGTGTGTGTGTGTGTGTGTGTGTGTGTGTGTGTGTGTGTGTGTGTGTGTGTAACCTGAAGAAAGTGACCTGACCTCTTAAGGCTATAAAATGAATGAGTTGGTCTAGAACATCTCTAAGGTCCCTTTCTTCTCTAAAATTCTGTATTTTAACATTCGAGCTTCTCCTCCTAGGGCTAATGTTCTAAAAAAAGGTACCTTCTATCTCTAGTGTCACATTGTCTAGTATTCCATTTTCAAAGGTTCTTTCCAGCTCTCTGATTTTATTAAATATTAGAGAGGCAGTGCATAAGTGGCCTTAAAATCATGAAGATCTTGGTTTAAACCCCACTTCTGATGCATATTGGCTGTGTGACCCTGAGGAAGTCACTTAACATCTCCAGGCAAATCTCTAAGACTGCAAGTTATAGAAAAGGTTTTACAAACTTTGATAGAGGTAGTTCCCTATGCCAATGAAATCTATCATTGTGTTCCCAGAGCACCTTGAGGGGAGAGTAGTTTCTTTCAGAACCACTCTATCCCTGTTTAAGGGAGGTGGGTGGCAGGGGACACACACAGTTTTGCCTTTCATTCATTTTATGTACCTAATTATTTACACATAGACTCCCCTATTAGACTATGAAGTCCTTGAGGACAGGGATAAATGTTTCTTCTTTGTATTCTCCAGTGCTTAGCATAATGTCTGACATATGGTATGCACTTAAGAAACACTTATTAGCCATGATCCACCCTGATTCTGAGAAAGGGAAATGAGTTGGGTTGACAGTACACAACTTGTCAGTGTGCCTGACACATAGCAAGGTGCTTAATAAATGAGTATTCTATGGTCAAGGATGGGGGAAAAGCTGTCTATGGATCAAAGAGTCAATTTGTGACTGGAAGATCTGAGAAGGTTAAACAGATAGAGAATGTAGAATCCATGGAAAAAACCCTACCTTTACATTTAGCGTTGGCAAGAATCTTTCTTTCTTTCTTTTTTTCAGAATCCTTCTAATGTATTATGTTAATCTCTGGGATCCTTGGATTACACAGGGAAGACTTGGAAAATACTTACTTCATTCTCTTTCTTTCCAGGCTCAGAGAAAGGCATAGAACATTGGACAGAGTACTGAATTTGGCAATATAGAACCCAATTTTCAAATCTCACTTTGGATATTTACTGTAAAGCTGGGGAGAATAATATATCCTGTATCACAGGGCAATGGTAAAGATCACATGACATCATGTCTCTAAAGTGCCTTGCAAATCTTAAGTACTACATCAGTGTGATTTGTTTTTACTATATAAATATACATTATAGACATATCTATTACAATGTTATTATTTTCCCATTATAAGCTAGAATCTAGGCTTTTAGGTACAGAATAATAACTAAAAATTAGTTAGGCTTTTGTTTAGATCAAGCTCCAAAGTTTGGTCCAATCCTATGTTGTGTTCAGTCTCCAGTGGATACGGGAGAAAGAGCATTTCTGGAGTGAAACAAGGGATGCAAGATGACTTGATGGCTGTAGTGAAATTTTTTGGTCTAGTCACCTCGGTCTTTCTGTAGCCAGCAGATCAATCAATTAATCAATCAATCAGCATTTACTAGATGTTGCAGGCACTGTGTGAGACTAAGATACAAACTCCCTCTCTGATCCCTTCATACAATGTTCTTCAAACAGCTGTTTTATATAGTCATGCTGATTTCCACTAGGGATGATTGACTTTTCTTCAAATCCATACTTTCCTTCTAAATATATTGTCTAAATGAGGAAACTTTTGCCCAGGGTCACACAACTAGTGTCTGAGACCTGATTTGAATTCAGGCCTTCCTGACTCTATGTCTAGCATTCTGTGCACTGTACCTCCTAGCTGCTTTAAAAACGGGGTTAGGATTTATCAGTTGTAAGTATTATACTAGGTAATCTCTAAGATTGCTTCCAATTCCAGTGTTGAGACTCCATGATTCCATGAGTTTGACAAGTTGAAATCTATGACCCATGGCACACTTTATAGTTCATCCTGCAATGACTGTGGGGAAAGGTGTGGATTGGACCCAATAAGTTCCTTAGTGATTCAAAGAACCACAAGGTAATTAGGTTGAAAATCAGAACAAATGATAGCATATGCCTTGTAAAAAATATTATTTCATTCTTTATATTTGTATCTTAGTCTCATCCAGAGACTAGCACACTTAGTAAAATGCTAATTGATTGATCTTCCTTAGACAGAAAAACCAAGGTGACTAGAACAAAAACATGGTACTATAACCATTGAGTCATCTTGATACCTTGTTCCCACTCCAAAGCAAGAAAAAAATATGTTCCAATCTCACACAGCAAAATATCCCTAGGGCATAGTACTATCAGGAATTGTGAAGAGGTTATTAATTTCATCCTCTGATATCCAGAAAGGCTGAAACTAAAACAATTTCAGGAAGGTAATTTTTAACTATGGATTATAATTCAGAGTGATAAGGATGGCAATAATATTGGATGTAGACTCGAAGAATCTGAGTCTAAATCCTACCACTTATGCTTACTAACCTGTGTTGACTCTTATGCAAGTCACTTACCCTCTGTGGGTCTGAAATCCCACTTCTGGTGTCACTAGCTACATGAGTATGAACATGTCATTTGCTTCACTTTGCCCAGCCAGTTTGCCTCATCTGTAAGACAGGAACAATAAGAATCTAATATTTTCCCCATAGGATTGTTTATGATCAAACAAGATAATGAATATAGGGACACTCCAGGTATGGAACTTCTTTCATCAAAAGCAGAATGACAACTTGTTTGTAACTTATGGTCTTAGAGAATTAATCTGAGGTACTGAGAAGCTAAATGTTTCCCCCATGTTCATACAGCTTATATGTGTTAGAAGTTGTACTTGGATTCAGGTCTTCCTGAATCCAAGGCCAACTCCCTATCCACTATGCCATACTGCCTCTCACATAAAGTATGACAATAAATTAGATGTGTTATCAGGGAAATGGATAGCTAGGTGGTGCAGTGGATAGAGTGCCAGATCTGGAGTCAGGAAGACTCGTCATCCTGAGTTCAAATCTGGCCTCAGACTCTTAGTAGCTGGGTGACCCTAGGCAGATCACTTAACACTGTTTGCCTCTGTTTCCTCAGCTGTGAAGTGAGCTGGAGAAGGAAATGACAATCACTCCAGTATCTTTGTCAAGGAATCCCCAAATAGGATCCTGAAGAATTGGACATGACCGAAACAACTAAACAACAACAAAAATTAGGGAAACACATAGTAGCCAAAGGAATTCACAATCATCTGTACTATCTTTTACATCAAAAAGTTAAAAGATTTATTTTGTCTCTTTGTGATGATGTGTTTATTTGAGAAATCATTTCCCTCACACTTCTATGTACTGGGCCATTGTCCAAACCTACACAAAGAGCCTTAGATGTCAACACCTTTTCTCACCTACTTCTTCATGGTAACCACCTTCCTTTGTTCCTCTCTCTCTCTCTCTCTCTCTCTCTCTCTCTCCTCTCTCTCTTTCTCTCTCTCTCTCTCTCTTCTCACTCTTCCTCCTCCTCCACTTCCTCCCTCACTCTCTCAGTCTGTCTGTCTTAGACCTCTCCATGATTATAAGATTTTACCTAAATGGCAGGATGCAGAAATGAATAAGGACTAGAAAGGAACAATCTTTACCAAGCTGAGAAATAGCAGGACAACTGAAGAGAGCCTGTGAGGAGCATAGAAAATTGTCCATCAACCACATTCAAAGGAAGCCACATTCTAGAGAACAGATGGAATTGGAACTTTTCAACACTTTCTCAGAATTAATAAAGGGAGTACACTGTACAAACAGGAGCAGAGTATCAAAAGACTAACTTGGTATAAACAGCTTTGGTTACTGAGTTGGGAAAAAGAAGTAATCTCTTGGCCTAACCAGTATGACAGATCGATGCCTATTAGAAGGTCCATAGCTGCTTTGGTAGAATGTAAGGTCCTTGAGGACAGTAATTATTCTTTGTTAATCTCTTTGATTTCCTGGAACATACCATAGTGTCTTCACACTAGAAGTAAATGTCTGCTCATTTGAAAGGACTTGCATTATATAGTGTGGAAAGCAGCTAAGAGATCAACTTAGCCCAATCCTTTAATTTTATAGTTGGAAACTGAGCTCCCTGCATGGTAAGGTGACTTGCCTAAGACCACATAGCTCATTAATGGCAGAACCTAGACCAGGTCTCCCTGACTCCCCATTCAACCTTATTTTCCATCATAACTGTTTACTTCATTTCCTATGAAACAGTCCTTGTGCTTACACACCTTTAGGCACAATCCCATCAAGAAGGAATGAGGTCTCGACTGAAATTCAAAAGGCAGCATTAACAGTGTGGGGCAGGGTTAGGATTTGACAGCAACTCCTTGGATCTACCTTGAGCTGATCACTAGTTGGCTGAGCGCCAATAGCTATTACCTTGTAAATGGTTCTGGTTTTAAAATAAAATGGCCCAGCTGTTTTATGGAATTTCTATTAACTAGATGTTGTGCCGTGTACAAAGACTGCACTTTGAGATGTGGCATTCTCCAAACTAAAAAGGATCTGGTGGCAAGTAAGTTATGGTGAAACCCCCTTACATCACAAAAACCCAATGTGAATTCCAAGTTGATCATACAATGTGGGAACCTTAACATATAGTCAATAGAAAAACATCTTTCAAATAGAATGGAGAACAGACCTAGAATCAGCAGACACCACCTCCCCATAGAGTCCTTAGCTTCCTTTAAAGCTCAGGTCAGCTCAGGTTTTACCTCCTAATCAAGCACTTTTGTCTTGCCTCTCCCTCACCTGCTCTTCACATGTATACCCCAATTTTAGAGGATCACAGTATCACATATTTAGAGCTAGAAGGCATCTTAGATGTCATGCAGCTCAACTCCCTCATGTTACAAATGAAGAAAACTGAAGTCCCCTAGATGGTAAGGGATTTCTCAAGGTCACACAGTAACTAATATTGATACAATCTGAATGCAGGCTCTTTGACTTCAAAGTCACTGTTTTCCCTACTGTGCTACCCTGCCTCCATCTCCTTCTTGAAATTACTTTATTAGTCCTGTACTGTATATGCTTTATATCTACCTAGACATGTTCATAATTTTATTTTATTTATATTTTATTGCAGGACAATGAGGGTTAAGTGGACTTGCCCAGGGTCACTCAACTAGTAAGTACCAAGTGTCTGAGGTTGGATTTGAACTCAGATCCTCCTGAATCCAGAGCCAGTGTTCTATCCATTGTGCTACCTAGCTGCCCCGACATGTTCATATTTTAATCCCTCCTCCACCCACAAGTCTTGAAAGTAGGCACAATTTCCTCTTTTTTTCTCTGCATCTCTCATCCTTACTATGTTACTTGACTCATAGTAGGTGTTTAATGAATTTGTGCTGAATTGAATTGGTCCTCACTTGGCTTTTCTACTATCTGAATGACCTAGCGCAAGTTGCTTCACCTCTTTGAGCCTCAGTTCCTATCTGTATTATGGGGAGAAGCATACTCACATCACCTACCTTGTAAGGTTGCCCATGAGGAAATAACTTTGTAAATGGTGAACTATTAGATCTGCCTTAGTATAGTTAAAATGACATTATTCCATGTAAAAGGATGCTCTTCCATGTTTCAGATCCTTTCTTTGTGTCCCTACCTCTTGCTATGTGTCTGTGCACCTTCTGCTTTTTAGATCGGCAACATGATTTCCACTATAAACTTTGTTTTCATTTCTTTTGAAAGGGTACTTTATGCCTACAATTTTATAAAAAAAATTCTTTTCAGCTGAAATTCTATGAGTTTGGTCTTAGTCCAATGGGGATTAAAAAAAAATACTTGGCAATAGAAAGAAAATGTTCCAGTCTGTTTTTAGAAATGCAATGTGTTTAAAAAAATCATTAAAACTTCAGACTGTCTGGTTTGGAGAATTCAGTGAAGGTGGTATGCTGAATTATGTATTCACCTGGTCTTAGTTTGCTGAGAGTGCAAAGTTTCTATTGATGACTAGTACAGTACCAAGCACCATCCTGTGGGAGAAGAAATATGGTCTAGAAGAACTAATAGGCTGAGATTCAGGAGACCAGAGTTAAGGTTCTAGTTCTGCTAGAAGCATATGGGACCAGGGACAAGCCACTTAACCTTTCTAAGGCTCAAATTTTCCCATTTGTAAAAAGAAGGATTCTATAATTTGCCCTACTGAGTTGGCAGGATTAGTGCAAGGACAATATTACAGAAATATAAGTTATCATTATTATAAGTGGAAACAATATTGAATTTGGAGTCAGAAAACTCAGATTTGAATTTATGTTTCATGGCTTAGTGGACTATTAGGCCACAGAAGATTATTGAACAATGAGAGCTTTGCTTTCCTAATCTGCAAAATGGCCACAGTGATACATGCCGTATCTCCTCACAGGCTTGTTTTTAATTCATATGCATAACACATAGCAGGTACTTCATCACTGTATATAGTACTTCTGTACAGTTTATCTCATCATTGTTCTTAATATTATGTACTATTGCAACAATATCTTGAGATGCATTGTTATATAGTAGCTAGAGAACAGGCTTTAGTCTCAGGACCATTGGTTCAAAATCCCACTTCTGCCTCTATACTAAAGGTATGACCCAGGTCAAATAACTTAACCTTCATGTATCCCAGCAATTCTCTAAGAGTAAAGTCACAGAGAAAGTACAAATCTGCAAAGAGAGAAGCTCCCTCCATTGATGAAATTGCAGTTCTAGTTCTTCCTTCCCTTCCCCAAAGCCTTACATTTGAGGGAGCCAACAGGCCTCAAACCCCTCAATGAGTTAGGGGGGTGTCTCCCCAAGCATGTGAAGACCTTTCCTGGTGGAATGGGCAGATGAGAACAATTTGTTCCAACAGAAATCAAGGTGGCTGAAGTAGGTGCTGTGAAGAACTTAGAGCTTGGTCAGGTATTAAAGAAACCAAGGTGATCCATGGCCTCCCTGGCTATTGCCAGTCATCTTGATTTTTGTCTTGCCACTGGACTTTGATTACTCAGAAAGAGAGAGTGAGGTTGATGGCTTTGCATAATTCTGCCTTACGGCAATTCAATTTAGGCACAAGTCAAGACATCACCCTATGATGTCATTGGTCCTTTTTGAAAACAAAGGACAAAACAATAACAATAACAACAACAACAACAAACACTTTCTACATCACTTTGATCCCAACCACAATTAAAACAGTAAATAATCCTTACATTTTTCAAGCAGTTTCAAGTACTCAAAGTGTTTTTCTCATAATCAGCTGGGCAGTCATATAGTACAAGTAGTATTGTCCCTATTATATAGATCACAAAACCAAAGCTTTAGGAAGCACCTTTCCATAGACTTTATGTTCTGTTGCAGGTATTGGAATCCAGGTCTTCAGACTACAAGTCCTCCTCTTGCCATTATATCAAACTGCTATACTAGCCAAAGATGGTCTAGAGTTTATTTGGGTTAAGGAACTAGTAGAAGTGGTACAGAATTTCCAGAATTAGGAGAAGATAGGTCCTATCATCTTTTGGTACAAAGCATCAATACTTTTGGTCATTTTCTGCCACCCAATAGTGTGTTTCAAAGGAGACCTATGACTTATAGAGTTGAATTTTCCTTTGCAGTTTTTTCCCTCCTATTACACACTTTCTGCTAAGTTTTCTTGTGTAACTTAGAATGACATGATCTAATAGTCATGAAATACACACGCTGTCCTAATGAGATGGAGCATATAGCATCTAGTAAGATTCTATCTAAACCTTCAAGACCTTGATGTTTTAAGAAAGAACATATATATGATCATATATAAAGACATACCTACTGGAAGGCATTTGTCAAGTTAAAAAAACCACACAACCGAAACACCAGGATCCAAGGCCCCAAGTATTAATAAAGGTGTACCTATATACTCATGTTTTGATGGATCTCTGTATCTTATCAGTGTTCCTACTTCCTTCACTGGTGGAAAGTTCAAACTTCCCATGCCTTCTCATTCTGTGCAATTCCCTTCTATATCTCCCCATGTATCCTTTAAAGATAATATATACTTAATGTGGTAGAGAGCTTCCTTTAGCTCTTTGTTTTATTTTTAAGAGTTTATTTTAATTTTTTGATGGAGAAGGCTGCATTAGGGATCATAAATCACTAATTATTTATTTGCTATTATTAATAACTATTAATATTATTAACAATATATTTAATAATATTAAATTATTATTATTATTAAATAAATTGCATCTACTGATACAAAATAGTACTTTTTTCCCTGAAACCTGTAGTCTGAGAGATTTGGCTACAATACTAAGAGGATAAGTGATGGGCCAGGACCACAGAATGAGTATGTGTTTCAAGCTGGACTTAAGATGATGATTTCCTGATTTTAAAGTTAGTTTTCTGTTCCCTACAATAGGTTGCTTCTCTTTCTTATTCTTTTTAATATTCAGGTCAATTCAAAAACAGTTATGAAGTACCTACTAACTGTCAGGCATTGCAGTGGCAATATAAATACAAAAAAAGGAAAAATAGTTCCTGTCTTCAAGAATCTTATCTTTTTAGTGGGCAGGGAAAATACATTATATAAATATATTTATTGATACAAGATAATTTGAAAAAGAAGAAAACAGCAACAATTAGGAAGATAAAGCTTTTTGGAGGATTTGGCACCTGAGCTGGTTTTTTGCTTGTTAAAAATAAGTATTTATTTATTAATAGTAACACAATAATAGCTCTCACACACATATGTCATTTTAAGTTTTTACAAAGTGTTTTACATATTTGATCTTACTTGACAATATTAATTAAACTCTTATTATGCTTAGGCACTGTTCTAAGTGCTAGAGATATAAATAAGGACAAAAACTTGGTCCCCACTCAAAACATTCACATTCTAATTGGTGAGACAACATGCAAATAACTATATTCATGCAAGAGACATATGGGGTAAATGATAGGTATAGGTTGAAGGCACAAATGTAGAGGAACAGAGAAAGGCCTCTTATAAAGGAGAGCATTTGAAATAAGCCTTGAAGGAAGCCAGGGAAAGCAAGGGGTGACAAGGGAGAACATTTCTGAAATGGATAACAGCCAGAGAAAACAGGCAAATATAAGAGATGTAATAAGATATTGTGAGCAAAATAGCAATGACACCAGCATTACAGTAACATAGAATGCCTGGAGGGGTATAAAGTGTAAGAATATTAGAAAACAGGGAAGGGGTCAGATATGAAAAGTTTAAATACTAACCAGAACATTTCAGAGCATGGAGAAGAAAATGGCCAACCACTCCAGTAGCTTGCCGAGAAAACTCTAACATGGGTTCAGGAAGAGTTGGACATGACTGAAAAATGACCAAATAAAAAGAACATTGTATTTTTGGCCCTGAAGATTATAAGGAGCCACTGGAGTTGATCAGCTAAATGTTACATGGCCAGGCTTGTATTTTAGGAAAATTCTTTTGGCAGCTGAATGAAAAGTGTATTGGAGAGGAGAGATAATGAGGCATGGATATCAGTTATATGAATATTATAATAGACCAGGAGAGAGGAGATAAAGGTAGAAACTTAGGTTTTGACTGTGTGAATGGAGAAAAGAGGATGTACACAACAGATGCTGCAGAGATAAAACAGACAAGATTTAATAACAGATTGGATATGTGCGGTTAGTCCTAGAGAAGAATTGAGGATGACACCGAGGTTTTAAGCCTGGATGACTGAGAGGATGGTGGTGCCTTAAGCTCTTACTATGATTGAGGCACTTTCTCTAAACAATGATTGTTGTTTGTCCTTCATTTTTGAAGACTACAAGGTGATATCTTGACTCTTAGGAGAACTGGATTTATATGAGGCAGAGCTGCATAAAATCATTAGCCTCATTCTCTCTTCCAGAGTCATTGAAGTTCAGTGGCAAGATAAAAATGACTGGTGGTGGCCTGGGGAGGCAGTGTATGACCTTGGAATTTTTGATCTCTTGCCAAGCTCTAATTGCTCAGCGGCTTCATGGCTATTGTAACAAATTGTTCTCATCTGCCCATTCTGCCAGGAAAGTTAAGCTTGGGGTAGATACCCCACTACTCACTGAGGGGTGTGAGGCCTCTTGGTTACCCCTCAACCTGGTTTAGCCTGGTTGCCAAAACAGTTTACTGGGGTATGGTTGCTGTGCATGCTACAGCTTCTTGGAGCCACAGGTGGGAGTTGAGTGCTAGGTAGACTCCATAGGTGGATGAGCATCCTGCAAAGGGCTTGGAATGCCCTCACACAAAAGGTGCTACTCTTCCTTCACCAACCCATATACCCTTCTAAACAATAATAGGAAAGTTGAGAAGGGATGGTTTGGGAGAAATGTAATGACATCCATTTTGGACAAGTTGAGTTTATGATAGGCTTCCAAGAGGCAAAGACGTCCATCTAATAAAGGATTTCTTTGAGGGGGGCAGAACCAAGATGGCAGAGCAAAGGCTGTGACTCCCCCAAGCTCCTGAGAACCCATCCACACACTTCCAAAAATAATGCCATAAGACAACTCCTGGAGCAGTCCAACCCACAAAAGAACAGAGTGAGACTATTTTCCAACCAAAGACAGCATAATTAGATGACTGGGATCACCTGCTGTTCAGACTGAGAGAAGACCTCAGGAGAGTCCACACCTCTAGGACCCTGGAGTCTTCTGCACCAGTGGCTTCTTCTGAGGTTCGGCTCACAGACTGGTGAGGGGGTTCAGCTGTTGGCTGGGGTGAAGTGGCTCTGGTCTCTGCTGGAGTTGGTACAGAGAGCCCATGTTCTCAATCAGTGGGCTGACTCAAATGGTGGAGGCCCAGTGGGGGAGGGGCACAAGCACACCAAGATTTTGAGCATAGAGAATCAGATTTCAATCAGACATCTCCTTCTGGGTCAAGATGAGTAAGCAGAGAAAACAGTGAATGATAGAAAACTTCTTTGGGGGAAAGGTAGACCAGAGTGCACCCTCAGAAGAAGATAATAACAAAGTCAAAGCTCCAACATCCAAAGCTTCCAGGAAAAATATGAATTGGTCTCAGGCCATGGAAGCACTCAAAAGGAACTTTGAAGAAAAAGTAGGAGAGATAGAAGGAAGATTTAGAGAGATGGAGGAAATAATGGAAAGAGAAATGAGAGCGATGCAGGAAAGTCATGAGAAAATAGTCACTAGCTTGAAAAGCCAAATGGGAAAGAAGATACAGAAGCTGTTTGAAGAAAACAATTGCCTAAGAATTAGGATTAAATAAATGGAAGCTAGTGACTTTATGAAAAACCAAGACACAGTAAAGCAAATTCAAATGAATAAAAAATAGAGGGCAATATGAAATATCTCCTTGGAAAAACAGCTGACCTGGAAAATAAGTCCAGGAGAGATAATTTGAAAATCATTGGACTACCAGAAAACCACGATCAAAGAAAGAGCTTAGACATCATCTTCCAAGAAATTGTGAGGGAAAATTGCCCTGATATTCTAGAAGCAGAAGGTAAAATAGAAATTTTTAAAAATCCACTGTTCACCTCCTGAAAGAGATCCAAAAGGAAAACTTCCAGGAGTATTATAGCCAAATTCCAGAGATCCAAGGTCAAGGAGAAAATATTGCAAGCAGCTAGAAAAAAGGAATTCAAATACTGTGGAGCCACAGTCAGTATAACACAAGATCTAGCAGCATCTACATTAAAGGACCAGAGGCCATGAGATATGATAGTCTGGAGGACAAAGGAACTGGGACTACAGCCAAGAATCACCTACCCAGAAAAACTGAGTATAATCTTTCAGGGGGAAAATTCTACTTCAATGAAAAAGAGGACTTTTAGGCATTTGTGATGAAAAGACCTGAACTAAGTAGAAAATTTGACTTTCAAATACAAGACCCTAGAGAAGCATAAAAAGGAAACCAGGGAAAAGAAATCTTGAGGAATATTAAAAGGTTAAACTGTTTACATTCATACATGGGAAGCTAATACTTCTAACTCATAAGAACTTTTTCAGTATTAGGGCAGCTGAAAGGAATGTACTTGGACAGAGGGCACAAGTATGATTGATTGTGAAGTAATGATAACTTTAAAGCAGTCATTTTTTGTTTATCCTTGTGTTTTGTCGGTCAGGCAGTGTGTGGTGGCTTATGTCTGGGGCAAGATTTGGGCTTGGGGTCTCCTGGGTTCAGAGCTGATGCTTTATCCACTGCGTCACCTAACTGATCCATGATGGCATCTTTAAAATAAGGTTAAGAGGAATGGACTGTAAGAAAGAGAAAGGGAGAGGTGGATTGGGGAAAAGTAGCTCGCATAAAAGAAACTAGAAAAAGCTTATGGAGTGGAGGGGAAGATGGATAAGGAGTCGGGGAGTGAGTGAACCTTACTCTCATCAGAACTGGCTCAAAGAAGGAATAACATACACACTCAAGTGGGCATAGTAATATATTTTCCCCTTAGGGAAAGTGGGAGGGGAAGGGGATAATGAGGGGGAGAGGCAAAGGAAGAGAGGGCAGATTGGGGGATGGGGAAGTAAAAAGCAAAACAATTTCAAGGAGGGATAGTGTGAAGGAAGATAGAAAACAGAGTAAATATCAAGGATAGGGAATAGGATGGAGGGTAATACAGTTAGCAATGGTAATTGTTAAAGAAATAATGAGCAGGATGATATCAGAAGGACATAAGAAAAAATGCAAACCATCACCAGAGGAAGAACTGATGGTATCTGAATATAGATTGAAGTATAATTTTATTTGTTACCTTCTCTTTCTAAAGTTATTTTGTTGATTTTCTTTCACAACCTGACTAATGTGAAGATGTTTTACATAACTGCACATGTATGACTTATATTGAATTACTTGATTTCATAGGAAGGGTTGAGGAGGGAGGGAGGAAGAAAATCTAGAACAGAAAGTTTTAAAAAAATTAATGTGAAAAATTATTTTTTTTTACATGTAACTTGGGGAAAATTCTAAATAAAATAAAAAAAAGAATTTATCTGATTCTCATTTTCCTTATCTGTAAAATGAGCATAATCATAGTTCCTATTTCTCCACAGGGTTGTTGTGAAGTTCAAATGTAACAACACATATGTATTTCTTTGAAAAATCTTAAAGTGTTATGTGAATATTAGCTATAATTATTAATGCTTATTGATGCAGAAAAATATATTTCTTTTTTCCTTAGAGGAAATGCCACAAGACAATATAGATGCTCTAATTTATAATTTTAATTATATTGATGCAATAAAGTTCAATAAATTTCAGGATAGGAAAGAAGAGTCTTCATCCTCCTTTGTCTCTTCCATGTTCTTATTCCTGAGAAAGAATTAAGACAAAGATGTGATCACTTGGGCTTTGTGTGTCTGTATGTGATGGAGGAGGGGAGGAGAGAAATCTCATTTAGCTTGATAAATGATAATGTTAGTATTAGTCAAATATTGTGCTAATGTTTGTTGAAGATAACAGAAAAGCAGATGCTTATTTAGCTAAAACAAGGAACAGTTAAACTCATTGGTTCATAAGTAGGCAGGAGGTAGAATCTATGAGGGAGAAAGGCAAGTCTAAAGGCTGACAGTGAATCGAAGGTTGACAGTCCTTCCTTTATTATTAATAATAAACGTTTTTATTTATAATTTTCAGTTCCAAATATTATTCCTCCTTTCCTCCCTCCCCTCTTCCCTCTCTGAGGCAGTAAGCAATCAGATATGGGTTATACATGTGTAATTATGTAAAACATTACCATATTAGTCATTTTGTACAAGAAAACTTGAATAAGAGAAAAAAATGAAAAAGTGAAAAATAGCATGCTTTAGTCTGTGTTCAATTAATATCACTTCTTTCTTTGGAGGTGAATAGTATGTTTCATTTTTTGTCCTTCAGGATTGTTTTAGGTCATTGTATTGCTGCGAATAGTTAAGTCATTCACAGTTCTTTATCAAACAATATTGCTGTCTTTGTGCTCACTTTACTATACATCAGTTCATCAAGTCTTTCCAGGCCTTTCTAAAATTATCCTGCTTATCAATATTTCATCACCATCATATACCACAACTTGTTTAGCTATTCCCCAATTGATGGGTTTTCCTTTGATTTCTAATTCTTAGATACTACAAAAAGAGCTGCTATAAATATTTTTGTACAAATAGGTCTTTACTTTTTTGGGGATGTCTTTGGGATATATACCTAGCAGTGGTATTGCTGGATCAAAGGTTATGCGCAGTTCTATAGCTCTTTGGGCATAGTTCCAAATTATTCTTCAGAATGGTTGGAATTTTTTCATAACTCTATCAACAGTGGATTAGCATTCCAGTTTTCCCACATCCCCTCCAAAATCCAATATTTCCCTTTTTTGTTATATTTGTCACTCTGATAAGTGTGAGGTGATAGCTCAAGTGTCTGAGGCTGGATTTGAACTCAGGTCCTTCTGAATCCAGGGCTGGTGCTTTATCCACTGTGCCATCTAGCTGCCCCTTGATTGTAAGGGTTTTATGCCTAATACATGGTCAATGTTTGTGTAGGTCCCATGTACTACTGAGAAGAAGGTATGTTCCTTTTTATTCCCATTCAATTTTCTCCTGAGATCTATTTATATCTTCCTTTACAGTTCTTTCTAAAGTAATAGGGAAGTTGGGAGAAGAGGTGCAATTATCAGGAAAGAAAATGTTTTCTGTTTTGGATATGGGGAGTTTGAGATGCCATCTCTAGTAGAGATGTCTATCAAGAAGTTGGTGAGAAGAGATAGACTGAAACTATGTATAGGTCTAGGAGCCATCTGTGTAGAGGTGTAACTATAAAATAATTACACTGACTTCCAAAAAATATTCACAGGACAGCAGTCTCATTATTGTACAGTTCTACCTAACTTCTCTTCTTCAGTGAACTGACTCACAGAATTATAATTTCAGTGCTAGAGGGCATCTCAAAGACCTATAGGAAGGAGAATAACTTCTGTGACATATAAGGCAAATGCCAGCCATTGAAGATGGGCAACAGATTCATTTCTAGAGCAGCCAATCCCACTTTTGGACAATTCTCCAACTGTCAGAGAAGTGTTTGTTTTTTCTGACATCAAACGTAAATTGAGACTTTATCATTTCTACCCCTTGTTCTTCGTTCTGTCCACCTAGGGCCAAGCAAAACAAATATAATTCTTCTTCTGTGTGACAACCCTTAAAGCATTTGATGGCTCCTAAGGCATCTTCTCTATATTCTCTTTTCTAGGGTAAGGGATTCCTGTGCCTTTAGGTGATGTTCACATGTCAAGAACTTGATGTGTGTTGACAATCTGCTTGCTTTCCTCTGGGTTCTCTCCAGCTTATCATTGTACCTCTCAAACTGTGGTGCCCAGCCAATAATACTCAAAGATACAGTGATTAGGGCACAGAAGCAGTGAAGCTTTGGTACTGAACACTGTGCTTTGTTCAGTCTATGACTACATTAGCTTTCTCAGCCGCTGGGGCAAATGTGTAGTTTTCTGAGATCACTTGGTCTTTCTTTAGACTTTTATTGTTCAGCCAAATTTCTCCATGATTATGCTTAGAATAATTTTTTAAACTCAAGTAGAAGTAAGACTTTATATTTATTCCCATGAGTTTAATCTTGCTAAATTAAGCCCAGTGTTGTAACCTATTGAGATCCTTTTGGATCCTGACTCTAATCAAATGTAACCTATACTTCCCAGCATTGTGTCATATTTTAATTGACTAAACATGCTATTTATGTCTTGATATAAGTTGTTGATAAAAATGCTAAACAACACTGATCCCTGGGGGCACTCCTCTAGAGACTTTGGAGGATAAAGGTGAACTAATGATGACTACTTATTGATTCTAGAAATTCAACCAGCTCCAAGGTCACCTAATTAATATTACTGCCTAGCCAATTTCTCTCCATCTATTCCACAAGGATATCATGAATATTTTGCTAAATTATAGGTAAGCTATGGCTACAGTCTCTCTGGTCTACCAGCTGAGTAATGCAGGAGAGAGAGAGATGGGGAGGAAAGGGGAAGGGAAGAATAAGGAAAAGAAAAACAAGAAAAAAAGGAGGGGGAGAAAGAAAAAGAAAGAAAGAAAGAAAGAAAGAAAGAAAGAAAGAAAGAAAGAAAGAAAGAAAGAAAGAAAGAAAGAAAGAAAGAAAGAAAGAAAGAAAGAAAGAAAGAAAGAAAAAGATAGAAAGAAATGAGGTTAGTCAAGCATGAGTTGTTTTTCTCGAAAGCATGCTGATGATTTGTGATTTTAGATTCCATTTTAAGATGTCAGGAATTACCCCTTCTAATATGCTCTAATGTCTCCCCCTACCCCAAAATAAAAATCAAGTTCACTGGCCTATTGTTTTCAGACTTTACTATTTTCTCTTTTTTGAAAATAGAGAAGGTTCTAGGAAAGCACTGGATTTCCCATTCTCCATCACATTTCAGCAATCACATTCATTTATTCTTTTTTGTATTGCAAGATGCAGATTTGTCTGAGTTTTGGCTATAAACTCCACCCCCCGCAAAAAAAGAGCCATAAAATTTAGGTTAAGAACCTTTGACTAGTCCTATACCCCTAATTTAAAGAGGAACAAACCAAGGCTAGAAAGGTAAAGCAATTTTCTCAAGATCACCTAATCAGGGATGGAACTATATCTTGGGATTCCTGTTTTCTAGTCCAATTACCTTTCTGGTATTCTGGACTAAGACATGCTAGCTATCAGAAGTGGCTAGATGCTGATTTTTCCTAAATCAATAAAGACATAGTTATCATCTTGGCCAGTTGTTGATGCCCATTTGTGTAGCTCCTCCTTATTTAAAAGATATAGATTTGCATTGACTCTAGACAGGTTTCCCTATTTTCATTAAGCAACTGCTGACTAGACGTCTCTGTAATCCTGGCACTCCTGGAGTTAAAAGCATGCCAATCTTAACTGAGGCAGAAAAAGGAGAAAGATGAAATTATACATACATGAATTCAGGAAAATTATTTTGCCCCAGAACCATAGTGAGGAAACATGGCTCCTCCTAACAATCAATTAAAGGACAAATCACTGAAATTGCCTACACAAATTCCCCTTTAAAGTATTCTTGCCTACATGACAAGTTATGGCAGGTTATGACGGAGCACAATACTGTGAGATATGAATTAGAAAGACTGAAACCATACCATCTGAGCATATATTTTTTAAAGTTGTATTGATACTTAAAAACATAAAACATAATTTTGCTATGTATTCAACCCTAGGGACCCTTCCTTTGTAACAAATTAAAATGGCTGAGGAAAAGTAATTGATTCCATCTCTGTTACTACCTAGGTAAAAGGTAGTGAACTTTGGTTTCCTTATCTGTAAAATAAAGGATTTCATTTGAAAACCTTACGTCACTTTCAGCAACCTCATCTGACATCGTATTCACTAGTCTGCACCTATAGTCCTCCACTGCTCCGCAGAAGAAAAAATGTCATCACCTCTTCTCTTAAACTAAGACTGTCTATTGTTTTAACTAATTAAGTAGCCTTAGTTTTGTTTTTATTTTATTTTATCATGATCATCATGTATAATTTGTTGATACTTTTCAATATTAGTTCAAACCAGATCGATTTATAGTTATCTCAATCGTTCCTTTCTTTCTCAAGAGTCACGAGTGCATGTAGAATCCCTATTCAATTGTTTTCAATCCTTCAAAATGTTTCTAGACTTTCTTTTTCTTCATGTACTTGACAGTAATTTATTACTAATGATCTCATGATCTGCTACTGTTGTGTAACACTAGGGATCCCAAGTGTCAAGAAGGCAAGCCAATGTTACCCAACTTCCCTTCCTTAATACTCCTTTCAATTTACTTCAGGGAATTTTCTTATCTTGTTCTGAACTTTTGAAAGAACATTTAGTACTACCTTCTCTGAGGTTCCTTAATTTTAATAGTCTCTATACCCTTTAGTGGGAATATATTTAATTATGATTCATCTCTTTGCTTATATCTGGTTACATCATACATTTAACTAGTTAGTTTGGCAGGCAATTGGTTTAGAACAGTGTTTCAAGTGCTGGACCCGGAGTTAGGAAGACCTGAGGTCAAATTCAGCCTTACTATATACTAAAAACAGCATAATAACAAAATACTTCTATAAGAAGCCCAATACCTCTAAAGTCTAATGTCTTCCCTCTGTTAATTATTTTCTATTTATCCTGTATATAAATTGTTTGTATACATATTTTGTTTGTACCCCCCCAACATTAGATTGTGAGTCCTTTGGGGGCTAGGACTATTTTTTGCTTCTTTTTGAACCCATATAATTTAGCACAGTGCCTGGCACATAGTAGGCATTTAATAAATGTTAATTGATTGATTGAAAGTTATAGAATATGACAGTTTCAACAGTTGAATGAGCTATCTTTAGAGGTGATTGGTCTTCAAGTTAATGACTTGATTACCACTTGTTGGGTATATACAGCAGGATTACTTTCTTACATCAGGTGAACTATGTATCCACTGAAGACCCTTCCAGCTATCAAGTTCTATTTAGGCTTACAATGACTGGAGACAGGAAGTGGGATTCTAATCCCGGCTCCATTGTTTATTACCAGTCAACTAATGCCTTGTGCTACTCATTTCATCTTTCTGTCCTACAGTTTACACATCTGCAAAATGAGCAGATTCTGAAAGTCGATGTCTCAGATTCCTTCCAATTCTAAATACCATCTAGATTATTTGAATTTTCCATTTAGCTATGAGGGTTGCATATCTAAAAAAGTGTTGTATAACACAGTAGAAAGACTATTAAATTTAATAGCTGAAGAAAAAACTTGGGTTCAAATTCTACCTACTAGTGTTTGTAGGATACTGGGGACTCAACCAGCCTCTATAAGAATTAAAAAACCACTCTGGGATTTACCTGCTAAGTCAATGATGTTACCACATTCATGATGGTAGACAAACTGTTTCAGCTGATAAAATCACAGATCCATTGCATTTTCATGTATAGGTGCTTCCATTGTCAATAGCAAACATATAATGCCTACTATATACAAAGAATTTTACAATAATTATCTCATTTGATTCTCACATCAGTGCTGGGAGGTAGGTGCTATGATTATCCACATTTCACAGATGAGGAAATTGAGGCAAAGAGCAGTTAAGTGACTTGCCCAGGGTTCCACAGTTAGTAAGTATCTGGGGTCATATTTGAACTCTGTTCTTCCTGACCACAAGCCCAGCACTCTATCTAGCTTCCTGAAGCCCTAGATGGTCTCTGAGATCCCTTCTGAATCTGAGACGCTGGGATCCTAATAAGTAACTGTTTTATTGCTATTGTTTAAAGGAGAGTTAATGAAAACCTCACCTTGCTTCTTAGGTAATTCCTAGCCTACCAGACCATCTCTAAATGCAAAGAAAAAAGCTTCAGCTATTAGCAGCCTATGATGCAGGACTCTATTTAATTAGACATCAGAACATCTAGAGTACATTGAGAATGGGTGTATGTGACGGCTTAGGAACTACACTGTAGCCATAGAGCTGGCATTGAACCTCACAGGGAAGAGGGAGAATTAACCCCAGAGAAGCTTTGAAATCCTAGAGAGTTTTAATTCAAGGAGACTCCACAATGCTGTTTGTGCAAGCAGCCTGCCCCTATTTGGATGATTACAAATTTGGAAGGAGTGGAGTCCAGTGTTCTGACTGACCTAAGGCCTACCTCTTTCATTGTACATTAGATCCTCTTGCTGACTTGTACTTTGAATATTGCCTCCTGTTTTTGACCCATTGGTTGCACTAGTAACCAAGCCCATTTTCTATGTGAGTGATGATGCTTCTGGCCTCTTCCTGAATGAGGAAAGTACAACCCCAACTCTTTACTTTTCAACTTGACTTGAGAATTACTATATAGGGAAATAGAGGATCCTCTAGTTTGAGGAGGCTCCACCCAGAAGAAGATTCAAGGAACATTATATTTATGCAAGATTAAATGTTTTGAAATAATTTCCTTAGTAGCATTTCTTTAAAAAGTCAACAAAATCTCTAGGGGAGCAAAAGGAGAGAATGGGTATACATACACCTATTCTCCCAAGCAAGGGGCAGACTAGCATAGTGGACAGAAAGCTGGCTTCAAAGTCAGGAAGTCCTGAATTCAAGTCCTGCTTCTGACACATTGGTTGTGTGAGCCTGAGGAAGTCAGTTAACCTCTTACTGCTCCAGATTGCTTTGTAAGATTATACATTGAGCATCAGGTGATGATCTGTATTGATAGAACAAGTTCCTTACTGGGAGCACCTTATACCAATGAAATCAAAAGTCCAATTACAAATAATGGCCCAAACATAATACTGAGAGTTTTGTAGGCATTCAATAAACATTTGCTGATTGCTGAAAGCATAAGATAATAGGGTCATAAGGGGCAGCTAGGTGGCACAGTGGATAGAGCACTGGCCCTGGAGTCAGGAGGACCTGAATTCAAGTCTGGTCTCAGAAACTTAACACTTACTAGCTGTGTGATCCTGGGCAAGTCACTTAACCCCAATTGCCTCACCAAAAAAAAAAAAAAAAGATAATAGGGTCAGAGACTAAGAATTGGAAGAGAATGTAGAGGCCCTAAAGTATGATCCTCTCATTTTACAGATGAGAAAATTGAGTCACAAGTCTGGGACTTGGAGCTTGGGTAACTTGCCCAATATTATATAGGTAGTAAGCTTCAAAGGTAAAGTCAATGAAGAATAAGAATGTGTCTCCTTAGTTGTAAAGAGATGGGATCATTGTGTGTTTGGGCTACCTTTAGTGTCAGCTTGGATCTTATGGCACTGTCATTCTTTGAAGAGTAGGGAACCAGATATAATAGTATTACTAAAGAGGTAGCTTACAATTGTAGAAAAACAGTATGAAAGGGAGTATTAGAAGATGTGATTTTTAATCTTCCATGATCCAACTTCATAACCTTAACCAAGTTCCTAAATCTCTTAAAAACTGAATTTCCACTTCTTTTGATTTGGGGATCAGAAGCATAGAATGCTAGAGCAGGAAAAGTTCTTGGAGGTCATTGAGTCCTATGAACTTATCATACAGATGAACAAACTGAGGTCATGAGAGGTTAAATAACTTGTCTAAGTTCATCCAGATAGTCCTGCTGTTACCCACTCTGCCTATATCAAAAGGTTATAAGAACAGTGGATAAAGTGTAAGTTCAGGAGTCAGGAAAACTCCTTTTGATGAGTTCAAATATGGCCTCAGACAATCACTGTATGATCCTGGGGAAGTCACTTTGTATTGTTTGCCTTGGTTTCCTCATCTGTAAAATGAGCTGGAGAAGGGGGCAGCTAGGTGGTGCAATGGATAAAGCACCAGCCCTGGATCCAGGAGTTCCTGAGTTCAAATCTGGCCTCAGACACTTGACACTTACTAGCTGTGTGACCCTGGGCAAGTCACTTAACCCCCATCGCCCCGCTAAAAAAAAATAAATTAATTAATTAAAAAAAATAAATAAGTAAATAAATAAGTAAGTAAATAAATAAGTAAATAAGTAAGTAAGTAAGTAAGTAAGTAAATAAATAGATAAATAAATAAATAAATAAACAAACAAACAAATAAATAAATAATGAGCTGGAGAAGGAAATAGTGAACCATGACAGTATCTCTACCAAGAAAACCTCAATGGGATCCTGGAGGGTCAGACACTACTGAAAATGACTGAACAACAACAACAACAACAAGATGATCATTGTGAAAGTGATCTATAGCTTTAAAGGGATATCACAAATGATCGTTGTTCAGTCTGACTTTTCAGGACTCCATTTGGGGTTTTCTTGGCAGAGATACTGGACTGGTTAAATGATTTGCCCAAGGTCACACAGCTAATAAGTGTCTGAGAACAGATTTGAACTCACAAAAACGAATCTTCTCAGGGCAGCTAGGTGGCGCAGTGGATAGAGCACCGGCCCTGGAGTCAGGAATACCTGAGTTCAAATCCGGCCTCAGACACTTAACACTTACTAGCTGTGTGACCCTGGGCAAGTCACTTAACCCCAATTGACTCACCAACAAAACAAAACAAAACAAAAAAAAACCCCAAAATGAATCTTCTCGACTCTAGGGCTGGCTCACCTAGGTGCTCCCTACAAATGATAGGGAATAGTAACAATAAAGTAATTAAAGTAATGAGGATAACAATTGATAATTACTACCCTGAACACTCCATTCTGTTAGCATAGTGGCTAATAGAATTTGTTGTTAACCACTTGTTGACCTGGCCTAGTGCTCTCAAACAGTATGGTCAGGCCCACCTTATGCTCTGCAAATCAATCTTGTCTTCTCAAAAAGCAGTCCAATTTCTTGGAGCACCCTTCATTATCTGGGCTCTACCTTTTGGAATCCCCAGCTCTCTTCAAGGATCAGCTCAAGTGCTACTTCCTACCTAAGGTCTTCCTCGTCTCCTCCTCCACCCCTTAAAAAGTTATCAGTGCTCACCCAAGTCTTAAAAGTACCTTAAACTTACTTTGTACATTTTGGAAAATTTACTAACCTATATATATGGTATCTCTCTGTCTTTTTTTGGGGGGGGCAATGAGGTTTAAGTGACTTGCCCTGGGTCACACAGCTAGTAAGTTTCAAGTGTTTGAGGTCAGATTTGAACTCAGGTCCTCCTGAATCCAGGGCTGGTGCTTTATCCACTGTGCCACCTAGATGCCCTATGGTATATCTCTTTGTAGGAAGCAGGATCCCTGAGGGCAAAGGCATTTTGTTTCTCTTTGTCTTTTATCCTCAGAGCACAGAGCTTTGCATGTATCAGGCACTTAGTAAAAGCCTGTAAGTGTATGAAATGGTGTTCCTTTTGCACTGGGTATCTGGTGTTTCTTGGTGTGTCGAGCAGATTTAGGTGGAATCACCAGGGTTTAGCTGTGGATACAATAGTCAACTTGAAAACACAGGAACTGAGTTCATATCCTGGTTCTTCTATTTTCTATGAGACCTTGAGCAAGTCAGCCTCTAAGAGACTCAATTTCGTCAATGTAAAATGAGGGTATTGTCCTAGATTCTCCATAGAGTCCCTTTTAGTTCTAGCTCTATGATTCTATTACCCAGCATGTAGATAAATTAATTAATCAGTTTTTTTGTTGCTCAGTCATTTCAATCATTCCCCAACTCTTTGTGACCCCATTTGAAGTTTTCTTGGCAAGGATATTGGAGTCGTTTGCCATTTTCTTCTCCAACTTATTTTTTACAGATGGGGAAACTGAGGGAAACAGAGTTAAGTGACTTGTCCAAGGTCACCCAACTATTAAATGTTTGAGACTGGATTTTTACTCATGAAGAGGAGTCTTCATGACTCCAGGTCCATCCACTGTACTACCTGTCTGCCCCAAAATTAATCAGAGGCAATTAAAAAATGTTAGAACAGGAATAATTAGAGGTATTCCTATCCAAGCCCTTTATTTTACAGAAGAGGACACTGAAGTCTAGGTAGGGGAAGTAGCTTGCTTAAGGTCAACATCATACTACTCTTCCTAATGAAATCTTCTACTGGGGAAATGAATGCATACTGACTTACTATTTTCCCTCTATTTCAACCTTTCACCTAGAAAGCCAAATTGTTTGGCTCACTTCTAGAAAAACATCAGGTCTTTTTTTTTCTTAGTCATGCTAAGAACACTTTTCTATGTTACAAAACATAGGTGAAGGCTGCCAAAAAAAGACAGCTCAGAATGGGATTTCTCGATCTACTATGCCCCACACTGGATACTTTGATCCACTGCATGGTGGACCAGCCCAGAAGCCTGATCAGAGAAAGCCTGAATTGAACAGCTTTGAGAGGTCATCTAATCCAGTCCACCTAGACCTTTCATTCAAGATTCATGATTCAAAAGCCTTGAAGAGATCGGTGATGAAGGCAACAGAAAGCAATCCTCTTGCTAGCCTGATTGCTTTAGCTGATTTATAACAAGTCTCAGTTCCCTTGCCTATAACACAAAGATGTTACACTGGGTGATCCCTAAGCTCCCTTTCAGCTTAAGGTCCTGCAATTATATGCTCTTAAATCTCTACTTGTAGATTATCAGCCAGTCCTGGAGTAGTTGTTGTTGTTCAGCTGTTTCTGACCCTTCATGACCCCATTTGGGGTTTTCTTGGCAAAGATGCTGGAATGATTTGGCATTTCTTCTCCAGCTCATCTTACGGATTAGGAATTGAGGTAACGGGTTAAGTGATTTTTTTGAGGTCATACAACTAGTGAATGTCTAAAGCCAGATTTGAACTCATGAAGATGAGTCTTTCCAACTTCAGACCTGACACGCTATCCACTGTGCCACTGAGCTGCCCCATCTTGGATTTATAAAGCACTAAATGAAGGCCTACTGTTTGCTCAGCACAGGTATTAGACATGCATGTATAATAGTGTCTCTGGGTGCTGGTGGGTATTCACTCAAGTTCAATTAAATTAAAAAAAAACCAAATTGATATTTATATGCAGGACATTGTTTAGTCTGTAGTAAAAAGAGCTTTGGATTTTGTGCAAGGGACCTAGACTAGAATCTTGATTCTGCTATTTGACCTCAAGTAATCAATCAATCAATTATGGGCAGCTAGGAGGCAAAGTAGATAAAGTACTGGTCCTGGAATCAGGAGGACCTGAATTCAAATCTGGTCTCAGACACTTATTAACTCTGTGACCCTGGGCAAGTCATTTACCTGTTAACCTCAGTTCCTCATCTATAAAATGTGTTGGAGAAGGAAATGGCAAATTATTCCAGTATCTTTATGAAGAAAACCCCAAATGGGATCATGAAGTGTTGCACACAACTGAACAACAACTAATCAATCTATCAATCAACAACCACTTATTAAGTTCTTACTTTGTTCTGAACACAATGTTAAGCTCTGGTAATCCAAAGAAAAGCAGAAATAGTTCCTCTAGGAACTTTTATTATAGTGGGGTTGGAGTATAGAGAGTGTTCATGGAGGACCAGAGCCTCTGGTGTGAGGATTGTTGAGCCCTTTTCAGAGCTGCTCATCCACTTTTGGTGTCTCCCTGACACCCAACTCTCACCTGTGGCTCCAAGAAGCTGTAGCATTGCAGTAGCCACACCCAGCAAAACATCTTGGCAGATGGGCTAACTCAAGGGTAACCAACAGACCTCAAATCCTTCAGTGAATTAGGGGGATGTCTATCCTAAGTATATAAAGTGTTCCTCCTGTGGAATGGGCAGATAAGAAAAATTTGTTCCAAAGGCTATGAAGGTAGCCAAAGCAGGTGCTGTGGAGTTCTTAGAGCTTGGTCAGATATTGAAGGTACCATGGTCACCCACTGAATTTCAGGTCATAACTAGCTGTCTTGACTTTTGTCTTACCACTGGCCTTTGATGATTCTGGAAGAGAGAGTGAGGCTGATGACTTTGTTCAATTTTGCCTCACTTCAATTCAATCCACCCACCAGACAAGATATCACCTCCTGATGCCATTGATCCTCTTTGAAAATGAAAGAGAAACAACAAATACATATAGGTTAAATGCAGAATGGATGGAAAGTGTTTCAGTTTCTCCATCCAGAAAAGGGTTGGACTAGGTCAGGGCTTCTTAAATTTTTTCCACTCATGACCCCTTTCCGCCTGAGAAATTTTTACATGACCCTGGGCATATAGGTACATAAATAGGTATACATAACCTTTTGCTGTTGACAAACTTGTCACAACCTCCACATTCATTTACCTGAGCCCCTATGGGGTCGTGACCCACAATTTAAGAAGCTTTGTACTTGGTTACCTTGGTCTCTTCCAGCTCTAAGTCCTGTGATCCTATTGATATTGTCTCCATCAATTGTGGGATGTCCCTCTATTTTCTGTTCTGTTGGACTTTGACATTGTTTTGGTGGTTCTCTATACTGCCATCTCCTCTTCTTCCTTTGCCCCATAGCATACTTCCTCTCCCATTCCTATTTTAGCTGTTCTGGAGTAGTGGGGTCAGAGAAACTGATGACACTGATCATGAAAACCCATGATGGACAAGATTCTTTAATAAATGCCAGAGCCCTAACTGACTAACGAAAGCCACCATCGCTGGGTCAATGAATGGAGTCAAACAACACTGGGGTTGTTCCTTGTTCTGTGGTTCATTCCACAAACATTGATTAGGCATGTGCTGTTGGGACTAGTGTTATACTGTGGGGGACGCCCAACAGATAAGAAAGACACTATCTCTGTTTTTAAAGCAGCAAAGATCCCATCTGTTTTGATGATGATAACATATTTATAAGGTAATTCAACCATTAAGACAAAAAAAAACTGTTTACATACACTATCTCATGTGATCCTGTTGATAATTTTATGGAGATACTAGTACAAGTGATCATTTTTGCAGAGAAAGAAACTGAGACTCAGAGAGGTTAAGTAATTTGTCCAGGGTCCTACATATTTTGAGTCACAGAGCTGAAATTTGAACCTGGGCCTTCTGCCTCTAAGTCTAGGACTCTTTTCCCTATTTTGGTCAGCTTCATTTTTTAAACTAACAAATAATGGTTCAAGCTACCTTTTGATTCTACCAGCAGCTGGTTTACTGACTCTCTGCTTAGACATCAGACTCTGGCCCAAACTTTATGATCATTGATTTACATCTGCAAAAGACCCTAGATCTTAAACTTTAGCCCAATCATCACATTTGGCAGATTAGAAAAAAAAAAGACTAAGAAAGTTGAAGTCCTTGGTCTCAGGTCATGCGGTCAGTAAGTGGCAGAAGTAGGATCTGAGCCCCAGGCCTTTGGACTCCTAGTGGAGTGGTCTTTCCAATTCACCATGTTTCCTTTGCCTTAGAAAATCCTTCTTATTGGAACCTTCATTGGTCAGTGGTTGTGTCAGATCCACATTTTCAGGTTTTTGTCACTGATAGGCCCTGGAATCTACGATCATAGTATTTTTTCTCCATTTGGGGGTAGAAATCATACAACATGTATGAACCAGTAAAAGGCCCTGTGACTCATGAACTAAAACATCTAACTAATGGAGAGAGAGACAGAGACAGAGACAGAGAAATCAGAAGCAATTTGCAGTTTAAAGGAATAACTAAGAATTATTGGAGCTTGAATTATGCAAAACTGCTTCCTTTGGGGAGCATATCAGAGCTTTGGGGGAAGAAAGGTCATCTTCAATCTTGAGGAATTCTAATGTGTTTTTTTTTCTCCCTAGCCAACAAGAGGAATTATTTCAACACCTTTAAAAGATGCCTCATCATTTCCTCTTGTGAAATCCACATACTTTGAGGTTGAATCAAGGTTTGGAATTTTGACCTCCAAAAGAGAGAACATGTGGGTCACTGTCCAGTCCTGCTTCAGGGCAGTATCTGATCTGATCACTTGGAGGTGTGATTCTTAGTTACCGTTCACCTAAGAACAGGCAGGGAAGGCAAATTAATTTCTGAGTCACCTTTGGACCTTTAGAGTAGCACATTCAGTGGTGCAGAAGGCCATCAGGGCAAAAAGGTATATCTGATTGATTTGTCTAGGCCTACAGGCCAAGAGCAGTTCCTCTAGGCATGGGCAGATGGGATTTGTCAGAGTGGACAGAAAAAAAACTAGATCCAAGAGCTAGCAAAGTAGTCATTTTCCTTTATTTAAAAGCACTATGGTGAAAAAAAAAAACTAAAAATGTTAATTAAAATCTCAGTATGATGAAATTTGTGTTTCTATTAACCTCATCCATAAACCTTTTTTTAAAAAAAAAACATATCAAACTTATTTTTGTACTCTATAAAAAAATCTAAACTTTACTTTAAAAAAATAATCTAGGGGCAGCTAGGTGGCACAGTGGATAAAGCACTGGCCCTGGATTTAGGAGTACCTGAGTTCAAATCTGGCCTCAGACACTTGACACTTACTAGCTGTATGACCCTGGGCAAGTCACTTCACCCCCATTACCCCCCCAAAAAAATACTCTAAGATTTTCTCCAGGATTGTGTTTTCCCCTACTTATTTGTAAATAAGTAATTTATAAAATAATACAGTCGTTCACATCTATATTTTCTATGTTTCTATTTGCTGTTTTGCTTTAGCAACCAAAGAAAGAACTAGAAAGAATGATAGAGATAAATATCTGATGCAACCTATTATTTTACTTTATTTTATCTTTTTGTGGGGCAATGAGGGTTAAGTGATTTGTCCAGAGTCACACAGCTAGTAAGTGTCAAGTGTCTGAGGTCGGATTTGAACTCAGGTCCTCCTGAATCCAGGGCCAGTGCTCTATCCACTGCGCCACCTAGCTGCCCCTCCCTATCTCTTTTTATGGAAGAGGAAACTGAGGCCAAGTTTTCCCAGATAACCCCTAACTTCCAACTTGTGCCTTTTTCACTGAGCCATAATGTCTCTCTATAACTCGTCAGTGGTGAATTGTTGGCTTTGAGGAAATGTGACAGAATTTATCATCAATATCATCAACTTAAATTCATAGATCATTTAATTTTTCATAGAGTATTTTCCTTACAACAATTAGAAATTGTGGCCAAATCATTCCAGTGTGCTTGCTTTCTTTCCCCTCGTCAAGAATGGAAGACTGTAGTATCCTTTTGGATATAATAAGGAAGAAGAAGAAGCTCCTTTCTCTCTTCTGCCCATAGTCTTCAAATTATCTCAGCCTCTTCAATTCTAAGAATCAGAGCTAGAGGAAGGCTTAGGGATCATCTTGTCCTCTCTTTACAAATCAGGAAATGGAGGCCCAGGAACATAAAGTTATTTATCATTTGGACCCTGTTCATCTTCTTGGAAGACCAGTTTTTTTTTTTTCTGGTACCCACTGTTTTTTTCCACAGCTTTGATGAGACTGAAGAAGCTTCTCTAAGGCTAAGGAAAAAACCAATCAAACCTCCATGTCTGCATATGCTTTGTTTCCCTCCTTGTCTTTTTTCCTCTTTGCACTGGGGTAGGGACTCATAGATCTCCAGCATCAGCTGGGGATCATGGCTATGCAGAGAACCAAAGCCTCTTAGAAGAGGCAAAGGAACAAGTGAGGAGGTAGGGGAGTGGAGGAAATGGGGAGGAGTATGAGCCCCAGTAATGGGAAAAGTGGCTAAAGCTTTGACATATCTTTAATTTGTTGGATACCTTTTCTTTCCTTTGATCACTTCAATATAACACAGTTGGCTATGACATGAACAGAGTCTCAAAAAGAAACTTCGAAGTTGATACACTTTAAAAAATTTATTATATAAAATCTGGTTCAAACCAGTTTTTCCAGAATGGCAGCCTTTATACCATGGATTCTTAACTTGTCTTGTGTTGTGGCTCCCTTTGGCCATTTGATGAAACCACTCCTTCTTACAATAATATTTTTAAATGCATAAAATGAAATGCACAGGATTATAAAGGAAACTGATTATATTAAAATATAGTTGTTGAAATATTTTCAAAAATCAAGTTTACAGGCCTTATGCTATGAATTCCTACTTTATACTAAATTACTAATTTTGTCCAGTGCAGCACAGATACAAAGTGATTTCAGTACCTTCATTATTGCATTCTCACAAAAAACCTTGTGAAGTAATCCAGTAAATCGTTAAGGTACAAACAAAGAAAACTAAAATAAACAATATTATATGATAAATTTAACAGAGTTAGAAAAGAAAGCATGGTGGAATTTCAAAATGCCCATTTTGTAGTTGAGAAAATTGAGTTCAAAGAAGCTAATCCAAATTTCTATAGTACGTTACCAGTTAGAAAATATGACATCCCAATGAAACAGGGAGTAGAAGAATTAGATTCTTCATTTTGCATGTGAGGAAACTGAGATTCAAAGAAAAGAAAAACTTGCCCCAGTACATGGTTCAAAATCTAGATCCATATTTGGTTTTTTTTTTTAACTCCTGAAAATCTATATTCATTCCACTATGTCATGATGACTTCCCACAGTTAATATAAAGAGTAAGTAAAAGATCTGGGATTTTGGCTCTTTGAAGTATATCCACACTTTTCCCACTATCTTGCCTATTATTTCATATCATACATGTAGATCATGGAAGGGATTTTAGGAGCCTTCTCAACCAACCAAACCCCTTATTTTACAGATGAGGAACCTGAGGTGCATGGAGATTAAATTACTTGCCCAACGTCATATACATCATAAGCATCATAAGTGGGATTTGTACCCTGGGTCTCTGACTCCATAGCCAGAAGTTTTCCACTATACTAAGCCATTTTGAGGTTTATGAACAAAGCACTTTAAATACATTTTCTCATTTGAATGAATACTTTAGGGTGTTTCTATTAAAAAATCAGAGTCCCCAAAAACCAACAACCAAATCTATCACATGTACTCCTTCATTAAATCCCTCGCTCAATATGATTCGTCATTTATCAAACACTTAGTGCCCATGTGATGCTCAGAAATATAGTAGGGCTCTTCTCTCTCGTCTGCCAAACTATATATGTCACAGTCTTTCTGGTCAAAAATAACTTCCTGAAAAAAATAAATTAAAAACAAACTAACAAACAAACAAACCAAAAATGACTTCTTATTTTGGACCCCACACAGCACTTTATTTTCTAATTCTGCTACACTTAGTGTGTAAAGCTGTTTATTTTAACAATGTGTATTTGTGCCTTATGAAATGCAAAGCTGAATGTACACTTGATTTAGAATCAGAGGACCTAAGTTAGTCTATCAGCTTTTTGCTGCTTACTACTTAAGTGACCTTAGTCAAGTCATTAAACTCTTAAGCCTGTTTGTAAAATGAGAGGGCTATACTATATGATCTTTAAGGACTCTTCCAGATTTAAATTAATGATCCTGAACTGTAAACTTCACGAAGTTGGGTATGTAGCTTATCTGCACCATTATCTAGTATAGCTCTTACCACTATACTCTAAACATGGTTACTCTACCCTTTTTTCTCCCTCTCTCTCTCCCCCTCTCCCTCTCCTTCTCCCTCTTCTGCTCCCTCTCCCTCTTCCTGTCCTTGTCCCTCTCCCCCCACACCTCTGTCTTTCTGTGCATATACACATATGTGTATAAATACACAAAACATATATGTGTACATATGTATATACACACACATGTATGTATGCTATTGAATCTATGAATTCTTGTAAACTCACCTCCTCCCCCTTATCCTTTTGAAAGGCTTTTCTTACTAAAGTATGTGAGATGAGATTGACTCCAATAGGTTCTTTGTGGTTGTTCCACCAACTTGTAGATATGACTATATCTTCATGGTATCAAGCTGCTGGAAATGATAGCCCCTTTATGTGCCTCTAAGCTCTGGACATGTATGCTGAGATCCCAAATTCATCTTCTCCACACCCTGCAAAATGCCAATCTAATCCTTCATAATTTTATACACTACCCAGTGGGTGCTGAATAATGTTACTTCATAGTCTAGTCCTTCAGATCTATGATTTCATTAGTAATAGTGCTCTACTTTCCCTTACTCCTACCACTTTTCAGAACCTTAACATTTTCATGAGTTGTTGGGGCCCTCAATATGTGGCCAACTTTCTGGTGATGAGCCTTTCATTGCTTAACAAGGTAGAACATTAGGTGACACAATTATTATGTGGCCTATACTCAAAACCTCTCCATTGTTTTAGCACCTGACAGAATTTTCTTTCCACCAGCAGAGCCATCTGGATGGGAACAAAAGGAAATTGTCCCTCCCCCTTCTTCCAGCCAGTATCAGGATTTTGCTATAGTGACAAGGCTCTCCCAGCCTGAAATCACTTTTTTGGCTCCGACCTATTGATCCAGGTTCACCCACACCCTAACATCAGTCCTTATCCTGATAGAAAGTATAAAAGGAAACCCTAGGTCAAACAGCTTCTACCTCAGGACCAGCCTTATTTCCTGTACTCTCATTCTCTGGTGACATATTTATCTTTGTCTGCCTAGAACTCCTGACCCATTGCCTTTTGGGCCTTTCTTTCCTATCTGCTTGTACTGAGTAAGTGCCTGGACTCCTGACCTGTAGTTTGCTTCTGACATTGGGTAAACACCTCTCCATGGCCCCTTTCATGCCTTTATGAAGTCAGGGCTTATTGCCCTGTCTGATACCTTTTGAGCCTTAACCCTCAGCCTACTAGTTTGCTCTGGAGTCTGGAATTTCCCTGCCTTAACTGGCCTCTGCTTCCTTGCTGACCCTGTTACCTGACAAAACTCCAAGGCTTTGTCACTGCAGACAAAAGAAAAGGTAGATTTGTTGAGTCTGAGAATTTTGGAGTTAGATGAATCCTTAGATTATCATCCAACCCCAATCATTATTTTACATTTGAGGAAGTTTAAAAAACATGAAGGAAAGCACAATCAACCATCATATTTTGGGGACCCAAAGTCACGTATTTTGATTTGACTTATAGAGTTGGACTATTGTCACTGATTCAGTCCACCAGATAACTGTCAGGTCTCCACTTTACTTGGTGCTATGAGAGAGAGAGAGAGGGGTAGAATGGTGTCTCATTGCAAATAAACTAATTATTTTACAATTCTTACTTTCTATGATATTTTTTGGAAGAGAAAATTTATAAGGTTAACCTTACTCTAGTCCATAAGAGAATGAAATTGAGGAACATAAGAGTCATTCAATAAGACAAATTAATGCTATGGTAAAAGCAGTGAGAAAACATTTCTCAGTTTGCTCAATCAGAAGAGCCTTAGCACTGTACCTTCTTTCTCTAACCTTCTACACAATTTCCAGAAGATCAGAACAGGAAGGGACCTCAAATGGGTTTTAGCCCAACCCCTATCTGAAAAAAGGACTCAGTTAAGGTTATACAACATACATTTGTAGGCAACCCAGTCAGACCGGTTGTGTGATTTTCTCCACCTTTGTTCATCAACATGTTCATAGGAGTGAAATGGTGAGAGTAATGCAAACACTGAGACTTGGCTGGGCATGATCAATAAATGATAAAGGAGAATATGGATTCATAAAAGGAGGACAGTATTGAGATGAATTGGTTCACCAAGGAACCAAGACAGGGAGAAGGGGAAAGAGTAGCTTGTATTGAGGGTAAATGGCCTGGGAGAGAGCTGAGGGATTGGAGGTGATGGCGTGGATGAAAATTAGTGTTAGTAAGGGAAGGCAGAGGGAGAGATGAAAAGCCTATAGATTATGTTCAGATAATGGAATTTCAGAATTCTTGAACACAGAGGGGGTACATTTGTGAATGAAGGCAAGATCAAGTATAGAACCATCTTTGTGTGAAGATGATGTGAGGTAGAAGAGTAGCTCATGGAAAATGATTAGGGTGAAAGATTGAAAGGTTAGGGTATTTGAAGGAGAATCAGTATGCATGTTGTAGTTCCTTAGTATGAGGGCGGAAGTCACGTAGGAGAGAAAAAAGAATGTAAGCTAGTTATCAAATCCATTGAGGAAGGAAGGAACTTTATTTGAGGGTCTGTAGACAATAACTACCAGGATTTTGAATGGGTGGTAGCTATGAATAGCATGAACCTCAAAGGAAGAGAAGTTACTGAGTGATGGAGGAAGGGAGAGAACCTGAAATGACAATGGGGAGAAAGGAGTATTTCAATTCCTGTGCCTTGACCAGTAGTTGAGGAGAATGAACCCTTGATCACTAGTTGAGGAGAATAAGGGGAGGGACAGCTAATACTGAAAAGGGTAGCCGTGGAGGCTGTATCATTAGAGGAAAACCAGGTTTCAGTAAGAGTTAATGGAAGGGGGGTAGCTAGGTGGCATAGTGGATAAAGCACTGGCCTTGGATTTAGGAGAATCTGAGTTCAAATCTGGCCTCAAACACTTGACACTTACTAGCTGTGTGACCCTGGGCAAGTCACTTAACCCTCATTGCCCTGAAAATAAAAAGAGTTAATGGAAGGAGTGTGATAGGAATAGATTTAAGATGCAGGGAAATGTGTTGCCTATGGAACATTCCAGAAGGCATTGTGGAAGAGTTGGGTGGAGTGAGAATGAAAATTTGGGGTTGGAGGGTTGAGGGAGATGGGAATGAGGAATCAGGTGATAAGGTGGCAGGTGGTTTGGATGATGATCTACAGGAGTTCAGAGTCATTAGGATGTGAAGGGTATGGCCAAATGTAAGAATGTTCATCACTGAGTGAAGGGAGCGACTCTTGCACTTTCAAAAGAGAGGTACACCAGGAAACAAGAGACCTGAAGTCAAAGGGCAGATTGATCTTTGCTCAGAAAGTTCTTCACATCCCAGTTGGGAGAGTAGTCTGGCAGCAGGAGGTAGAAGATACTTTATGGTGTTACAGATGGAGGTAGTTGTTTTGGAGCACATGTACTTTCAGGAGTTAAGTACTTCCTAATTATTATTTCATTTGATCCTCACCATAACCTTGGAAGGCAACTGCTATTATTACCCCTGTTTTATAGATGGGGAAATTGAGGCAAACAGAGGTTAAGTAACTTGCCCAGGGTCATTGCTAAGTGTCTGAAGCTGGATTTAAACTCAAGTTCCCGATTCCTGGCCTGTCACTTTCTTCACTGAGCATTCTAGCTCCCCCATCATGTGGTTTTCCCCCTAACCCTGGATCATTTCCCATTATTTGGGCTTCAAAGACTATGAGGGTATAGAAGATGAGCCATGATAGATGATTATATAAAAGCTCCTGCTCCTCCCTTGACTTGACTCAATCAGAGTTCTGTACTACAGACACCTGTCTTAACCCAGGAATGACATTTCTGCATTTTCTGGCCTTTCTAACAAGGATCTTTCCTGGAATCCTGACCATGTTCCTGCTGTAAGAGATAGATGAGGATGTTCAGGCTATCCCGATGCATTGCCAGGCAGGACACTCCATATGCATTTGTTTATTTGATTTGGGGTTATAGTAAGGCTAAACCAGAGATGATCTAACATTCCAGTTCCCATTTTAATCCTATTAACTCGATGAGCAAAAATAGCTATAGACTGATTTATTTGTTCAGGTCACTTAAGACAAACACAATTATTGTGACGAATTTAGCTTATTTTGAAAACCCTTTAGAATGTTCTTGCTACCTCAGGGTATAAAGTATTATACATTCATAGAAGAGATAAAAAGCTCTGCGTCAAATGGCCTCCCATCATCCAGAGATCCAGCAACAATAATAGACCTGCTTAGACATTTGTCTTGAGTACCTAGGGACCCCTAAAACAGTGTAACCTACCTGTAAAATCCACCATAATTGCCCTCTAAATTCTCTTGGTAATGCTGTCTCAGATTATGACAAGCCAGGCTGACTTCACCCTTAAATCAAGAGAGTGGAACAGCTTCAGAGCCCAGCCATATGCAATGACTAGTAATACCTTCGATTAGCCTGTTAGTCTCATGACAAAGAGGACCTTCCAGGCCATTCCCCCTCCCCCAGGTCATTTAGGCCCTGTTAAATAAACATTGGCTAAATTAAAAATGAAAACAAAAAAAAAATCATCATTACCCACTAGTATATTAGCACTGGCAATCTAGCTCATCACTCACAAAGAAAATCTATGCTGTTAATTAAATGCATTGAGGTCTGCAGAGCTAAGGAAAAAAATTTGAAAGAAGCTCTTCATCTAGACTAAATCACTTTGTCCCCCAGTTATCCTCAGGCTTTGGGAAAACATTCTCAGGCTTAATAGATTGTTATTATTGTTGTTATTATTTGAATAATAACTAACATTCATAGGATAATATTAATAATAAACTAATAATAATAACTGACATTGATGTGATCACAAGATCATATATTTATAGCAAGAAGTGACCTCTGAGACCATCTAGTTCAACTCAATCAGTTAACACTCATTTACAAAGCACTTTCAGCTGTTTGATCCAATCTGACTCTTTGTAACCCCATTTAAGTTTTTCTTGGCAAATATGATAGAGCAGTTTGCCTTTTTCTTCTCCAGATCGTTTTATATATGAGGAACTGAGGGAAACAGGGTTAAGTGACTCACCCAGGGTCACATAGCTAGTAAGTGTCTGAGGCCAGATTTAAACTCAGGAAGATCTGGCCTCAGACACTTGACAGTTACTAGCTGTGTGACCCTGGGTAGGTCACTTAACTCTCATTGCCTTGCAAAAAATAAAAATAAAAAATAAACTCAGGAAGATGAGTCTTCCTGATTCCAGGCCCAGCACTCTATCCACTGCACCATCTCAGACATCATGCTAAGCACTGAGCCTACAAAGATAGGCAAAAACAATGACTACCCTTAAGAATTTTCAAAAATGTATCTTGATAGCTATATTTCAATAGAATTGCTTTTTAATACTATGACTATGCATTTGCTGTTATGCATTTAAGAACCTTACTATAAGAAGGGCTAAGATTGCTAAAGGGGAGTCCATGTTACACACAAAAAGACTGGTGAAGACTAAAAAAGGAGTATGTGACTGAACTGGTGGGAATACCTGTGTTTAGTGGCTATAATGTGGATGAAAGATCAACAATGGATACTGAAAAGGAGTGCTTAGGTAGATAGGAAGAGACAGGAGAGAGCAGCTCTAGGAAAATTGGAGAGGAGAGAATAGTCAGTAACATGCCTTATTTTACAGATGAAAAAAACTAAGGTCCAGAGAAGGTAAATGGTCTGCTGAGGGCCATGCATGTGGTTGATGTCCAAGCCAAATTCTCTGACTCCTAATTTGTCACTCTGATATTTGAAGTGCTCAGATGGTTCTGTGACTTCATCTCTAGTGATTTTGTCTCAAGTCATCCATGCCTGACCATCCTATAGTCCATGCCATGCCATTTGTTCAGCCTAGGTGGTTTACTCAATAATTTTCTTCATTTCTCCTGACACCTGGAACATACCATGGCTGTCCATCTCTCACATTCATCATGTGACTAGTACATCTTCTGTTCCTAGCATACATTTCCCTATTGACAGATTTTATCTCCCACTCCTTCAAGTTCTTCATTGGTTATGTGTTGCAGACTACTTGCATCCTCCATGTGCATCATAGTAATACCCAAGGTGATATCACTTTCTATTTAACTCATTTCAATTTAGAAAAGGCTGAATTAAATGTTTTGCAGCCAGATATCAATACTGGTAGAATGCTGGAAGTGGATAAAAGATAGTTCTTGAGTTCTAAGACAATCTTCGGCATATTAAAAGACCTTTATAAACCCTTGAAGGAAAGCCAGTTCACTCATTTCCTCTTGTTCCATTCTTGGCCCAACTTGTTGTGCATTCCTACTATCTCTTGCAGACACTGATGCCCAACAGATTCTGTAGGTTGATAATTTAGATATATGCCTTAGACTAAGAAATGAACATTCTTAATCTACTTGATCCCACCTAAATGGATGGTCAAACCAAATTCCTCAGAGTGGCTATATGTCTCTTCAGTGTCTTTGCAATGTTCTATGACCGGAACATATGGAAAATCTCATCATCCACAGAAAACCCCTTTATAATTTGGAATCAAATCCTTATTTCCTCTATAACGATAGCAGAGACCATTGATGAGTAAAGAGTGTACCTCATTTGATTCTGCCAGGAACTCTGAGAGAGTTAATTCACTTATTACTTTCCCCATTTTATAGATGAGGAAACTGAGATTTGATGACTTGGATAGGATCCCACGGTGAGTAAATATCAGAGGTGAGAACTGATCCCAGGTCTTCCTTACTCCAGATGCAATGCTCTATCCACTTCACTCGACTTCCTTTTATCACAATAGTGCTTTATAAGTGGTACCTTTGGATTAACTTCAAAGGCACATCTGTAATTAGTGTTCTCATTACTCACCACTTCAATTAGGAGAGGAAGGAAGAAAGTCCTCTCAAATCCCATGTTCAGTTGTGGAAATTGGACTGGGGAGGCAGGGCAGCAGAGTGGGGGGCCCACAGAGCTGCATTGAAGGTCAGAAGAGATGGGATCTAGACTTAGCTGTGCCATTACATAAACGATTTAAGACAAATAGCAACCTATTTGGCCCTCCTCTGCAGAGTGAGGGAGTGATATTGTCTAAGATCCTTTCCAGGTTAAAGATTCTAGAAAGTGCCATTTTAGGATTTGGCAGCTAGAAAAGACCCTAGAGAATGACATACCCAGCCCTTTCATTTTGCAGCTGGGCCACCTGAAGACTGGAGATGTTAAGTGACTTGCCTTCAGTTACACAATTAGCTTTATTATTTCGCTAATAACTTTTTGTTAAGAGCAGTCAAGCATACCAATACAAATTCCATTCAATTAACAAAAGAAAATAAATCCCAAGATGAGTTCCATGGATTTAAACAACAAAAAAGCTGCCCCTCCAAACCACACAATTCCTACCAGTTTCAGTTTCTTAATCAGTAAATATTCGTTCTGTGAACTCATCAAAGGTACAATATAAATAAACAATGTGTATGTTTCGCAATAAATTCCTGATTACACTAAACACACTTATCTCCATTTCTGCCCTTGTCTTTTCCCTATCAACTCATAAACTATGTATTTATTTTATGACTAAGCTATATCTGCAACAATAAATATATGAGTGCTTTATAGATATCAACCGGATGTTTGATTTTGGTTAGCCATGAAAAAATATTGATATCACTAATCTTCCATATCACCAGTATAATAAAAATAAATATTCTGACCTTGCTGTAAATGAGTAATTGGACATCTATTGAATTCGTCAAAGATGATACAAAGCAGGTTGGCATAGTTAGGGTACATCTTGGGTTTATGATTTTTTTCTTCTCTCCCTCTCTCTTTTCCTTCCTCTTTTTATCTTTCTTCTCTTTCTTTCTTTCATTCATTCTCTCTTTTTCTTTCCCTCTTTCCTTGCTTCTTTTCTTCTTCCTTCCTTTCACTCTCTTTCCCTCTTTGCTATCCTTTCTTTCTTTCTTTCTTTCTTTCTTTCTTTCTTTCTTTCTTTCTTTCTTTTTCTTTCATTCTTTCCCTTCCTTCCTTCCTTCCTTCCTTCCTTCCTTCCTTCCTTCCTTCCTTCCTTCCTTCCTTCCTTCCTTCCTTCCTTCCTTCCTTCCTTCCTTCCTTCCTTCCTTCCTTCCTTCTCTCCTCTATTGGTGCCAGTGAAAACAGAATGTCTAACAATGCCCTTCAAAGGCTAAGTCAGATTTTGGGCTGTCAGGGTATTTTTGCCAACTAGTTTAAAAGATTTGAGTGCTGCTCTTTGCCTTTGGGGTAAATGTATTGAGAAAGGCCATATTTTGTGGTATGTACAACATGAGAAGTCCAGTGGTTTGAAAGGAAGACTTCTGAACTTGGAGCAGAGGAGAGGCAAAGCTGTTCTGTGTGTGCCCTAGGTATGGTTAGAGTACTGTGTCTCTGTATTTGAGGAGCTCTCTACTATCCATTGGATGCTTTGAGACTTAGCTGTAATGCACATGATGTGACTTCTGACAAATATCATGGAGAATGATATTCTCTCTCATTGAATGTGTTGTTTTTCTATATAGAGGTAGCTGGATATAGTGTACAGAGTATTGGGCCTGAAAGCAAGGAGATTGTGGTTCAAATCTTGCCACTGACACTTAATATACGACCCTGGACAAGTCATTTAACCTCTTTATATCTTGGACAGTACCTCCAGCACTTAGTGTAGTTCCTGTCACACAGTAGGTATTTAATAAAAGAATGGATGGATGGATGAATAAAAGTCATTTATAATTACTTACTATGTGCAAAGTTCTGTGTTAAGCAGTGGGAATACATATACAAATGAAAGATAATCCCTGCCCTCAAGGAATTTCTATTCTAATGGCAGAGAATACATAGGGAGGAGAGATAGGAGATACAGTTTGGAAGTCACATAATTGGCCTCCTTGATGACTGATTGCTAACTCCCTAGGATAATAAAATCATAGATTTAGAGCTAAAAGGGACCTCAAATTTATCAATCCAACTCTCCCATTTTGGACATAGGACAACTGAAGGTCAGAAAAGTGAAGTCATTAGCTAAAGGTCACTCAGTAAATGAGAGGATTTACCTACTAAGTCATGGACTTATCACTAAGTCAGGTGATCTGTGTTGGTCCATTGGAGGAGGGAGTTTTCAAGTTTAGACTTGCTGATAATGATAAATTAGTGATGCTTTGAGTATTTGTATTTATAGAAATATCTTACAATTATTAAAAGTCATAGTCAAAAGCATCCCTGCTTACACACCTCTGGGTCTCAGCCCAGGCGAGGTTTTTCATTTGGCCACCCTCAGTCGTGGCTCTACTTTGGGGTCAAAAGATCAATAGCATTGAGAGTCTTAAAATTGGAAGCAATGGTGTGCTGGTAAATGTTTAACAATAATCTCTCCAACATGATATATTTTAAGTTTAATCTGTATTATTAACTTTTCTCCATCACTTCTTAAAAGTCTAGATAATCACCAAAATAATAAATCAAGCCCTGACTCATAGCATTCACTGATATCTGAGGTATAAATGCTTATATTGAAAACTATAAACCTAACAATTTAGCAATCTGCTCTTGCAAACTGGTTCAAGCCAACTCTAGCACTCTACCATTTGGTTTTTTGTTTATTTGTTTGTTTGTTTGTTTTGGTGAGGCAATTGGGGTTAAGTGACTTGCCCAGAGTCACACAGCTAGTAAGTGTTAAGTGTCTGAGGCCGGATTTGAACTCAGGTACTCCTGAATCCAGGGCCAGTGCTCTATCTACTGAGCCACCTAGCCGCCCCCACACTCCACCATTTGGAAGGGAGCTCAGTGATCACTTAACTTTAAAGTGTCAAACATGTGGCCTGTGAGCTGCATGCAACCCACAACACTCCCAAATGTGGGCCAAACCAGATTAAAATATAATTGGTTGGCTAATATGACAAAAAAGTAAAATAATAAATATTGGAGGAGGTGTGGAAAAATCGGAACACTCATGCATTGTTGGTGGAGTTGTGAACTGATTCAAGCATTCTGGAGAGCAATTTGGAGCTATGCCCAAAGGACTATGATGCTGTCATACCCTTTGACCCAGTAATATCACTACTAAATCTGTATCCCAAAGATATCATAAAAAGGGAAAGAGACCCACATGTACAAAAGTATTTTTAGCAATTCTCTTTTGTGGTAGCAAGGAATTGGAAATCAAGGGAGTGCCCATCAATTGGGGAATTGCTGAACAAGTTGTGGTATATGAATGTAATGGAATACTATTGTGCTATAAGAAATGATGAGCAGGCAGATTTCAGAAAAGACCTGGAAAGACTTAAGTGGACTGATGTTGAATGAAGTGAGCAGAAGCAGGAGAACATTGTACACAGTAATAGCAACATTGTGTGATGATCAACTATGATAGACTTGGCTCTTTGGAAAATGCTCTCCACATCCAGGAAAAAGAACTATGTAATCTGGATGCAATTGACCCATACGCTTTCTCCTTTTTTTTTCTTTTTGGAAATTTTTTGCTCTTGTTCTGATTCTTCTTTAACAACATGACTAATGCAGAAATATATTTAATGTTATTGTACATATATAACCTGTATTAGATTGCTTTCTGTCTTGGGGAGGGGGAAAAAGAGGGAGGGAGGGAAGGAGAAAATTTGGAATTCAAAATCTTATAAAAACAAATGTTGAAAACTATGTTTACATGTAACTGGAAAATAATAAAATACTTTTATGATTTAAAAATATAGTTGGTAAATATTTAGCAAAATAAATAAAAATACAGTAAAAACAAGATGATGTTAATATATGATTTTCTGAGTCAATATGTACAGTTTAGTGACCCCCATTTCTATGTGAGCTTGACACCATTGATGTGGCCCAATCCCTTTCCTTAAGCAGAAATTCCTTCTGCAACAACCATGACAATTATTTATCTAGCTTCTATTTGAAATTGTGTTTCTTCTCCTCTCTGGGCCTCATTTCCTCATCTTTAAAATGAATTTGGATGAACCAATGATCTTTATGGTCTATATCATTGTTGGACAAAGAGGATAAGTCAGCTTTCCTGACTCCTAATTCAGGCCTATCCATTCAATCAAGAGGATGATGATCAGTTATGAGACCTCCTAAAGAAGATTATTCCATCTTTCTACTGTTATACTTGCTAAGTTTTTCCCTAGGGCTTTCTCTAATGTGTCATAGTCTGGGTATCTGCAGAGAGCTGATACAGAAAGGTCTCCACCATTGGCAATCAGCCCTTTCCTGCCTATTAAAATTAATATAACTTCATTTTTGTGATATCCACTCAAAAAGCACATTAGGCACCTACTATGTGCAGACATCATCCCAGGTGCTGGAAATACCAAAACAGCAATAAAACAGTCTTTACCCTTAATCAGTTTATATTCTGTTAGTTTCTTTTTAGTATGTCTCAGTTTTCTAATCTGTAAAATGGGATAATAGCATGCCCCCCCATTATTGTTGTAAAGCTCAAATGAGATAATCGCAAGGCATTATTACTATTTTGAGTCATAAAATTTTACAACCAATAACTCTTTAAAGATTATCTAAGTGTAGTTTTGAACCTGGGTCTATAAGCTTAAACTATACCTATCATCTATCTATCTATCTACAAATATACATACACATGGGGCAGCTAGGTGGTGCACCAGATAGAGCCCTGGTCCTGGATTCAGGGGTACCTGAGTTCAAATCCGGCCTCAGACCCTTGATACTTACTAGCTGTGTGACCTTGGGCAAGTCACTTAACCCCAATTGCCTCACCAAAATAAATATATATACATATATAATATATAATATATATATACACATATGTACATGTATATATACATGCATATCTGTGCATATAAATGATATTTTATTATCTTTGGTTTCCTTTTATTTCTTTGTATTTCATTTTTGTGGGTTTAAAAAATATCATTCTGAGAAGTTATGTAGACTGTCAAAGGGGTCCAGGAAGCAAAAAAGGCCTAAGAACTTCTGAACTAACCCAACTCACCCTAATTTTACAAAGGAGTAAACTAAGGTTCATAGAGGGGAAAATAATTTGCTCACACAGTCAATTAGGAGTAGAGCTGAGTCTAAAACTCATGTCATCTGACAACTCATTGCTCTTTTCTCTATACTGCACAGTGGTAGGATATAAAATCACATATTCAAAGAGTGTTAAGGTCAGTAAAAATAGAATATTAGAGCCAAAAGACACCTCTGAGAGCATTTAGTTTCATTTCCCCTCCTTCCACACTCCATTTTACAAATGAGGAAGAATTTACGGAGAAATTAACTGATTTGCCCAAGGTTATATGTCCAGTAATTGGTAGAACTGGGATTTGGACCCACTTCTCTTATGTCCTAGTTGGATGCTCTTTCTAAAACAACCATCTCACTTTTAATCTCATGGCCAAGGGCAGAAATCCCTTAAATAGCCTATGTTTGAACACCTCAAGGGGTAGCTAGGTGGTTCAGTGGTTAAAGAGCTGTGCCTAGTAGTAGGAAGATATGAGTTCAAATCTAACCTTAGACATTAGTTGTGTAACCCTGGGCAAGCTACTGAATGGCTACCTGCCTAAATTTCCTCATCTGGAAAAAAATGGATAGTTATAGTACCTCCTTCTAAGGGTAGTTGTGAACATCAAATGAGATAATATTTGTAAACCACTTAGTACATAGTAAGTACTTAACAAACTTTTGTTTCCTTGAGGTAGCTCATTTCACTGGTGGATAGCTCTGTAAATTGGGACCAGATCCTTTGTGGAATTGAAGTCAGGAGACCTGGACTCTAATTCATATTCTAATACTTACTAGCTGTGAGTCCTCAAGAGGTGACAGTCTCTGAGCTCTTCAGAAATTCTCTCTCAGCTTTGTTTGCTTATCTTTAAATATAACTATCATTTCCCTCAAAGTACAGTCACAGCTCAGTGCTTTTTAATCCTTGAAACATTTTATAAAAATGAGTTTTTGTTAACATGATAGCAATGGGAATAGAAAGGTAAGTGTAGAAGGGAGAGACACAACATATAAGAAGTACATTTGGTTTTTTTCCCCTTTTTCTGAACTTTTTCCCTTTTTTCCTGATTCTTCTTTCACAGCATGACTAATGTTCAATGTGATCGTATATATATAACCTACATGAGATTGAGTGCTGTCTTGGGGAGCGGGGAGGGAAGGGAGGGAGGCAGAAAAATTTGGAACTAAAAATCTTATGAAAACAAATATTGAAAACTATTTTTATATGTAACTGGAAAATAATAAAATATTTTTATGATTAAAAAAAAGTACATCGGGGCAGCTAGGTGGTGCAGTGGATAGAGCATTGGCCCTGGTCAGGATTTCCTGAGTTCAAATCTGGCCTCAGACACTTAACACTTACTCGCTGTGTGACCCTAGGCAAGTCACTTAACCTCAATTGGCCCACCGAAACAAACAAACAAACAAACAAAAACAAGCCAAAAAAGCACATCTACACTTATCCCTTTGGCTCTAAGAGGTAGAAAAATTGTAAAGATAAAAGTAAGGTTCTGCTTTAAAAAAGTGGAGATACATGGGAGGCAAGAAAGGGTAAACCTTTCATTGTATAGCCTCAGAAATGAATATGCATCTGGGAAATTAATATGTATACCATAAAAGGTCTGCAGAGACTGAGGCAGCAAGGTTAGAGAGCCTTGCCTAGAAAGGGGAAGAGTGAGTTCAAACCTGGCTTCAGATACACAATTGAACAAATTAATTAAAGGCTACTTGCCTTTAGGCAAAGTAGAATGATAAACCACTGGGTCTGAGTTCAAATCCCACCTCAACTATTTATTAGCTGTATGTCCCTGGGTAAGTCACTTAACCTTCACCTGCCTCAGTTTCCCCAGCAGTAATATAGGAATCATAATAGTCTCTAGCTCTTAGGGTTGTTGTGAGGGGCACAGTGCCTGGTGCATAGTAGGTGCTTAATAAATGTGTGTTTCCAAATAGAAACTACCTCTCGGGATATCTGGTTTCCAAGAAGAGGCAATTTAGTGATGACCTTTTACATAAAGCCTTTCCTGAGGCCTCCCCAAATTGTCAATGTATCTCTTTTGTATGTACCTTTATATTCCTGTTATATCCCCCATCAGAGGGAAGGCCATATCTCTTGTCTTTGTATCTCCAGTGCTTATCCTAGCTGGTATCTGGTACCTAGCAGGAATTTAATGAATACATGTTGATTGATTGACAGGGGTCAGGGAAGAGAAATGAGGTCACTAAAGGCAAAAGGCCAAAAAAGGGTTCACCTGAAGATACCATGTGGAAGCTTTTGGAAGGTCAGAAGCAGGAAGCCTGGGCTTTGGTATTACATTCAGCTATGAGCTAAGCAGGAAGAGGGAAAAAATGAGAAAGAACAATTCTCTTCTCTACTTTGGGGGTGGGCAGCACAGACCCTAATTTTTCCCATTTTCTTATAATGAAATGATTTTTCCCCTTCTTAAATGATTAGGCCTGATGGACTGGAAGTTGTGCCCTATAGAATATCTGATGACCTGGGGAAACAAACATCTTTGTCTTCTAGTGAGAGCCAGGTTCAGAGGGTGTTTTTACGTGGTTTCTACCCAACCTATGACAAATTAGGCAGTTTTGTTTAAGTTTTCCTCTGAGATTTGGGAAGTCCCAAAGCAAGTCTCAGGGCCAAAAAATCTGCTTAATGACCTGTTGAAAAGGGTGAACACTGTCTTGTCAAATGTGGGGGATTCCCAGGTTGTGGCTTCTGGTTGCTCAGTTATTTCAGTTGTGTCCAACTCTTCATGGCCCCTTTTGGGGTATTCTTGGCAAAGATACTGGAGCAGTTTGCCATTTCCTTTTCTAGCTCACATTCTTGAGGAAACTGAGATAAATAGGGTTAAGAGACTTGCCCAGGGTCACACAGATAGTAAATGTCTGAGGCAAGACTTGAACTAGGAAGATAAGTATTCCTGACTCTAGGCCTGGCACTCTATCTATTGCACCATACTGGTAGATTAGAATCAATAATTTTTCAATAGCCTCTCACTTTTTTGGATTTAGAGATACTGTAGTAAGGTGCAAAGAATGATATGAGAGGCTAAAGGATTGGATTCTAGTCCCTCCCTGTAATACTTATGATCTGTGTGACTGTTCAAATACAGTTATTCCTTCCACGTCATGGGGGTTAGGGGATGTGGTGTCCCCATGATCCAGAAAATCCAAGTAAAATTTTTTGTTCTTCCCTTTGTACCAGAGAAGACAGCTGAATTACCATGGTATTAAATGATAAAATGTTAATATTACATAACACTACACACATATTTTATGCATTTCTGAGTTTGTATACTTTTTTATACATGATTTGCTGGTCTTCATGTGTCATGTACAGCTTCCACAAAACTACCCGCAAATTTCCATTTAATTTCTTATGCTGAGTTGCAATATATTGAAACCATGATGGAGAAAGTCATGATGTGGAAGGGATAACTATAATTTTACCTCTTTGGACCTCAGATTTATCATTAATTTGAACTTGGATCCAGAGAAACTGAGGCCAGATCCCAGTCCTGCTGCTTATCTGTGTGCCTTTGGGCAAGTCATTTAACTCTGTGGATCTCAGCTTCCTCATATGTTTGGGGGTGTGGTGTGGTGGAGCTTGGGCCAAATGATTGCTAATGTCCATTTTAATTCCAGATCTACAACCCTACAATCTCTAAAATGGATAGGAGACAATATCAATTTGAAATTAAGATGTTGGACCTCTTGAGGTCCCTTCTAGCTCGGAGCTCAATGAGTGTGTCATCTTTCTGATGTGTAACTTGCATTTAACCCTGAAGATGATGTCCACCTGTGTGTTTCAGGGTACTTGGAAAGGAAGAAGAACCGCCAATGTCAACTAGCTCGAATCTCTGGATGACAAAGAGCTCCACCCTCCCCAACCCGTTCTGGAAATATCCCAGAGATCTGTGTTGCTTCTGAGAGTTCTGTATGGTTAGCTTTAACAAGCAGCTACTATAGCTTCCTCCCTCTTCAAATTCCCTCCAAAATTACCACATCGCTGCCTAAATACTAGTTTCATGGTAATTACACTGAAATTAGTGACATTTCATGGAATATTCAAAGAAAGTGGGTGACTTTGGAAAAGAAACCCAGGCCTTTTCACTATGTTTCATCCCTCCTAGGGGGAAAAATGGACTAAAATAGAGCTTAAAGACAACCCACTAGAAAGAAAATGTAAATCATTTTTTCTTCTTTTTTTCTGTTAATGGTTTTCATTTCAACAAGGTTTTCAGAGAGGATGGGAAATAGCTAGTCAGAGAAACAAAGGGTTATGCCACCTTTTTTTTTTTCTTGGTTTGGTTATTTCAGTCACATTTGACTCTTTGTGACCCCATTTGGGGTTCTCTTGGCAAAGATTCTGAAGTAGTTTGACATTTTCTTCTCCAGCTCATTTTGTAGATGAGGAAACTGAGGCAAGTAGGATTAAGTAACTTGTCCAGGGTCATTGTTAAATATCTGAGACTGGATTTAAACTCAGGTCTTTCTGACTCCAGACCCAGTGCTCTATCCACTGCACTTATCTGGCAGGCCATCTAAATCTCTAACTAAATTAATAAGACAATTTCCCAGAAAAGGTGCACCACTGCCCTCACATCTACCTGTTGTTGTTTGTCCTTCATTCTAGAAGAAGACCATGACATTAGTGATGTCATGACTTGTAGTGAATTGGATTTTTAAGTGAGGGAAGGCTATGCAAAGTGATCAACCTCACTCTCTCCTCTGGAGACATCTGGGTCCAGTGGCAAGATATACATCAGGAAAATTGGAGATGGCAATTGGGGTTAAGTGACTTCCCCGGGGTCACACAGCTAGTCTGAAGTAAGATTTGAACTCAGGCCCTCTTGACTTCAAGGCCAGTGCTCTATCCACTGTGCCACCCAGCTGCCCCTATGTCTACCTAAGCATCTGTAGAAAGAGGCTCAGGTCAAAGTGGTCACATACTGCCAACTTTTCCATTTTGGTGATCAATCAATCTCAAATCTTGGAGTTGAGCAATGGCCACTAGCCATTCTTTCCTATGGACAGTAATTGCTGCTGGAGTAATCACTCTGTCCTTAGTGGTTGTAGAAGGGAATAGGGATGGGTAAGGATTTTGTCTTCCGTCCACAGGGCTGTTGGTATCTTCCTGTTGCACATAAATTTGTCTTGGTTGACAGCCCTTTTTGCCACACCCCCAGCTTCCTTGGAATTTAGCCCATGGCTCTTTCTGGAAGATGGGGTGGGAGCCGTTATATCTCCATTCAGGTTTACAAATAATTATGAGCAGGTGTAGGGGATCTCATTTCCTTTTGAACTTAGATGGCTAGGAAATACCTTCCCCATGGCTTCAGTTCATCCTTGATATCCCAACTCCCTCACTACCTTTTATTTGTTCTTTGTAGCTAAAAGAATAAACCTGGATTGTGTGTTGCCCTTCTCCATAGTCCCCATTGGGAGGTTGTGTGCTTATTCTGCTGGTGCTACCATCATTGCTCAAAACATTCTTGTATTGGGGCAGGTAGGTGGCAAAGTGGATAAAGCACCAGCCCTGGATTCAGGAGGACCTGAGTTCATATCCGGCCTCAGACACTTGACACTTACTACCTGTGTGACCCTGGGCAAGTCACTTAACACTCATTGCCCTGCAAAACAAAACAAAACAAAACAAAACAAAACAAAACAAAACAACAAAAAACATTCTTGTATCATTCCATTGTGAATTTCCATTCTGGAGTTATAGATCTAGAACTGGAAGGATCTTTAGGGGTTATCTAGCCCTAACCCTACTCACTTTGCTGATGAGGAGTGGAGACCCAGCATAATTAAATGACTTCGATGTCTGCAGAGGGAATTGATGAGCTAAACAAATCTCTTTACTCTGTAATCAGACCTCAGTTTTGTTTGTTTGTTTGTGGTAACAATAATTTTGCCTAGTTTAGTTCCTCACTTCATTTGCCAGATTTGACTTTGAAGGATTTTCTGTTCTTCAAAAAAACACACACTCTTGAAGGATAGATTTTTAACTATGCCACAAATGCTTTAAGTTACTGAGAAACACACACACATTCACACAAGAAACATAATTGAGGCTTGTAAGAAAAAGTTTCCCAACAATTGAACATGCATGTAAGTGGAATGAGCTTTCTTGGGAGATAGTGTGCCTTCTCTTGATAAACGTCGAGTAAAAAATTTGTTCAGGATATCAGAGAGGTGATTGTTTTTCTTCATATGCAGATTTGCTTGAATGAACTTTTTGGATGAGATTCTCTATTTCTTTAGAGAAGTTTTAAATTCTTACCTTGGTATCAACTTGTTGTTTGACATGAACTTTTCTGTGCCTCAGTTTCCTCAGAAGTAAAAAAGAGGATGATAATTCTAGTGGCAACAAACTCTACAGAATTACTGATAAAACAAAAATGCCTCATAGATGATAGATATAGAGCTGAAAGGAAGTTTAGAGGCCATTCAGTCCAATGCTCTAATTTTACAAATGAGGAAACTGAGGCCCAGAGATATTAAGCAACTTTTTCAGTGCCCCATAGGTAGTAAGCATCTGAGGAAGGATTTACACCCAAGTACTCTGACTCTCAGGGCAGGACCTTTACCATTGTATAATACTTCCTTCCTACAAACCTTATAGCACTGCAAAAGCATGTATTTATTATTATAAATGATATTCATTAAAGTTACAGATAAACTGTAAAAAATATGAATGCCCTGGGGGCAGCTAGGTGGCACAGTGGATAAAGTGCTGGCCCTGGATTCAGGAGGACCTGAGTTCAAATCCAACCTCTGACACTTGACACTTACTAGCTGTGTGACCCTGGGCAAGTCACTTAACCCTCATTGCCCCACCAAAGAAAAAAAGAAAAAAAAAGAAAAAATATGAATGTCCACTTGTAATATGGGAAAGGAAAGGAATAAGTATCTATGTCATACCTACCATGTGCAAGGCACTGCACTAAATATTTTTTTCAACAAATATTGTCTCATTTGATCTTATACCCATTTTCCACTAAGGAATCACAAAAGAGAAGGTTGGACTTATATAGCCTCATCCATTTCCAGAAATGCAGATAGGTCCTTGCTTCCAAGGTAACTTGGGAAGGGATCCAGGGGAGTAGGAAGTGCTCAACATTTACCAGATGCCCTGAAAGTGTGGTAAGGATTCTTGCTTACTAGAAGTTGAGTGTTCTCCATCTACAGGAAGGATTATTAGAATATGTTTTAATTTGCAATATCTAAGTTCTTATATAGAAACATCTTATTTCCCTACCTAGAGATCATAAACTGTTAGTTCCTCCTTGTATCATCCATAGTAGTGCTCCATCAATCAATATTTGTCCATTGGTGGATAGTATGTCCCCCCTGCCCAGACAGTTAATCAATCAGTCAGTGAATGGCCATTTATTATTTACTCTATGCTAGAAGCTGTGCATACCCAGGAGACGAAGAGGAAGGCAAAAACATGGTCTGTCCTCAAGGAGCTCACATGCTAATGAATCCATCAATCAAGCATTTACTAGGTATCCATTATGTATCAGGAACTGTTTAGGGGGATACAAAGACAATGATGAGACAGTCCCTGCTCTCCCTTCCCTTCTCTGCACCTCCATTTCATTTTTCATAAAATAAAAAAAAATTCATTGTTGATCTTTAAGGTTCTTTCCACTTCTGATATTCTATATCCTATAATTTCATCCACTAAGGTCATATTTCAGCTTGAATGTGTTATGTTCTAGTGATCTTTCCAGATCTGGTATTCTGTCTTCTAACATTCTATGTCCTAAAGTCCTTTCTAGTTCTAATATTCTATATTCTATGTCCTAACAATCTGTACTCTAACCCAGAGGAATTGCTAATTATACTTCCTCCTGGTGCTCCTGAATAACTAATATATGCATTAATAATAGCTAGCATTCATATAGTACTTTGAGGTTTGCAAAGTGCCTTACATATATTATGCCATTTGATCCTCACAACATCCTGGCAAGGTAGATATTATTATTATCATCTTCCACTTCCTGGATGATGAAACTGAGGCAATAGAATTTCAGTGACTTTACCAGGGTCACACAGCTAGAATGTGTCTAAGGTAGGATATGAACTCAGGTCATGTGGCCTCCAAGTCCCTTCTTTATCCACTGAACCACCTAACCGATTAAGAGAGAAACTCAATTACTTTGTCCCCCTTCCCCAGTGACCACTCTCCTTTCTCCAAAGGATTTGAAATCGAAGACATGAGGAAAGGGAAAGGTAAAGTTGAAGCGAGGCGTGGGGACTGATTTAATTCACATCAAATAGACCTGGACTAAAATTCCTTATGAAAAGGGGGAAAAAGGAGAGGTGCTTGGAAAGGAAACCGGAAACCTGCCCTTGACTTCAGGGTTGTTGTTTTCTTTTTTTTTGCCTCTCCCTTTTAAATGCCTGGTCATGGCTTGGCAGCCTTTCAAACTCTAGGAAACACTCTGAAATTCCAGGCAAGGAGGAGTTTCCTTTGATGGCCAGGGCATTGTAACTTGACGAGAAAGGGTACAATGCTTCCTCTCACCAGCTACAAACCACAGTTTTCTGAATGAATTTGTTCCTCATGAGATAGTTAACCCTTCACCCTTCTGAGTCACCCTCTTTCTATTCTTACCCAGCTGTCAGAACAAGGTGAAAACTAGGGCAGCCTACACACACATCCCAACACGCGCTCGAACACACACACACACACACACACACACACACACACACTATCTCTTTGTCTTTTTCAGTGAAAGAGAAAAATAGAAATACTAAAGATAATCTCACTTACTCTGGCCCCACAGAAATCAAGTCCCACTCATAGGTGTTTTCTCTGGGTTGTCCCTTAGTTTAAATAAGGAAGGTCATTGTTTCACTGACTCATTCCTCCCCCTTCTCATCTCATCTCCACCAGTTTCACCACAAATAGCTGCTGTACCCCTTCTCAGAATGTTTTTTAAAGGCATAAAATAAAATACACAGGATTACAAAGGAAATAGATTATATTGAAAATGAGTATATACATCCCCACACATATATGAGTTCACAAGCTGTGTGTTAAAAACAGAACATTTTGAGGTCATGTTCACAATAGATACATATTTGGCTCTTTGAAAAACACTAAAATAGACTCAGGACTGTTCCTGAATTTAGTGAAAAATGGGGGGAAACACAGAACTTATACTTTAATACAGGGGTGTGAGTAATAGGGGCATCAATTTAGAGCTGAAGTGACCTTAGGGAGCGTCAAATCAGACCCCATTATTCTACCAATGAGGAAACTGGGATTTTCTCAAGGTGACCCTTGGAACATATAGTGGAATTATCTTTGAAGACCAAGTTTTCTGACTGCCAAGGCAGTATTCTCTCTGGTGGACCTTGCTGCTTTCCCTTCTCTTATCTAGGATTTATCAAGCTGGATTCCATGGACACATGGATAAAATGTGGGAGGTCTGTTCCCTTGGATGGGAACAAAAATTTGCTTCTTTATTTTCACTCACCTCTAACCGACATTTAGCATTTCCTTCCAATAGGGATGTGTAGGTAGACAACAGGCATTATTCTGAGACTAATGCTTCTTACAGTGCCTGGCACATAGTAGGTAATAAATGCTTATTGAGTGACTGGCTGAGAAGGGGACCCTAGTCTGCCAAAGGGGTCTGTAACAGCAAAATTTTAAGGACCCTCTCTTCTAATCCAAAGTGATAATTCTTATAGGTGACAGAATGGGGCCCAGAGAAGAAATTTGACTTACCCAAGGTCATGTACCAAATCAGTGGCAGAGACAAGATAAGAACCCATGTTTCCTATTTCCTAGTCTAATGATTTATTAATTTACTAGTTTCATGGAATCCTTTTATGTACATAATACATTTTAATCTGGAGGAGTTCTTTCTGATATATGAAGACCCATAGCTTTTATTTACAGAGTAATAGAATTTCAGAATTAGAAGGGACCTTAGAATTTACCTAGTCCAAAAGAAATGGAAAAAAAAAACCTATTATTTCTAAAACATGTCAAAATTTCCACTACCTGCTGAGTCCACTTATTCTACTTTTGGAAAGCCCTGATAAGTATTCATTAAGCACTTGCTACATGCTCAGTATCATACTCAACAAAAGTAAGGATAGAAAAGAATACAAGACATAGGTCTCTCTCCAAAGGAACTTACTGTTTAGTTGGGAAAATAAGACCCATAGTGATGAAATTGTTATAAAATGATTAAAAATTATACATATATTATGCATGAAATTTCTGAAACTGTGAATGACAGAAGATGACAGAGATCATTTTAGAAAATGGTGCTTTGGATAATTGGCCATTGGATTTTTAAAAGAAATTCTATGAAAATGGTCGTAGAAGAACTTATACATATTGGCATTCTGATCTATGTAATTACAGACCAAGAAGTAACAGTGTTACTTGTACATAGCCTGTTTGATCACAAATGAGGTGGCTTTATATAATGATTGAACACTTGATTTGGGAGTCAGAAAGATTTGAATTAAAATACAATCTCATGGGGGCAGCTAGGTGGCACAGTAGATAAAGAATTGGCCCTGGATTCAGGAGGACCTGAGTTCAAATCTAGCCTCAGACACTTGACACTTACTAGCTGTGTGACCTTGGACAAGTCACTTAACCCCCATTGCCCTGCCCCCCCCCCACAAATACAATCTCATATATTTACTAGCTATGGGACCCTGGGCAAATCACTTTAACTCTCAGAGTCCTTATCTGTGAAATAGGAATTATAAAAGCAACCTATCTCCTGGGGTTGTTTTAAGAATCTAATAAGATAATATATGGAAAGCACTTGGCAAACCTGAAAGTACTATTTACAAATTTGCTATTATATGTGGCATCTTCATTCAACACCTTCCAAAATCCGGCTCCAATATATTTTTTTTCCAGGCTGATTTCACATTACTTCCCCCTGTATTCTCTATGTTCTTATCAAATTGGCCAATTTATTTTTGCATCACCTATCAATATGCCTTTGTAGGCAGTATCTCATGTACAGAATGCACATCTCCAATCCTTGGAACCTCTGTCTTTTTTTCAAAACTCAGTCCAGATTACTTCCTACAAGACATCTTTCGCAATTCACACAGTTGTTCTGGTAGCCCCCAACAATATGGCTTTGTATTTATTTTGAGTATAGCTTCCCTTTATTTGCAGATTGTCTATGAGTAGAATATAAACCCCTTGAGGGCAGGGACTCTTTAAGATTTGTATTTCTATGTAGGATACCTATCAAAAGTCTTGGCACAAGTCAAAATAAATAAATATTTATTGAACTGAATGGAGTTCTAAAGGTGCTGGGGAGATGCCAAATCTCTGGCTCATCCCTCTTCTTTTTAAATTGGTTGGTACCTGAAATTCCATCATTTAAATACCTTTAGCTTAAAACTTCAAGACCTATTAAGATGAAACCTTCTTCAGCAATCCCCAGTAATTTAGTTCTCAGGTTGAACAGTGTAAACTCTGCTGTTTGACTTTGAAGAGCTTCAAAATCTGCATGCAGACAGCCTTTCCAAGATTAGTGAATATTACTGTTATCTGCGTGTCCTACATTCTAGACAAAGTGGCCTACTTTCTACTTCTATTGCACAGCATCCTACCTCTTTTATCTTTGCCTGTGCTCAGGACATCTCCCATGCCTTCAATGCATTCCTTCCCTATTTCTGCCTCATGTAATTCCTGGATTTTTAAAGGCTATGGTAATTTCTCTCCCCCTTCAGAAAACCTACCCTACTTTCCCCACTTGCTAACATCCTCTTTCTAGAAATGACTTGGCAGATATAGTCAGCACATGGCTCCCCTTCCAGTAGAATATAAGCTTCCTGAAGGCACACATGGTTTCATTTTTGCCTCTGTACCTCCAATACTTAGCCCAGTGCATAAGCAGATGGCAATCAGCAACAATTGACATTTATTATAGAGCCTTACAGATGCAAGATGATTTTTATAGATATACATATGTACTTTGATCATCTCTCCAACCTTCTATGTTAGTATACATTTTAGGGTTTTTTTGTTTGTTTTCTTTTTTTTTTTGGTGGGGCAATGGGGGTTAAGTTACTTGCCCAGGGTCACACAGCTAGTAAGTGTCAAGTATCTGAAGCCGGATTTGAACTCAGGTACTCCTGAATCCAGGGCTGGTGCTTTATCCACTGTGCAGTACACATTTCCATCTTCTTGTTTTTTATAAATGAGGAAACTGAAGGTCAGAGAGATACATTGATTTACTGAAGGTCATACAAGCAGTCAGTAGTTGAGCTAGGATTTGAACCTGGGTCCTCTTTTTGCAATATCAGTCTCCTTTCTACTCTATCCCACTACTTTCTCCTATGAAGAAGAAAGTTGACAAGGTGAAAACCAAACAACTTCATTCCCTGTTACCAAGGTCTATGTATTGAGAGCACCTGCCACATTGCCACCTAGATGTACACTTGTATGAAGTAATCTGTGTATTCATCTTTTCCATCCTTTGTGGCTGTGATCTCTGGCAACCCAGTCTGTTCACAAACAGAATAACAAACGGATAGAACAAGGTAGCGGAAGAGGGCACAATCATCATTTCAGTGAAGGCAGATAAGCATCACACATTTTTTAATTCTGTAATGGCCCCAAAATGTTCCCAAGGAGTAAAATAAACACAACACTTATGTCTGAAAAGTTCTGGACATGTATATGTCCAAGACATTTTTCCATTTCAAAAATCCACAGTTCTCTGATTTTTGTTTGGGTCAAACTAGATCAGTCTAACTCTATGAAATACTGGAGATAGCTCACTTCTAAGAACTAGACCAGAGAACTCCCACCATGTGTCAGAGATGTTGGCTTGAATGAAGCACCCGATGAGTTTCCCTATTTTAATGTAGGGACTGGCACGTAGTAGGTACTTAATAAATGCTTGTTGACTGACTATATAGTTTCTTGGTTCTTGTCTTTCATTCTAGAAGAGGATAAAAGTGACATCACTATGTTGGAGTCAAGTACAAGGTGTCCAGTTTTGACTGAGCAGACCAATATGAGCTCAGAAGGCTCCTACTTCAGGTTGGGCACAAATGGTCCACCCAAACATTTGCAGGAGAGATCCCTCTAAATTTGTGTATTTCACATTTCTTTTGAGAAGCTGCAATTCTGCTTTGCTTATAGAGCACAACTTCTTTTTTTGGATGCAACTAACTATATAGCAAATGCTTAATAAATGCATTTCCTTTTGATCATGCATTCACTATTGGCTTCTAAAAGACCTTCCCTCCATTGCGTACTGGTTGAAAGCATCTAAGCTGAAGTTTATATTTGGAGGAAGAGGAGTGTGGTCTGGACCTCTGATTTCATCAATACAGAGAATTCCCTGTTCTTATATGGGAAATTCCTTTGAAACAAAAAAAATGAGTATTTATGATGTATCTGCAGTATGCCAGTCATTATGTGAGGCTTTGAGAAAATAAATGTGTAAGTGAAACAGTTCCTGTTCTCAAGAAGCTGAGTACATTACAAGACCCATCAGTCTGATATGCTGGTGGGTAATTGGTTGGGATGAAGTACTATCTAGGGTTTCTGGGGCTAGCTACATACTTAGAGTCTTAGAATATCATCTAAGGAGAGTGCTTTTGGCTTAGTACTCACTGCCAGTATGGGTCTGAAGCAGACTTCCCAACTTCAAAGTTCACATCTAATCTATTTGGATGTACCTCTACTCCATTGCAAAGGACAACATGGTGACCAGGGACTTGCACTAGTCTTGGGTGCATGGCAGATTCTGCCAGGAGGGATTCTGTATATCAGTTTCTGGGCAGAAAGCCAAATCCTTTAAAATTGATCGCATTTATGCTTGGCAAAATTTCCCAATAAGAAAAGTAGACATCGGCAGCATTAGCAGCAGGTCTGGTGATGAAATCTATTTTTTTTTGTTTTGTTTTTAAAGAAGTTTGTGGTCTTAAAATAAAATAATAAATCTGTGATTTTGCTGTTATGAGGACTCCCTTCATTGCTATACATTGCAACCCTCTACATCTCGTCTGGCATGATTCTTGTCAATATTTTTGATGAATCTTCTACTAGATATCTACCTAACTTGTTATGGTCTTGTTTATGTTAAGATTTTTTTATATACCATCTCATTATTTATTCTGCCAATATATTATCTCCCACCCTCTATATGAACAAAATTAGGAGTTTGGGGAGTGTCAGGATTTGGGATTTCATTGATGTGGGGGAACTTCCTAGGTGGAGACCCCTTTACTCAATCAATATGCATTTGTTAGTGCCTACCTAGTATGTTCCAGGTACCATGCTAGGTGCTGAAGGTACACAAAGAAAAATGATATAAAAATATATTTGATGTAAACAGTATGTGATTTCTAGTTAAGGAAAAGAAACTAGTATCTGGGGTTATCAGGAAAGGCCTTACAGAGGAGGTGGTTGAACAATACCTCTAAAATTCAGAGAGTTGCCAGTGGCACTAAAGGTTTAAATAATTTAAATGATTGAAAAGCTAGCATCTGTCAGAGGCAGGATGTGAACAAGGTCTTCTTGTCTCCAAAGTCAGCCTTCTATCACAGGGGCAGCCAGTGGCTCAGCAAGTAGAGTACTAGACTTGGAGTCAGGAAGTCTTTTTTTTTCCAGGGCAATGAGGGTTAAGTGACTTGCCCAGGGTCACACAGCTAGTAAGTATCAAGTGTCTGAGATCAAATTTGAACTCAGGTCCTCCTGAATCCAACACTGGTGCTTTATCCACTGCGCCACCTAGTTGCCACCTTGGAGTCAGGAAGTCTTGAGGTCAAATCTGGCCTTGAACACTTACTAGCCATGTGACTCTGGGCAAGTGACTTCACTTCTGTTTGCCTCAGTTTCATCAATTGTAAAATATGGATTATGACAGCACCAGCCTCATGAGTTGTTGTAATGCTCAAAAATGCTAGCATATAGATGCTGTAAAAGTGTGTATGCCCTTCTGTCTATGATTTTATATCGTCTTTCTTTTCCTAACACACATGTCCTTATTGATATCTTTTGTACCAGTTCTTCACTCAGTGTATTATTGATAAAATGCTTCTCAATATATCTACCCAGCACATTTTCCATTACGCTTTGATTCAACTATGTTTCCCATAAGAATTCCATGAGAATCATAGACTCTGAATAAAAATAGCTAACTTTTATATAGTGCCTTAAGGTTTGCAAAGTGTTTGGTGTATATTATCTCATTCGATTGTAGAATGTTAGAGTTAGAAAGAACTTTAGAGATCATTCAGTTCAACTGAAATTTTTAAGATGAGAAAAAACTGAGGTTCCAAGAGCAAGGTTAAAAGACACATCATCTTCAGGAAAAAGTTAGTAATAATAATCCTGCTCCATTCTGCCCTCCTCAGACCATCACTGCAGCATTGTTTGATGTGCTCAGTTCCTAATTTTAGGAGAAGTTGCATTACCAGAATCAATCAATCAATCAATCAAACATTTACTGAGCACTTACTATGTACCAGGCATTGTGCTAAGCACTTAGGATACTAAAGGAAAGAAAAGACAGTCCCTGACTTCAAGGAACTAACATTTGGAATGATAACAGGGCTTCACATTATGCCATATATTGAAGGAATGGAGAATTTTTAGCCCAGAGAAGAGAAAATTTAGGGGACACACAGTAGATCTCTTTAAGGAGAGAAGGTAACAGTGGAAAGAACACTGACTCTGTAATCAGAGAACTAGGATTCAAATCCGCCTTTTGATACTACCTCTGTGACCACTGGAAAACAAAACCTCTGTGGACTTCAATTTTCCTCAACTTTAAAATGAGGTGATTTGACCAAATGACCTGTGAGGCCCATTTCAACTCTAATGGGTAATCTTGTAATCCTAACTGAAGGGTTGTCTTGGCAGTGAACATCTAAACTTATTCCCTTTGATGCTGGATTGCAGAATAATAAGCAAATAGTCTGAAGTTATCCAGAGGGAAATTTAGGCTTGTATTAAAGAAACACTTCCAAACAATTAGTGTATTTTTAACATTTTTTTTTTGCAGGGCAATGAGAGTTAAGTAACTTGCCCAGGGTCACACAGCTAGTAAGAAGTGTCTAGTGTCTGAGATTGGATTTGAACTCAGGTCCTCCTGAATCGAGGGCCAGCGTTTTATCCACTGTGCCATCTAACTGCCCCAATTAGTGTATTTTTAAAGGGAATATTTGGTCTCAAAAGGTAGTGGTTTCTTTCTTATTGGAGATCTTGAATCAAAAGCTGAATGACCACTCATTGGGAATGGTGTTGAGGGGATTCTTGTTCATGTTTGCATTGGACTAAATGACCACTTTGGTACCATCCATTCTGAGATTCTGTGGCTGTGTTCAATCATTTTACCATGTCAGCCACAGAGCTGAGGCTAAGAGTAGGTCTCTTGACTGCCAGTCTAGTAATCTTTGACTTTATAAGATCTATTTATTTAAAAAGTAGTCAAAAGGTTTTATGGATGAGGGCTTCAAATATTCAAAATTGCTGACACAAGAAAATTGCTATTAACAAAACTCCCAAGTCCTAGTCAAAATCTCACTAATTTTGAACAATATTTGAAAATTCTAGGATGATCAAAGAATCTGGACATTTACTGGATATTGAGGGTTATGTGATAGATATGACCTGTCCAGCCAAAGGCATTCTGGAGGCATTAAAAAACTGGGGAAATATTGATAGACAAAATTGAGAATTTTCCCCTAAATATCTTTTTTTTTGATAATTAATCTCATGTTTGTATGCTGGTTTTGAAATCAGGAGATCTGAGTTGCAGACAACATTCATTATCTGTGTGATCCCTAGTTAAGTAATTTAATAATGTCTCTGTGACTTATTATTCTCAAGTATAAAATAGGGATTTTAAAAAATACCTCATTACTTATTTTGCAGAATTGTTGCACTAAGTAAATGTTTGATCATAATTGATACAATGGTAATGATGGTGATGATGTAAAAAAGGTAAGTGGAATGAACATCATGATCTTTTAACTCTGGTGTATTGGATAGACCCCTCACCTTGGAGTCAAGAAGCATCAATATGTACTAGTTGTGTGATTCTACCCAAGTCATTTAACATCTCTGGCACTCAAGTTTCCTCATTTGTCCAATTACAATTTGAAATAGATGACCTCTGAAGTTCTAAATCTATTATCCTATAATTTCCCTCATACATGTGTTAGCAGTGTGACTATGGGAAAGTCATTTCACTTCTTACTCTCTCAGATGATTCTTTAAGATTTTAAGTTACAGAATTGTTTATTTGCATTAGAAGAGTAAATTTCCAGACTGTGAAGTACCTATACAAATGGAATGTCATATCTCTCTCCCCTCCTAAATAACAAAAACTCTCTCTGTTTCTCTCTTTTTCTCTGTCTCTGTCTCTCTCTCATCTTTCTATCTCTTTATCTTTCTTTTACTTATCCTATATTCTCACAGAAGGCAGGCTTCATGTATGTGTAATTCACCCCATACATTGCCACAGTACTATATAGGAATAGGTCTCTTTTATTTTTCACTTTTTGTGTGTCTCTAAAAAGTACTTTTTCAGATTTTAACCAGAAGTCTAAGGTTGGTTCAACATAAGGAAGACCAAAAATATATCAACCCATGTTAATGACAAATTTGATAAAAAAAACATATTGTTATATCAATAGATTACAGAAAGGCTTTTGAAAAAATGCACTCATTTTTACAAAAAAAATTCTTGAAATCATAGGAATAAATGGATCTTTCCTTAATATAGTAAGTAGTATTTATTTAAATTTAAGAACAAACATTATATATAATGGAGAAAGGTTAGAGATCTTTCCAATAAAATCAGGAGTAAAACATGGATGCCCATTATCATCACTACAACCCAAAATGGTATTAAAATGCCAACTATTACAATAAGTTAAGAAAAAAATCGAGGGAACAAGCACAAATAAAGAAAGCAAAATTATGACATTTTGCAGATGATATGAAGGTACAAATATAGAACACTAGAAAGTTAACTAAAAAGTAATTTGAAATAGTAATTCAATCAAAGTTGCAAGACTGTTGTTGTTCATTCATTTCAGTTGTGTCCAATTCTTCATCACCCCATTTGGGGTTTTCTTGGCAAAGAAACTGGAGTGGTTTGCCATTTATTTCTCCATCTCAAATTACAGATAAGGAAGCTGAGGCAAACAGGGTTAAGAGACTTCCCCAGGGTTGCACAGCTAGTAAATTTCTGAGGCTCAATTTGAACTCAGGAAAATCAGTCTTTCTGACTTCAGGCCTGGCACTCTATCCACTACTGCCACCTAGCTACCCAAGATAAAAGATAAACCTGTACAAATCATCAGCATTTCCATATGTGAATATCAAAACTGAGGAAGAATTGCTAGAAAGCTGCACCAAGAAGAATGAGAGTTTTTGCCTCGTATATTACATGTCCATTTTCTGGAATGGCAACTCTGAGGGGGACAGGGCCGACTAGGATCAGGGAAGGAAAGGAGGAAGGGTACACTCAGTGGTAGGTCTTCCTGCTACATAAATACTCTATGGTGTTAAGGTGGCTTATAGCACAGGGGAGGGAGCAAAGGAAAAGAACACTGGGTTTGGGATTCAGAGGACCTTCGTTCAAGACCTAACTCTTTGATCTAATAGCTATGTTACCTTTGAAAAATCATTTCACCTTTTGGGGCCTCAGTTTCTTCATCTGTAAAATTCCTTATCTAGACTATTTTTTCTATAACAAGGTTTTCCCCAAACTAGGAGAGATTTGGGCTACCTGGTATCTAAGGTTCTATCTACCTCTAAAATTGTACGTTCAGGGGGAAGCTAGGTGGCACAGTGGATAAAACACTGGCTCTGGATTCAGGAGGACCTGAGTTCAAATCTGACCTCAGACACTTGAGACTTACTAGTTGTATGACCCTGGGCAAGTCACTTAACCCTCATTGCCTGCACAAATAAAAATTGTATATTCAACCCTGAATGAGGAGCAGAGGCAAAAAAACTTTTGTAGAACTTTAGAGGTGAGAGCCACCTCTTCAAGGTAGGGTGACCAGAAAAGGCTTTGCAGAGAAAGCAGGTTTTACCAGCCAAGATTCCTTTGTCTCTGCTCTGTGTGTTCTAAGTGGGATAACATGGCCTTCCTGGAAAGAAGGAGAAATAGTTTTCTTCTTTGTGGTCTTTCATCCTCCTACAGAATTTGGGGATGCTTAGATACTACAGCGCAAACTCAGTTGACCTATGTGGACAGAGAGCAGAACGGGGATCTTAGATGTGGCAATGATGAAATGGAGGGTTGACTTCCTCCCAGGGGCCCTGGGAGCAGCTAGAAAGGGATCCATGATAGTGGAGTTTGACTTTCACTTCTTAGCTCATACTGTTTACTTATTGACAAAGTTAGCTGGAGCCTTCAACCTACGGAGACACATATTTGCTTTTCTTTTAAAAAACAAATGCGTGTCCTTTAATGTATTGTTGGTAAAGTTCTTCATTGATCCAATCTTATGAAAAGCAATCCAGAACTCTCCTAGAAAAGTTACTGAGTGAATTGTTTATACAATTTGGCCAGTAATCCCACTTCTGGGTTTGTATACCAAAGAGAAAAGTGGCATTCTGTTGTAGGAAAATAAAACAAAATAAACCTAGAAATAATACTCAGCCGTGGAATGGATGAACAAATTGTGATACACCAGTTAATGGAAAATGGGGTCAATATAGTACAGTGGAAAGAATACTGCACCCAAAATTAAGAACCTTTTTCTATAGTATTAGGTGTATGCTGTTGGACATGGTTAACACCTTTGCTGTTGTTATTTCTGTTATCTATTCTCCTTAGTGATGGGGGAGGGGTTCTATATGGGGGAGAGATTATAAGGAAGTGACAATAATCACAATAAACAAAAAGTACCCAAAATATTTTAAAATTCTCCCAAATTCCTGGATATGGATGGCTTTCATTGTGTTTTGGAGGAAGGGCAGAAGTGATAGATGACGTAGACATATAGATCAGGGAGCTAGTGGTGCAGGTGCCAGACTTGGAGTCAGGGAGACCTAAGTTCAAATACATCCTCAGATACTTATTAGCCATGTGACCCTAGTTTGCCTCGGTTTCCTTATCTGTAAAAATGAGTTGGAGAAGGAAATGGCAAATCAGTCCAGTATCTTTGCCAAGAAAACCCCAAGTGGGGTCACAGAGTTGGACATTACTGAATAGCAACAACAAAAACATATAGATTGTAAACTCCTTGGGAGGAGGCATTATTTCATTTTAGTCTTTCTTTTCCCAGAACAGTAGGTGCTTAATAAGTCTGTTTTGAATGAATAAATGAATTAATTAATGGCATTAGAGTATTAAAAAGAGATAGAGAATGAGGATGTCTATTTCCCTGTTTATTGTCTTTTCATTATCTGTCTCCAGTGCCCAGCATCGTCTTCCTTCTCCTCTGCATCTTTGCATTTCCCTGACTTCCTTTAATATTGATCTCAGGTTCCTCCTTCTGCAAAATGGCTTTTCCTGGTCTCCCTTCACCTTTCCTCTAAGATTGCCTCCAACATACCTCTAGTATATACTGTGTATTTCTTGCTAGTACATAGTCATATGCATGTTATCTTCCCTATAAGATTGTGAGCTTTTTGAGGTCAGGAGCTGTTTTTGTCTTTCTCTCTGTCCTCAGACCTTACCACATTGGTACTGACTTCCTGAAAGAGTTGCTGAATATGGAGTAATTGTTTCTTTATTATACAAGGAAGCTCATTCTCTTTTAAGGTTATTATCATTAGTTAAGGACTGATTGCAGCTTGGTAGATAAAAAATGAACTGGGATCTTCCCATTAAGACTGCCTTCCTACATCTATTGACCCACACAAATGACCTTCCTTTGAATTGACATAGGCTCCTAGAAACTAGGGATTGTTTAAATCTTTGTATTTTGCAAGTGCTTAGCAAATAATAGGTGCTTAGAAAAAGCTTGTTGATTGACTGGTTGGTTGATCCAATTTTTACAGCTTTCTGATGCCTTCACAATTAATTGTAACATCCAGGCCATTCAACCATTTTTTTTCAGTCAGGTGCTTCTAATAGCTTAAGTCTGGTCTTTGTGTTCCTTTGGGAATCTCTTTAGGAAATCTTTCTCTGATTCATCATTCGGATTTCCTGAGACTGTTCTCACTGGCAAAGAAAAAAGCAATTAAACAAACAAAAAAGGGGGGAATTTTCTTTTCTGATTTGATCTTGATGGTCCTGAAGTCTGCTGTATTTTATTAATTCCTGTAATGATTGCCAACATCTTTGAACACTCATCTCAATTGCACATGCGAAATTCCTTAATTCTTAATGATCAGAGCTATTTTGTGGGGGTTTCAATCTTTTCCTCTACTTAGCAAATTAATATTAAATTTTTGACTCGGGAACTATGCTCTCAGTCAATTCCAATGGAGGCTACACAACATCCAGCTCCAATAAGCAGCTTATGTAAAGTGCTTTTCAAATGTCAATTTATTACTATTAGCATTATGTTAGGGAGTAGATCTATGAATTCATTGACATGGGGGACTCCAGATAAGGAAACATCCTCTATCAGTGGAGATCTGCACCTGGACTTCAATCTATAGTCACAGAATTGAGAGTTGTTAAAATAGTCAGAGTTGAGTGACTTATTCAGTCATTATTTGACTGAAACTGAATTCCAGCCCAGTTTTTCTTTTCTCTGAAGCTAGTTCTCTATCCATTCTTCCATTCTGCCTTTATTATATTATAACATATATGTGTATATATATAATGTTATTTATAAAATTATAATATATTATTAAATATATGATATATTTGAATATATCATTATTTTATCTCTCCTGTTTTCAGTTGAAAAGATAAATTAAATGTTTGCTCTTCAGGTTCTCACAGTGGCAAAAATGCAATGTGGGTTTTTTTTTTTTAAGGTGGCATCTCAAGGTAAGAATATTTATTTACCAGAAAAAGATAGTACAGTTTATTCTTTTCAGTTTCCTGGTTTCAAATCATGTGGTAACCTAAGTTCTCATTTCCCCTTGTTTCTCTTCCTCCATTTGGGTTTTTACCACAATGAAAAGAACAGCATCAAATGTGAATGTAATTATAGAAAAATAGTCAGATATATGATTGGGAATTTCCTTTGAAATGGTAGGTCAGGACTTGGCATTTATTGTCCAGGCATACCTTACCCTGCCCTCCATTAACTTGTCCTCCCTCCCCACCTCCCACCCCAGGCTATTATCGGAAACATCAAGGCATCCATTCTCTGTTTCTCAGAACAGTGAGGATATCTGCCATCCTAAAGAAGCCAACCTAATTCCTCCTTTTAAAATTAGACAGTCAAGTTAAGAGAATATGGCATTCAAAGCTCACAGAATGAGCTTTCTTAATAAAAAAGCAGAAAAAGAATAAAGCAGAAAAAGAGTGAAGCAGATCCTTTGAGGCCCTAGAGAACAGAACCAGAACCAATGGGTATATAGTTTAGGAAGACAGATTTTCAAAATCTAAAGAAAAATTTCAATATATCTATGCAAAAATGAAGTGGGATGCCCTGGAAGGTAGTGAGCTCCCATTTACTGAAATTCTTCAAGGAGATGCTTATTGACCATTCATCATACATGTTGTGTTGTAGTGGACAGAGTGCTGGACTTGGAGTCAGGAAGACGTAAATTTGAATTCTGCCTCAGATATTCATCTTTCAGCTTCAGTTTCTTCATGTGTAAAATAGGATACGAATGGGACCTGAATCCTAAAGTAGGAGCGAGAATCAAATGTGATATAATGTAAAGAAAGCAATTCGCAAATTTTAAAGTGCTATATAATTGTTTGTGATTATGTTATAGACAGAATTTATTTTTAGGGCAAAACATTCCACTACATCATCTCTGATGTTCTTGGCAACCTGATGATTCTATGATACAATCGCTCCATGAATTGAAAAGCATGAAAGAAAAACTTAGGACAAGTATTAATAAAATACTGAGGAGCTTCCCACAATCCCTATATTTAGATGTTCTCTAAGACTGTGTGCTATAACCTCTTATTTCTTTCATCTAGTTTCTCTTCCACTTAAGTGCAGGTAAGTAAGAGGCAGTATGGTTCCACAGACACAATACTGGACTTCAAGTCAGTGTGTCTTAGTTTATATCCTGATCCTACTTCCCTTAGGTGAGGGTAGGCTAAACCTCAATTTCCTCATCTGAAAAATGGACCAGAATAGATAATCTCTGCAGTCTCATTTAATGTTTGGGGAACATATAGAGGAAGGCAACCAAAATACTGAAAGGCCTTGAAAATCATGAGGTGAAGAATAGTTGAAGGAATTAGGGTTTGTTTTTTTCTTTTTCTTTTTTTCTTTTTTTTTTAGTGAGGCAATTGGGGTTAAGTGACTTGCCCATGGTCACACAGCTAGTAAGTGTTAAGTGTCTGAGGCCGGATTTGAGTTCAGGTCCTCCTGACTCCAGGGCCGGTGCTCTATCCACTGCGCCACCTAGCTGCCCCCCTTTTTTTTCTTTTTGTTGTGGGGCAATGAGGGTTAAATGACTTGCCCAGGGTCACATAGCTAGTAAGTGTCAAGTGTCTGAGGCTGGATTTGAACTCAGGTCCTCCTGAATCCAGGGCCGGTGCTTTATTCATTGCGACACCTATGCCCCCGTTTTGTTTGTTTGTTTGTTTGCTGCAGGGCAATGAGGGTTAAGTGACTTGCCCAGGGTCACACAGCTAGTTGAGTGTCAAGTGTCTGAGGCTGGATTTGAACTCAGGTCCTCCTGAATCCAGGGCCGGTGCTTTATTCATTGCGACACCTAGCTGCCCCCGTTTTGTTTGTTTGTTTGTTTGTTGCAGGGCAATGAGGGTTAAGTGACTTGCCCAGGGTCACACAGCTAGTTGAGTGTCAAGTGTCTGAGGCTGGATTTGAACTCAGGTCCTCCTGAATCCAGGGCCGGTGCTTTATTCATTGCGACACCTAGCTGCCCCCGTTTTGTTTGTTTGTTTGTTTGTTGCAGGGCAATGAGGGTTAAGTGACTTGCCCAGGGTCACACAGCTAGTTGAGTGTCAAGTGTCTGAGGCTGGATTTGAACTCAGGTCCTCCTGAATCCAAGGCCGGTGCTTTATCCGTTGTGCCACCTAGCTGCCCGCCCCCCCCCCCCCGGTTTGTTTTTATAAAGCATGGATATGACTGCTTTCTTTACGCATCTGAAGGGCTGTCATGTGGAAGAAAGATTAAGCTTCTTCTACTTGGTCACACAGGGTAAAACGCAGAGCACTGATTGGAAGTTGCCAAAAGGGCGATGTAAACTTGTGAAGACAAATTTCCTAACAAGTAGAGCTGTAGGAGCATGGAATGGGCTGGCATAGGAGGTAGTGGGCTTCTCTTCATGGCTGCAGGCGCAGGTCTTCAAGCAATACCTTTATGACTGCTTATCACTTATATTGTTAAAGGGGCTTTTGTTCAGATGTGGATTAGAGAAACAGTATGGCATAGTGGACTGATAACTGACCTTGGAGTCAGAAAGAAAGATAGAGAAAGCCGGAAGAGAAAGAAGAGATGAAGGAGAAGGAGGAAGAGAAGGGAAGAAGGAAAGAAGGAGGGGTAGGAGTGAAAGAAGGAAGGAGGACAGAAGGGAAGAAGAAAAAACAGGAAGGAAGAAGCTAAATTCTAAGGATATAAATACAAAAGTGAAGACATTTCCTGCCAACAAAGAATAAATGCCATCTCTGACTCTGGCAGCTGGGAGACCCTGGTTAACTCACAAACTCTTTATGACCCAGACAATTGTTTAAGAATTCAGAAAAGGTACAGAAAAGTCATCAATCTGCATTGATAAAGGTAATTTTCTTCCTAGGAATCAACCTTCAATGATGAAATCATAGGTCTGAACTAACTGACTAATTAACTAATTCCCATATTTTCCTAATTCTCATTGCCTTAGTCATTGGCCTAGTTGGTGCCCTCAATACTTTCCCCTGAATCTATTGCAAGTCTATTGACTAATCTCCTTGTTTACACCACCTATTCATGCTCCTAGTTTAATGTCTTGATACACAACCCTAGGTACATCACTTTCCTGGTCAATTCCTGTAGACAGTGAGTGCCCTTTGCCTATGGATCATAGTCTAACTTCTTTAGTCTGGCATTCTTAGCCCTCTACAATAGGACTGCAGCTTAATTCTTCCTATTCCCTTTTCTTGCTTTTCCTCATGTACCTGATTTTCCATAGAAAACATACTCAGTATTCCGAGAATATTCAATGGACATTTCCCACTTCACAACCTGCCTTCTGCTGAAATGCCTTCTTTACCAGTTAAAAAACACTCACTTTTCAAGGCCTGACTGAATTTCTGCCACCTGCTCCATGAAGCTTTCTTTGATCTTCCAGCTAGAAGTGATCTCTCCTACCTCTGAGGCCTCCTAGTACTTTTTTCTGTATCTCTGTTACACATTTTATCACACTCTCCTCAGTACATGTTGCAGATTTGTGAAGAAAGGAATATGGCTTAAACCTGACTTCTGTGAGACAGGCTAGGGAATGATGAACTAGATCTCAATGGTACCAAGTCCCATTCTGGGTTGGCACATAGTAGCAGCTTAATACATGTTTACTGAATTGAATTAAATGGATTCCTGGGATAAGCCATTCACATTCTCTGGGTAAGCATAAATACAATCAGTCACATATAAGGCCTTTGTCTAATAGGGATTAAGCATGGCAAGATAGGCAATTGGCAAGTTTTCACCCATTACAGTGAAGGGATAGTACCAGATCCCTTGTCTATCACTATCCATCTTGTACTATCCTACCTGAATTATGTAAGCCCAGGATATAAGGCACATCATAATTCAAAGCTCAGAAACAGAATAGAGTGCCTCAATCATAGAGACCACCTCCATGATTAATACTAGTGGTCAGTACAGGGTATCAGGGTAGGCTGCAAAGAAAATTGTATGTAAAATTATAAGCAGAAGAAAATGTAAATTGTAATGATATTAAGGCATTTCCCTGTTTTTGGAAATGCCAATGATAGTACATTATGGAAGCATTCCTAGTGGCCTTGGACAAGTCTTTCCAAGTGCTTCCCTTATTTCCAGGGACTGATTTATACAAGGGCAGAATCTAACTATTGAGGAGTCTTATAATTATCCCAGTATTTAAAGACCTAAATAATAAACCCTGCTGGTGTTCAGCTAATGTTTAATTATCATCATCTGAGATAGTTCTCTTGGGGTAGCTCTGTTGTGCTCTCTACTACAAAAATGTCAACAGGGATGGCAGAAGGGACATATCGAGCAAGTTGGGATGCAATAAAACTGCTCCCCTGCTAGAAATAAGTTCTTCTGGGACCTGTACCTTTAATATTTTAGAGAAAGGCTTAATTGCTTTTTTCAGGTATTGACTTCCGTCATAAGGTAGGACATATTCTCTTCCAGGAAAAACAACAACAACAAGGAGAAAACTCCTTTTACCTGGAACAGACATCCCAGGTAGAAATCCTTATCCTCCATTAAACTTTTCTAAATCTGTCAGTGAATATTTCTCCATTCAAAATGTTCCTTTCTCAAGAACACCTAGTTCAGGCCCTCATTACTTCAAGTATGGTTTTTCATAACAGTCTCCTTAAAGTTCTTTTCGTCAATATTCTTTTACCCCTCCTCCAATACTATTTTCTTATTGCTTCTATAATATTTATTACTTGATCATGTCAGCCCTCTGCTCAAAAAGCTTCCTAAATTCCCTACTACCTCTCAAGTAAAGCATAATTCTTTTGTTTTATTGTCCAGGTCCTTCATGGAGGCTTTTGTTCTGCCACGTTTTACAGTCTTGACCCATATTAGCTGTCCCTATGTTAGAACCAATCTGGACAAATTCAAATATTTCTTTGTTCTGTGTGATAGACATTTTCTCTATATATTTTGCATTTCTCTCAAAGCATTTTGCATTATAATTATTTCAATATAGATTTCCTTACTAGATCATAAGCTTCTTGAAGGCAACATATTATTTATTTGGTTATGTCTCTCAATACCTTATATGGTTCCCGACGTGCTTTATGTATCCTAGAAGATTAATACATATTGAATTGAATTTTACCCCATTGAAGAATAAACTCAAAAGAGCATTCAACTTTGAGTCATAAAATCTGAGCTTGAATCTTCCACTGAGTAAACAGTTGAGTTAGAGCTGTTTTTCAATTCAATTCCATAAACATTTATTAAAGCACCTACTGTACGCCAGGCACTATGTTTAAACACTGAGTATTCAAATAATACAAATCTTCATAGACCTTAAAGTCTAATGGAAGAAGAGAACACACAAAAGGAAGCTGAAACAGGGGAGGTCATCAGGAATATGCAATGTAGAGGCATGGTATTCCACAGAGTCTAAGCCAAGCAGAGCTGTTGATAGAAAATGGAATTACATGAAAGGGTATGAACTCTCAATAAAGGAAGACTTTTTATTTGATGCCTTCCCAATTAAGTTAACACATTTTAAATAAAACTGAGTTAGAAAAAAATTCATTCAGAAGAACAAAAAGTAAAGATTATAAAAGGAATTAATGGGAAATTAATGGGAAAAATGTAAAGGAAGGAGGTTTTGCAGTCCCAGATCTTAAACTATACTATAAGATAGTAATTATGGAAACTATTTAGTATTGGCTAAGAAATATGAAAGGTAGATCAATAAAACAGAGTAGATATACAGTGTTGGGAAAGCTGGAAATCAGTCTGGCAGAAACTGGGCATAGACCAATATCTTATACCATTTACTGAGATAAGATCAAAATGGATACATGACTCAAGTGTGAGTTAGCATAAGAAAATTAGAACATGGAACATGTCAGACTTATGGATAGAGAACAACTTATCAGTAAACAAGAGATAGCATTGTGAAATGTAAGATGGAATATTTTGATTACATTAAATTAAAAAGGTTTTGTGCAAATAAAACCAATATAGCTAAGATTTGAAGGAAAACAAAAAATTGGGAGACAATTTTATTAGACTGTTTCTCAGAGAATGGTCTCATATCTCAAATATATAAAGAACTTTGTCAAATTTATAAGAATGAGTCATTCTCCAATTGATAGTCAAAGAATATAAGCAGGCAACCAAAACTATATATTAATCAAATAAAAATTCTCTAAATGACTATTGATTAGAGAAATGCAAATTAAAACAAAATTTAGATATAATATGACACCTATCAGATCGGCTAAAATGATAGAAGGGGAAAATAACAAATGTTGAAGGGGATGTGGGAAAATTGGGACACTAATTCACTGTTGGTAGAACTGTGAACTGATCTAGACATTTTGGAGAACTCTATAAATATGCCCTAAAAGTTATAAAATTGCATATACCCTTTGACTCAGCTATGCCATTATTCTCAAGGTGATTAGGGAAAAAGGAAAATAACTTATTTGTTCTAAAATATTTCTAGCAGCTCTCTTTGTCATGGCAAAGAACTGGAAATTGTGGGGATTCCCATCCATTGGGGAAAGGCTGAAGAAGTTGTGATATATGATGGAATACTATTGTGCTATAAGAAATGATGTTAATTTTAGAAAAAAAAACTCATGGAAAGACTTGCATGAAATAACAAAGAGTGAAATGAGCAAAAACAAGAGATTGTTATACCTAGTATAACATAATACAGTGCCATTTTTCTAAGAACTTTGAATGACTATGTAATTTTGAATATTGTAAATACTCATATAAACTACAAAGGATTTATGACCAAAGGTGAGAAGAGAAGATGTGAAGTATCAAAAGACTTTAATTGTCTTCCACAGACTCAGTTCAAATGCCATGTCCTTCAGGGGACCTTTTCCAGTTCTCATAGATCCTGATTCTTTCCCTTCTGAGGTTATCTTGTGTCTACTCCATATGTGTCATGTACATCCTAATTCACATACGTTTTCTTCCACACTTAGGTGTATATTCTTTGTGATTAAGGACAATTTGTTATTGTTTGTGGTTGTTGCTTTTACTTTGAATCCCCAACATTTAGCAGTGACTGGCGCACTGTAGGCAATTAATAAATGCTTATTGAATTTACAAAATTAGATTACAAAGCATTTAATAAATGCTTATTGAGCTTTCAGTCTTTTGAATTCTTATAGGCCTATTATTTATAAAATTCATCTTGTCAATAAATAATATACCTCCTTCTACTATTAGTGAAATGTCTTACAAATGGTGTTTCATCAGATGTACTAAATTGGAAGCTTCTGAAAGGTAGGTAATGCAACTTCAAATGAATTCTCTACTTTTTACCCTAGCCCAGTTGTGAAGCCCTTAAAATAATAGAATATCCACAGTCTATAAAGAGTAAAAACCAGGGTTGATTTAAAGGGACACAATGAGTTACATAATAAGAATAAATAGGTTGCAGTATTCTAACACTGAGGAGTTGTGCTCAAGAAGTGGAATAAAAGATAGCATCAAAGATATACTTACTAGGCAAAAGGATGTGGAATACTAATGGAATATCAGTGAGGGGTAGAAAGATAGTTTAGGTGCCACCATTTTTTTTTTTGGTGGGGCAATGAGGGTTAAGTGACTTGCCCAAGGCCAACCAGCTAGTAAGTGTTAAGTGTCTGAGGCTAAACCTGAACTCAGGCCCTCCTGAATCCCTAGCCGGCGATCTATCCACCGTACCACCTAGTTGGTACCATTTTGTTAAACACATTACCTCAAGAAACTGAAAAGAAGTCATTCAGTACAATGGATCAACACCATGTAAAATATTTATAAGAGGATAAAAGGATTATAGATATTAAGACCATTAGGCATTTTACAGATGAGAAAACTGAGGCCCATAGAGGTTAAGTAATTTGCTTGAGGTTATACAGATAGTATCAACTATGTGTATCAGGAAGGTTATTTTATTTGTTATGTGAAGGATAGATTGTAGAGGGGAGAATCCGGGTGCTAGGAGAATCATTACAATGGTATTATAATAGCTCCAGTGAGAGAGAATGAGTACTTGAACTAAGGGTTGACCCAGTGAGAGAGAGAAGGAAATGGATCTAAGAGTTTTTGAGGCAGTGTGATAGAGTAGAAAGAGCCTTAGACAGTGTCTTGAAACTTATTTCAGATATTTGAAAATAATTTAGTCTACCTGAGTTTAGTTTCTTCTGTAAAACAGATAATGATATCCTTATTACAGGTCACATGATATTTGTGAAGATAAATTTTTAAAAAAATCTTATTATTTTCCAGTTACATATAAGGATAGTTTTCACATTTGTTTTTACAGGATTTTTAGTTACAATTTTTTTCTCCCACCCTCCTTTCCCTCCCTCCTCCCCCAGACAGAAAGCAGTCTGATATAGGTTGTATATGTACAATCACATTAAACATATTTCTACATTAGTCATCTTGTGAAAGAAGAGTCAGAGCACAAAGGAAAAACTTCAAAAAAGAAGGAATAAACTAATCCAAAAGTAGAAACAGTATGGTTCAATCTGCATTCATAATTCACAGTTCTTTTTTTTGGATGTTGAGAACATTTTCTATCCTGAGTTCTTTGAAACTGTTTTATATCGTTGCACTACTGAGATGAGCCAAGTCTATCCCCATTGTTCATCACACAATGTTGCTGTTATTGTGTAAATTGTTCTCCTGGTTCTGCTCCTCTCAGTCAGCATCAGTTCATGTAAGTCCTTCCAGGTTTCTCTGAACTCTTCCTGCACATTGTTTCTTAAAGCACAATAGTCTTAAATTACATTCATATATCTCAACTTGTTTAGCCATTCCCCTATTGATGGGCATTCCCTCAATTTCCAATTCTTTGCCACCACAAAGAGAGCTGCTATAAATATTTTTGTACATGTCAGTCCTCTTCTCTTTTCTATGGTCTTTTTAGGATACAGACCTAGCAGTGGTCCCACTGGGTCAAAGGGTATGAACAGTCCCATAGCCTTTTGGCCATACTTACAAATTGCTTTCCAGAATGGTTGGATCCGTTTACAGTTCCACCAACAATGCATTAGTGGTCCAATTTTTCCACAGCTTCTCCAACATTTATTATTTTCCTTCTTTGTCATATTAACCAATCTGATAGGTATGAGGTGGTATCTCATAGTTGTTTTAATTTGCATTTCTCTGATCAATAGTGATTTAGAGCATTTTTTCATATGGCAATAGATAGATTTGACTTCTTTACCAGAAAACTGTTCATATCCATTGACCATTTCTCAATTGGGGAATGACTTGGATTCTTATAAATTTGATTTAGTTCTCTATATATTTAGAAATGAGGCCTTTATCAGAAATGCTGGCTGTAAAAATTGTTTCCCAGTTTTCTGCCTCCCTTCTAATTTTGGCTGCATTGCTTCTGTTTGTACAAAAACCTTTTTAATTTAATGTAATCAAAGTCTTCAATCTTGTATTTCATAATATTCTCTATCTCTTTTTTGGATGTGAGGATAAATTTTTTTAAAAAGCAACCCACATATATAAGGTGTTTTATAAATCTCCAAGTGCAGATAGATGGCAAAGTGGATAGAGTGCTAATCCTGAAGTCAGGAAAGCTCATCTTCCTGAGTTCAAATCTGGCCTCAGACATTTACTAGCTGTGTGACCCTGGGCAAGTCACTTAACCAAGTTTGCCTCAGTTTCCTCATCTGTAAAATGAGCTGGAGAAGGCAATGGTAAATCACTCTAGTATCTCTGCCAAGAAATCCCCAAATGGGCTCACAAAGTGTCAGACATGATGGAAAAAATGATTCAAAGTGCTAGTTAAATGTTAAATATCATTTCTTTTATCTACTGCTGCCTTAGGAGTTCTTTCTAGAAGTAGAAACAGAGTTCAAATCCATCCAACAATCCCATATTTTTATATTGGAGTGCTTAATACACAGTCTACCCTCAAGGAGCTTACATTCATGGAGGGATACAAGCAGAAGTACACATATGATCATTTGAAGAAGGAGAAAACAATCAAACCTAACTCAGACCTATTCCTTTTGCAATGTAGGAAATTAAGATTCAGAGAGGGGAAAACAATTGGCAAGGCCACTCCATTCTAATTATGATCTTTGATACTCCCTGGTGCACAGATTGCCATGGGGAAAAACCAGTTAATTTGAAATCATGCTTTCTAAACCACATAATTTGCCCCAGTAGGAACAACTCAGCAGTCAGTAATTCATAACCATGTGGAGGTGTGTATTTCATATAGTGGAGTATTTTTAACTGGCAGGACCAACGTAGCTAAAGGTGATGGCCTAGTAGTTACCTAAAATTCTGTAAAGTTCACTATTTGAAGCGTAATGACAGGAAACCAGAAAGTGGGTGGGCACATTTCTGTGGCTTAGAAAGTACAAAACATAGAAGAGGCCACCAGAATACTGAGGCCGGAAAAGAGGAGTAAATGGGTTGGATGCCTTTGTTGTTTCTTAAGAAAAAAAAAAGGAAAGGAAGAAAGATTTTTAAAAAAGCAACTCACTTCAAATTTGCTATGAATGATTACACTGCACAAGAAAGCCTTTCCCCAAGTTTTGTCGATCTTTCATAATTTGCAAAATGTGAATCTTTGGATAATGAGTATTGACTTTCTAGCATTAAAAATACCAAAGGTTTCTGACATATTGTTGGGGACTTTTGCCTTGCGAGTTTGCAAGGTAACCTTGGGAAATTCTAGCAGCCTGATGGAAAAAGCGACTGTGCCTCCCACGAATTACGGAAAACTCACTCGTGGTTGAACCAACCTTGTTCCCTTTCTCCACCTGTTTTAATCTGCTACAGCAGAAAGATAAAAACAGCATTAGCATGAAGGTGGCAATGATGATGATGAAAATGAATTCTATTAATTTCTCAAGTCAGCAAAGTGACTTCTGTGAAATTAATCATCTATATTTTTTTCAACTAAAAAGGAACACAGGAATGTGAATTAACTAACGTATTGGAAAGAACTTTCTTTCATTTACCAAACATTTATTTAGTGCCTACCATGTTCCAGGCATTAGAGATACAAAGTTGAAAAAAAAATAATCCTACCCTCCAGGACCTTGAATTTTAAGGAGGATAGGGTAGCAGATTGAAACATGTAAACAGATAAACATACAAAATACATAAAAATAAATTTTTAAAAACTGTTTTAACTATTAGAGATCAGGAAATGTCTCTTGTAGGAGCTAGGGATTTTGCTGAGCCTTGATGGAAGTTACAGATTTAAAAAATCCTAAGTAGGGGTCAACTAGGTGGTACAGTGGATAAAGCACCAACCCTGGATTCAGGAGGACCTGAGTTCAAATCTAGCCTCAGACATTTGATACTTACTAGAAGTATGACCCTGGGCAAGTCACTTAACCCTCATAGCCCTGCAAAAAAATAAAAATTAAAAAAAAAAGTCTTAAGTAGGTGAAGGAGACCCTAGGCATTCTAGGCATGGAGGACAGCCCAAGTAAAAGTAGGGAACAAGAGCTAGACTACCTAGTAGTACATGGAACAGTTGTAGTTTTTCAGTTGTTTCCAACTCCTCATGACCACATTTGGGGTTTTGTCAGCAAATATACTGAAGTAGTTTGCTATTTCCTTCAACATCTCATTTTACAGATGAGGAAACTGAGGCAAAGAGAGTTAAATAACTTGCTGAGGGTCACACAGCTAGTTCCTGATTCCAAATTCAGTGCTTTATACAATGTACCACAAAACTGCTATAGAGGGAACATGAAATAAGGCCATTTTGGCCGGAATGTAGAATGTGGGAGGGGGTGTAAAATGTGCAATTAGACTGACTGACTGGAAAAGTAAACTGGATCAAGCCATGGTGTACAGTTTATTTTTTTTTAAGTGAGGCAATTGGGGTTAAGTGACTTGACTAAGGTCACACAGCTAGTAAGTGTCAAGTGTCTGAGGCCAAATTTGAATTCAGGTCCTCCTGAATCCAGGGCCGGTGCTCTATCTACTGCGCCACCTGGCTGCCCCTGGTGTACAGTTTTTTTGTTTGTTTGTTTGTTTTTTAGTGAGGCAATTGGGGTTAAGTGACTTTCCCAGGGTCACACAGCTAGTAAGTGTTAAGTGTCTGAGGCCGGATTTGAACTCAGGTACTCCTGAATCCAGGGCAGGTGCTTTATCCACTGTGCCACCTAGCTGCCCCTGGTGTACAGTTTTAACAATTCAAACAAAGAAATTTTTTGTTTGATCTTAGAGGCAAAAGGGAGCCATTAGTGCTTCTTGAGCAGGAAAGTGACATGATCTGTGCTTCAGTAAGATCAGTTTGGCACCTATGGGGAGAATGAATTGGCAAAGAGATTGTTGTTGTTTTCCTTTTGTTCCCAAAGAAGAGTGTGACATCAGGGTGATGTCATGATGTACTGAATTGGAGTTATATGAAGGAGGGCTGTGAAAGGTCACCAACCTCACTCTTTCCTCCCGAGTCCCATCTGGGTCTAGTAGTAAGATATATCTCTATCTCTCTATATCTCTGTCTCTAACTCTATATCTACCTCTATTTCTATTGATATCTTTCTATCTATCCATCCACCTATCTATCTATCTCAGGATGACTGAAGATGACTCCAGATGTTTAAGGCAATTGGGGTTCAGTGACTTGCCCAGGGTCACACAGCTAGTAAGTGTCTGAAGTGAGATTTGAACTCAGGTCCTCCCAACTTCAGGGCCAGTGCTTTATCCGCTGTACCACCTAGATGTACCAGCAAAGAGAAAAAAAACCTGAAAGCAAGAAGACTAAGTAGGAGACTATTGCAATAGTCTAGGTGAGAAGTGATAAGGATATGTACCAGGGTAACAGCCATGTAAATGGTTAAAAAAGGATGAATTTGAGAAAAAAAATTGCAAAGGTACAGTCAATAGGACTGGTGACCTGATTGAGGATGCAATGTGAAGGAGAGGGGATTTTAGAGGATGACTCCGTGGTTATAAACCTGGGTTTGTAATAATGATGGTAACCTCAACAGAAATAGGGAAGTTAAGAAGAGGGCTGGATTTTGGAAAGAGAGAATGAGTCCAACTTCCATCCCCCTCTCCAGATTTTTATTTTTTCTTTTAAAATTAAAACAAGCATTTCCATCAAATAGTACAACGAAAAAGATAAGTGAACACGAAGGTGTAAATTTACTCTGCACAACTTGCTATTCCTTTCAAATATCAACAAGATTATCATGTAAATTTCTTTTTTTGATAGCACAGTGGATTAAAAAGAAGAATCCAAGAAAATCTTTTTTTTTTCATTGCATCTAATGTACTATAAGAAAACACAAGCTTCACAAATGAAAATTCAACATGTCTGTTGACCTTTGAGGGTTGTTGTGCCCCCCCCATCATAATTATAATCCCAAATTATAATCCCGTGACTAAGAAAGGTTAGATTTATTCTGTTTGGCCACAGAGGACATAATTGATACCAAAAGGGAGAAGTTATGAGAAAATGGGCTTCATGTCAAGGTAAAACATGATAACTTTCCACTTATCAGGGGTACCCATAAGAGGAGTGGACTGCCTTGGGAGACAGCAGGTTCTACCTGGAGGTCTCAAACCGTGATTGAATGACCGCTTGTCAGGTGTTGTTTTTGGGTAAGGTTACCTTATAGAGGAGAGCCTTTCCAACTCTGAAATTCTGTGATTCTATGATGCTTTCTAAATTTAGTGAGGCTGGCTCTTGGAGAACTGGCAGAATTCATTAATTGAATAATTGAAACTCTTCCAACTTCTGGTCATAGACTAGAAGGGAATAATCATAATAGCAGTATTTTGTCTTTATGTAGCATTTTACAGCTAGAAAGAAAATGAGCTACATTAATAATCTCACTTAATATTTGTAATAACCCTCCAAGGGAGTGCAAGTATAGGCATCCTCATCTTTTTTTTTTTTTTTGTGAGGCAATTGGGGTTAAGTGACTTGTCCAGGGTCACACAGCCAGTGTTAAGTGTCTGAATCCGGATTTGAACTCAGGTCCTCCTGACTCCAGGGCCGGTGCTCTATCCTCTGCACCACCTAGCTGCCCCTAGGCACCCTGATCTTAACAAATGAGGATTCTGAGACTCAGGATTGGGGCAGGGTAGATGCTTTATTTGGACAAGTTCACAAGGCTAGTTAAGAAATGTCCTAATACTTGAACCCAGTGATTTTTGACTCAAAGTCCATGGATCTTCCTAATGAACTACACAGTAAATAAATATCCTTATGTCAATAGAATGTAAGGCCCTTGAAGGTAGGAAGTATCTTCTTTTGGTATATGTAGCCCCAGTACTTAGCACAATTACCAGACCAGAGTAAGTACTTAATAAGTGATTTCTGAATCGTGTCTAATTTTAGTAAAAAAAAAAAGCATAACATTTTACAGAGGTAATTTTTCTAATAAGTAAACTCAGAAATAATGGATTACTAAAGCTGTAAGGCACTTTAGAAATCATTCTTGTAGGGGAAGCTAGGTGGCGCAGTGGACAGAGCACTGGCCCTGGATGCAAGAGGACCTGAGTTAAAATCCAGCCTCAGACACTTGACACTTACTAGCTGTGTGACCCTGGGCAAGTCACTTAACTCCCATTGCCCCATTTAAAAAAAAGAAAAGAAAAAAAAAGAAATCATTCTTGTACAAATGAAAGAAGATAATGAATTTTATCAAGCTGACAGTGAAAACTCTGGTGGTCTAGAAATCATGTCTTTTGGCTCCCTGTCCACTGTTTTTTTGTGTTTTGGGGTTTTTTTGTTAGTTTTGTTTTGTTTTGTTAAACTGTAAAGGAATGGAAAGTTGGGTTGGTGGCTAACTCAGAGACAATCATTTTGTAGGTTTATGAAGAATTGATATAGTATGTCTCTTTCCAACTGGAAACAGCTACTAGCAAGTGCTAGAAGGAATGTGTTCAGCTAAGCAATTGTGGGTCACCAGTTGCTGAGGTGTACTGTAAGTTCAATAAATCCTTGTTGACTTGAATTAAGATGCTGAGTATTGTTTCCCTTCTGCATTCTCCACAGTGCCTAGAACAGTGTTAGGTACATGGTAGGTTTACGTAATATATACTTGAGAGTGGTGGTAGTGTCAACAATTTAAAGGCTTTTTTTTTTTTTAAGAAGAGATTTAACTTTCCAAAAAAAAGATAGATTAAACTATTTTACATCAATTCAGTTCCCTAGAAATTCAGCAAACTGGCCAAAACACAGTTTGGTAGATTTTCTTTTGGTTTGGAATGAAACATTTTTCTAAACCGAGATGTTGATTTTGGATTGTGGAGATAGGGAATGGCCTGAAATTTAGATACAACAGCAATAAGTTAGTACAATATAATTTGCAAGTGAAATTAACCCCCAGCAGAAGGTAACTAGACATGTTAATTATCCAAGTGGACTGAAGTAAAAGAAGACTGCATAAGGAGGGACATTTCAAACTAACATATTATTTTAAGACTCATTTTAAATGCCTATTTTGGAAAGTAAACAGAGCTTCGGGAAAGCACAACCCCTGCGTCAGCTTCAGAGCAGGCAAAATGACTACTCAGTATACTGACAGGGAAATTCACATCACTCATTAATTGGTAAGTCTATAAATATTTGGGGTCAATAAACATCTGGAGCTAGCTGCTGGTAATTATACATCTAGGAGTAATCAGAGGCAATGAGTTTAAAGGGTCCACTAGTGCTAATGGTTTGTGGACTAGTCACATTGCTTCTGCTAAGACTGTCAATATATCATTGTGGTATTGTTTAGGGATAATGACTTGATAGTTGGCTAAATACTTGGGACTGTCATCCAAGACCATATTGGGATACTGTTATCTGTGTTTATTATCTTTTCTGTATGTTATAGAGCTACTTGTAGATAAAGTTGACTGGTGACTATTGGGAGCAACCAGTTTTATCTGATTGTGTGTTATGTGAGTAGTCTTGGTGGTAGATCTTTAATTATTTGTAATCATCATAGAACCTGCTTCTGAACATGGATAGACTCCAGATTTGGGAATACCTGATTACTATCTACCTCCTTTCCTCTCTGTTAGAGTATAATAACAGGGAGAAGGTGGGGAGAGACTACACTAATCCAAGTCAAATGTTATATAAAGAGGATTTTAAAAAATGTAGCCTGCTTATCATTTTGATGAGTCATTTTTTTTCCTTCAGGTCATTGAAGAAAATAGAATGTTTGTTTTCCTTAGCCATTGTCAATATAAGTGAACCTTAGAGGTGTGACACGTAAAACTCAATGTGTGTGGTTACCCTACCTGTCCCCTTGTGGGGAAAGCTAACTAGGACAACGGTTTAACAGTTTAGGTATTAAACATTTATTAAAATATATTAGAGGTTAACAAAGAGAGAACAAGTGTCTCTGAAAGAATAGGAAAACCCCTAACTACCTCAACCATGCCTGGTTCAGATGCCAACCCCAAGAGGTTCCCCCACCAACTCACAAAAACAACTGCTTCAAGCTGATTGGTTGAGAGTGGTCTCATGTTGATGTGAGGTAACTTTGGGATACTGAACCTTAGAAAGGTCAACCCATGCTCTCACAGCAGGGGGCCTCTGGTAATAATAGTAATTCTTCTGACCATTCAGACAAGAGTCACTCAATCTAGGCTAGGCAAATTCTTCTTTCTTCTCATCTTTAAAATAAAGGGATTGAGTCAAATGAAGTCTAAGGCATATTTTTGGCTCTCATGGTCTATGACTCTCAGATACAGTTCAGGAAATGGAGATTCTTGGGATGTTAGTTCTGAGTATTTGGATTTCCTGGGATTAGAAAAGTTTCATTTAATGCCACAAATTTAGGGCAAAGACAGAATTCTTTAGCTATCTTATTTGCTCCCAACCACCATTTCTATGAGGGAGTACTAGATTTCCTGTGTTTTTCAAAAGCAACTAGGTGGCAGAGTGGATAGAGTACTGAGCCTGCTGTCAGGAAAACCAGAATTCAAATCTAGCCTGAGACACCAGGTGTGTGATCCAGAGCAAGTCTCCATCTCTCTCTCTCTCTCTCTCTCTCTCTCTCTCTCTCTCTCTCTCTCTCTCTCTCTCTCTCTCTCTCTTTGTGGGGCAATGAGGGTTAAGTGACTTGTCCAGGGTCACACAGCTAGTAAATGTCAAATGTCTGAGGGCAGATTTGAACTCAGGTCCTCCTGAATCCAGGGCCAGTACTCTATCCACTGCACCACCTAGCTTCCCCCCTCCCAGCAAGTCTCTTAACCTCTGCCTCAGTTTCTTCATCTGTAAAATGAAGCTAATGATACCACCTACCTCCCAGAGTTGTTATAAGGATAAAATGAGGTAATATTTGTAAAGCACTTATAACAGTGCCTCATACCTAGTAGGTGCTTTGTAAATGCTTGTTTCTTTCTCCCGACCCTGAATAAATGCAGCCAAGTCCCTAGATTGCTCATGGAGGCATCCTTGGTGACTTGTGATGTCCTACATTTCTTTACATTCCTTTGGCAGTTTTTAGTCAGAGGATAGAAAATGGAGCTTTAATAACAATTCAACCCAATTCAACAACCATTTATTAAGTATTCACTATATTCTGGGTATTAGGCAGTATTAGACAGTAGGAATACAAAGGCAGAGATGAAACATTATTTTCCTGCTCATAAAAAAGCAAATTCAAAGTAAATACAAAGTAATTTCTAAAATTTAGAACATTAATAATGGGGGGGGGGTAGGGTGAGCAGAGGTCTTGTATTGCAGGTCTCACCAGAATTGGACTTCAGAGGAAGCAAGGAATTCTATGAGCTCAAAGTGAAGAGAGAGACATGGTGGCCATGCATGCAAAGGCATGGAAAAAGGAAATGGATGGTAATCATGGTAAAGTGAGGCAGGAATTCAAAAAGGTGTTTAGCCTATACAAGATATATAAGGGGCACATGATAACTTTCTAAATGTCTGAAGAATTGTAATGGGATAGAAAGATCAAAGTTATCCTGCTATTACCAAAGCAGAGAACTGGGGTCAACGAAAGAAAGTTACATGGAACTGTAACGATTGGAATGACGCCACCTGCTGGAGACCTACTGTAGAAGAGTTCCACCCATGAAGCGAAGGTCTTTGAGGGCAAGACCAGGAGTCTTTGCTTTGGCATCAGGAAGTGACGCGGGCTAGTGGGAGGAGGAAGGAAGAGACTGGCGCTCGGTCTCTCTCGCTCTTTCCTCTGGACTCTGGTGGAGAGCAGAGCTAGAAATGTGCTCTCCCTTTAATAGATAGGAATCTAGGCCTTTCTCTCTCTTTACCAAAATTCTTATTCTCCTTAATAAATGCTTAAAAGTCTAACTCTTGCTAAAGCTTATAATTTATTGGCGACCACTCATTAGATATTTTAGACAGTTTAGCTAGAATTTTAGCCCTTAACAGAACTGTATTTTAGTTTCCATGAAAATAACTTCCAAATAATCAGAGTTGTCCAATAGAGGCAAAGATCTCCTCGTACAGTGAGGAGATCACAATTCTTGGAAGTGTTCAAGCAAAAGTAGAGAAATCATGGAGGCAAAATTGATGTTAGGTGGGAGTTGGACTATGTCTTTGCCAACTCAAAAGGCTTCAGCTTTTCCTCTCAACTGCTCTGCTTTCTCTGATGACTTCAGAAAACACTAGACTAGAAAGAGTGATTGATTGGCAGTCGGACGACCTGGGCTTGAATTTTGGCTTTGCCACTTTTTAGTTGTATGACTTTGAGTAAGTCACTTCATCTTTCTAGGACTCAATTTCCTCATCTATAAAATTATGGGCTTGGATGAAATGATCTCTAAGGTACCTTTCAGGTTGAAATTTGTGAGGCCATCATTTTTTCCCCTTTTATAACTCCTTAAATGTATAATGAGGGATGGGGAGCACATTCTGACTAAAGGACCCAATACTTGGGACATTTTTGTATTGCCTTTCCTAGTAGATTATCCCGAGCATATGCAAGTATTCTTGGATGATTCCAATTCAAACAGGAATGGAGAGATAGAAAGTCTACCTTTGGGCATGTGTGACATGAATGAAGGGAAAGGGAGGTAATGTTATGTGGTGGTGAGCAGTCTTCTGGTTGTCTGCAGAGCCAGAGGAGCTGATAATTCAGGAGAAGTTGAGACAGAAGTGAGTTTTAATACATCATGACTGGGGCAGCTAGGTGGCACAGTGGATAGAGCACCGGCCCTGGATTCAGGAGGACCTGAGTTCGAATCCGGTCTCAGACACTTTACACACTTACTAGCTGTGTGACCCTGGGAAAGTCACTTAACCCCAATTGCCTCACCAAAAAAAAAAAAATACATCATGAATAATCTACTCCTCTCTTGTCCCTTCAGGGTTTTTGTTTTGGTGGTTTTTTGTTTGTTTGTTTGTTTGTTTGTTTTGGTGAGGTGATGGGGTTAAGTGACTTGCCCAGGGTCAAACAGCTAGTAAGTGTTAAGTGTCTGAGGCAGGATTTGAACTCAGGTCCTCCTGAATCCAGGGCTGGTGCTTTATTCACTGTGCCACCTAGCTGGCCCTCTTCAGGGTTTTAATGGAGAAAATTGCTGTGGATTCTAGAAAGACATTAACCCTAAGAGTCCAGCAGAGAGTTACACTTGAGGAGAATCTCATAAGTACTACACAAAGGAATTAAAGGACTCTCAGTGCCAGGAGTCTTAAGGTACACTTATGTCCATCTCACATGTTCTCTACATGTGTTTCTTGCTGCCTTTGTACTTTAAGTTTTAGTCTACTCTCCCCAGGGATGCTGTTTAAGCGATGGGAGAATATGTTCACCTGTTTGGGAAGATTGTATTGTAATTACTGTTCTTGCTAAATCTCTCCTTGTAAAAGCTAATTAATGTCAATTATTTGATATTGGGAGCATACTGGATATGTATATACATATATGTATATATACACATACACATGTGTTTTATATATGTATGTATATATACATATATAACATATATGTATATGTGTGTATATATATTTATATACACATATATTTGCTGTTGTTTTCTTCAGTCATTTCAGTCATGTCTGACTCTTTATGACCTTATTTGGGTCAATTAGCATTAAGTGCCTACCATGTATCAGACACTATACAAAGTGATGACCATGCAAAGAAAGGCAAAAGACAATCGGTGCTCTCAAGAATTCCCAGATGAATGGAGGAGACAATATACCCCAAACTGCATACAAATAAATTATATTCAGGATAAATTTCAGATAATCACCAAGGGGAAGCACCTGGATTAAAGAATGGTGGGGAAGGCTTCTTTCTTTGAGACTTTAGCAGACACCTGAAGGAAGTGAGGGATCTAGGTAAAAACTTTGTAAAGTGGAGATAATAGTAATACAGAATGTCCATTCTGTAAGACACCTTAGTCCCCAGACGTTAAGTGATTTGCCTGTAGTCAGTCACAAAAGTGTCCCTGCCACTCTTTACCTAAGATTGCTGTCAAGAAAGCACTTTGCAACACACTATGTAAATAAGATTGATTAATTAATTAGGATGGTAGACTCTGATTTGGTGGGGACCTTAGAGACCATGATGTTCAATTCATTTCTGAACAAGAATTACCCCAAGAATCTTAATGATCAAAGTAGGGGATACTTGCCCAGGGCAGAACCCAAGAAAATAGGTCTGCCCTAACACACCTGTGGTAGGAACAATATCTGCCATGTAAGCCAGGATAACTTTTACTTAGAAGGTACCGAAACCATCCTTGAGCCTCCAGTTGTTCAGGAAACTAAGGGTCAGAGACTGATATGACTTCCTCTTTTATTAAAGATAAACAGCTGATGCATGAGGAATCGGTATCTCCTCTTTCAGGAGTCTGGTCAGTAGACCAGCATGGCCAATGGAGAGGTAGGAAAGCTGTGCCCAACTGAATCAAGGTTTTAACCTTATTGAATCTCATATCCCTTCTATGGAAAAGTAAACCTTCTTTTCTTAATTGCTATATAATGTGATAATTTCATTTTGTTCCAATGTGGAATCTGACCTACCAGATCAATTTGAGTCAGCCTGGCCTGCAACATCATTCAGTTTACATAATGCTGAACAATCGGGATTATGGAAATGGAACAAAGGTGGGGGGACAGCCACTGGTGAGAGGAAACATACTTTGAAACACTGATTTTTTTAGGCTGCTGAAAGGTGAGGAAGAGATGACTAGACATAGGGAACATGTTTTGGGAGAGGGCAGCACTCTAATTTTCTGCCTTAGTGGAAAACCCCAGTGGTCTCACCTTAGTTACAACTGTTTCCAAGTACTTGACAAATCATAATGCAGCTACTTTTTGAAGTCCTCTCGTGCTAGGGAACTAATTACCTTTTCAGGTCACCCGTTCTGCTCTTGGATAGTTTTGATTACTGAAAAATTTTACTTTATATCAAACTAAAAGTCCATTTCTCTGCTCCTTTCACCCATTAATCCTAGTTTTATCCAAATGGGACAAGCAGGGCAAGTCTAAAACATTTTCTATATCAGGAGTCTTCAAACTATAATTATTTAAAAATATAAAAAACATTCTAAATTTCTAGGCCATACAAAGTCAAGCCTTAGGCTAAGGCCTGCAGGGCTGTAGTTTGTCTGCCCTCATATTCTACATGACAGTCCTTCAGATTCTTAAATATATGATCATCTGTCTCTACTTTCCCCACTGTATACATACATGTCTTCTCCAGGAGGGCTCAACATATACAGTTTCTCAATTGACCCTTATGTGGCACATATCTTGGCATCCTCTCTGGCTTCTTTCTAGCTTGTCAATGTCCTTCCTAAATGTGGTACCCATATCTAACCATAATACTCCAGGTGGGATCTGATCAGGGTAGCTGTCACCCCCTTAGACTTGGATAGTATGCCTCAATGCACCACAGTATCAGATTTACTTTCTTGGTTGTTACTGATTCTCTACCACCTCCCCCTTCCCCCCGCCCAGTTTCAACAAATGTTCCTTAGGCACAGTGTACGCAAGACATGGGAGGCAGAAAGGCAGTAATGAGCTAGCCCCCAATGTCAAAGAGTTTACATGCTACTCAGGGAGTTGATTGATATCGCAGAGTATACAGTCCACAGTTTTCACTATAGGTAGTGAAAAAATGGACATACTTATCTGTATGTATACAGTTAAGGAAATGCAAGGTAATTTCAGGACAGAAAGAGTTCTGACAAATGGAGATTGAGGAAGAGTCCATTTGGATATTGACCCACTGGATGGATGAATAAGACTCCCTGCTTTGTGGGTCAATCAGTTTGTCTTGGACTAAATTAGTTTGGAAAACACTGGACCATACCCCTGCAGAACACTGGCACAGTTCAACCATTGTCATAAAGAGATTGACAATCATTCTTTCTGCTGAAAGTTAGATTGAAATTTAACATTTGACTCATTTATTCTCTAACCCACTGAAACAGTTGCTGCTTTCTGTGCATTTTGGTCAGAGTTTCTTTGAACAGGCCCAATCTTCAATGGAGGGCAAAGTGAGATGAATCACTGGCCCACTTCTCTTGTCTCTTGAGGGTTATTGCACATTAATGAGGGCTAACATTGCTGACAATATGATCTGTCAGTTCAGAGGCTGAAAGATCAGAGCATTGGCTTCATTCCAGCTAGCAAGACCTTGACACTAGATTCAGAGGTTATGCATGCTGAAGATGCTAGCTTTTGAAATGAAACCCTTATCAAAGCAGTATTGTATAGATTGTCACATATTCCACTCGCCAAACATTTTGAGTACCAGAATTAAAGAATTTCTTCTACATATTTCCTTCAAATCTGGCTTTTAAAGCCCTTTGTAAGTCAGCCATTTCCAAGTATTCTTATTCATTCCTCCACTCCATGGACTCTACAATACAGAAACACTAGCCAACTTGCTCACCCTCAAAGGAAGCATTCGATGTCCTAACTGTAAATTTTCACTGGCTATCTATCCCTCATACCTGGAGTGTTCTCTTCTCATTTCTTCCTCTTGAATTCCCCAGCTTTCTTCAGATCTCAGCTAAATTCTCACTTTTTGCAGAAAGCCTTTCCTGATCTTCCTTAATACTAGTGCCATCTCCAATTTTTCCTGTATGTATCTTGCTTATAAAGTTGTTTTCATACTGTGTCCCTAATTAAATTGAGAGAAATGACTATATTTTTGCCTTTTTATATCTCCAGGGTCTGGCACATAAGAGGCATTTAATAAATGCTTGTTGATTTGACTTGACCTGACTATGGGTATACTTCATTGCTTTTATATTTCAATAAATCCAGGATCTTATTTATGTGGGCACTCATTCCATGCATGGATATGACAATCTGTCAATGTCTTTTTCACCCAATGTATGTTATACTTGCCCATGTTCTTCTCCAGATCCTACACAGAATCCATTAAATAGGCTAGTCACCTTCTTTTAGGCCATTTAATATTTCAATTCAAAGTACAACACTGAAGATGGCCATTTGTTATTTCTTGCTTTCATTTTGTGACCATCTTGTCTCCTTTTCCAATTCTCCATTTTCTCAGTGATATTCCTTAGTCACCTTATTGAGTAAAGGTCATCTTTAAAATAAAATGTAAGGGGCAGGTAGGTGGTGCAGTGTATAGAGCACTGGCCCTGGATACAGGAGGAACTGAGTTCAAATCTGGCCTCAGACACTTAACAATTACTAGCTGTGTGACCCTGGGCAAGTCACTTAACCCCAATTGCCTCACCAAAAAAAATGCAAAACCCATGGCCTCACATTTTTATCAACAGATTTCCATTATTTCAAAAAGCAAGAAGAATTAGAGGCTTTAATGTGAAAGGGCAAAGTTGAATTCACAGGTTTCCATGTGATTGGGAGTTTGAAACCTATGACTTGAATATGACAAGTGATGAGTATGTCTCATTCAAAAGAAACTGGATACATAAAAGAGGAAAGTTAGAGTAGCATCACATATTTAGAAGAGATAAACATATTAATAAATCAAGGAACCATAGCCAGAAATAAAATGGATTTGGACAAAAACCAGTAAATATAAAGGTCATTTTGTGACCAGAGATATTATAGACAACCTGGGCAGAAAGAGGAAATAGATGAGAAGTTTAGGAATCTCATCACAAGCCTGACACAGAGTCACAGTATAGCAGTGATACTAGACATCTGCAGGATCTCCCTTTCTGACAGAAGAAGAGGAGTGAATAATTACTAATTCTTCTATAACCTTTATACTCATGGGATCCTCCATTATCCTCTGGTTTCAACTGCCACTGTCTTGTTATATGATTCACATATCACTTTCAATATGTTTGCTTTTAAAAAAAGGTTTTTGTGCTAGTGAGAAGTTTTGAGTCATTAAAAGAAATAATTTCTAAAATGCAATCTGGTCCACCATATTCCTTTGATTTAATTCAAGAATCATTTTTAAAGCAATTTACAGTGTCTGTTCCCAATGCACATACTATGCAAAGACTCATCTGGACAGTAGAGATTTTTCATACACATAGGGTTTCCTTTGGGGGGGGGGATATTCATGGATTGATGCAATCAAGACAATACTATCTATTACTAGAAACTTCTGGAGGACCTTACTATGTATAGAGAATCCCTCTTCCCCCATGTAAAACTTGAGAGAAATAATATAGCTTTTGGCTATCTTCTTCGTTATTCTCTTGACATTTGACAATTTTAACTTATAGGTAAATTTCATTGAATCCATAAAATGTAGTCTAATTCCAAATGAGAATTTTGTTTTTGGTTTGCCTTCCCTGTTTGGAATTTCTCCCCCAAACACAAACATATCCAACCCCCATTTCCTTTCCCTATACCTGTTTAGGGAATTTTGGAACATATTTACCTGTAGTTTCCAGCAATGTTAGTGCCATTTAAAACTAGGATGGTGGAATATGCTATGTATGGAACCACAGATTTGCAGAGTCTCTGATTTGGAAGGAATCTTAGAGGTGGAAAGAATATAGAAAGTGGTATGAGAGGACATGGGTTCTCCTCATATCCGGTGATTCTGCCCAGGCTCTGAAACTTACTGTAACACTTTGGGCAAATTATTTTACCCTTCTGTTGAACAGTCTCCTTATCTGTAAAACGAAGAGGTTGGACTAATTGGCCTCTGCATTTGTTTTGTGATATAATGATCCCAATATCCAATAATCCCATGATTAGCTAGTCCATGCCAGAAGCATGAATTCTCTTTACACTATCCTTTTCACTTCTCTCTCAGATGAAGAGATCACCTTTCTCTGTGCCAATCTAAACTCTTCACATGAAGCCTTGATCTTAACCCCTCTTATCTTCTTCAGCAGATTCTTTCTTTAATCTCTTAATGTCTCCCTAACTATTGTATCCTATCTTACCGTCTACCAATATACTTGTTTCCATCTAACTATTATGGTATTTTTCTCCTTCCTCTCTTAGCTACATTTCTTCAGAAAGCAGTCTATGCTAGATGCCTGTATTTCCTCTCCTTGTTCTCTCTTGTAAACCTTCTAAAATCTGGCTTTTGACTTCTTCATTCAACTGAAACTTCTCTCTCCAGAATTATTGGTGATCTCTTAATTGCCAAATGTAATGACTTTTTATTGATACCCTTTCTTGAACTCTCTGCAGTCTTTGGTACTATGGATCAACCTCTCCCATTGGACACTCCCTCCTCTGTAGGTCTTACTGGCACTGTTCTCTCATGGTTCTCCTCCTGTCTGTCTGACACCTCCTTCTCAGGCTCCTTTCCTGGGTCTTCATTCATGTTATACCTACTAAGAGTATGTGTATAACAAGATTCTGTATTGGACTGCTTCTCTTTTCCTTCTATAGTCTCTCACTATTTTATCCCATCATCTTTTGAAGATTTAATTTCTGTCTCTTTGCAAACGATTCCCAGATCTATATATTTCCAGCTGTAGACTCTCCAGTCCCCCATCATCAGCTTCCCATCCCCCTCTTCTACTCTTTCCTATTTCTATTAAGGGAACCAAAACCATCTCAATAACTCATGCTTACAACCTCAGTGCTGCACTCAACTTTTAGCTTGTAGTTACTCCATATGACTAATCTGTTTCCAAATCATGTTGTTTTTACTTTCATTATGCATCTCATATATGTCCCATTTGCTCTACTAACAATAGTCACCCTGTTAGTTCAGGCCCTCATCACTTGTCATCCAGGCTATTTTGAGAACTAATTGTCCTCCTTGCCTCAAGCCTTCCTGCCACTCTAATCTATCATCCATTCAGCTGTCAAAGTGATTGTCCTAAAGCATAGGTCCGACTATGTTACCCTACTATTCAACAAACTCCAATAACTTTTTATTATCCATAGTCTCAAATATAAAGTCTTCTATTTGGCATTTAAAGTTCTTCACAACCTGGCCCCTTCCCCTTCACATCTTTTTGTAAACTACTCCCTTCTTTATACTCTAGGACCCTACTATACCATACTATTTTTGCTACCTTCTACATGGTATTCTAGCTCTAGTCTTTGTACCTTTGTATCAATTGTCTCTATATCTGGAATACTCTTTCTCTTCACCTCTGTATTTTAATTTCTCTGGTTTCATCCAAGACTCACCTCAAATCTTATCTTCTGCAGAATGCCTTTTCCATTTCTCCAGCCATTAATTCCTTCCCCTCCAAAAATCACCTTCCATTTACTTTGAATATATGTTTCAAATGCTTGTTTTTTTAAAGTTTCTTTCCCACTAGAATGTCTGTTCCTTAAGAATAGGGACCAGGTTTTTGCCTTTTCTTAGATTCCCAATGCTTACCAGAGTAGCTAGCTTCTTTTTTTATTGTTCAATCAGTTAATAGTGTCTGACTCTTCATGACCTCATGGACCATAATGCATCAGTACTGTCTATGGGATTTTCTTGGCAGAGATAATGGAATGATTTGCCATTTTCTTCTCCAATGGATTAAGACAAACAGAGGTTAAATGACTTGCCCAGGGTCACACAGTTAATGGGTGTCAGAGGCCCTGTTTGAACTCAGGTCATCCTGATTCTACACGCAACACTCAATCCACTAGACTATCTAGCTGTCTCCTACCTAGTACATAGAAAACACTCAATAAATGTTGATTGATTGACTGAATCATCTGATTTCTCGGCCTCTGCTTGGAAACTCTCAGTGATAGAGAAATCACGATTTTCCACAGCACCACAGTTGCCCTGAATTGTTTGTATCACTGAGGTTTGCAAATATTGCAGATTTTGTCATTTCTGTTATTTTATGTTTCTACAAGATAATTTGAACAGTAGACTATTTTAATATGTTTGCTTTATAGCTTGCTGAACCTTACAGATTTGGGCAAAGGATGAGGACATTCAATATCTACCAATATATTTTATGATCTCATGGTTTCTTCAGATTAAAAAAAGGATTAAGCAAACAATTGCTTAAGGATGTATTATTGAGAATGTTTATAGTTTAAATATGTTTATTTTTTTTAGTCTGAGAATCATAGAACTTAGATTTGAAAGGGTTTGAGAGGTAATCTAGTCCAACTTCCTGACTAAGACATTAAATCCCTCAATAATAACTTCAGCAAATGTCCATGTAGCCATTGATTCAGCACTTCATTGTTGGGGAAATCATTGACTAATGAAGCCATCTATTCCAGTCTTAGTTCTAATTATTAAATACTTTTTACTTATTTAAATCTGAAGTCATCTGTCTATGTAGCCATAATGGAAGGTGATGGGAGACCACAAACAAAGACAAATTAGAAATTAGGATGTAGGAAATTTAGATAATCTTGAAAAATTTTAGGGGGAAGTATGTTGAATAGCTATACATGAAACTCCCTATCTTTATCTCTATTTGTATTCCTATGTCTAAATCTATTGTTTATATATATATTTGGGGGGGGCAATGAGGGTTAAGTGACTTGCCCAGGGTCACACAGCTAGTAAGTGTCAAGTGTCTGAGGTCAGATTTGAACTCAGGTCCTCCTGAATCCAGGGCCAGTTCTTTATCCACTGCACCACCGAGCTGTCCCTGTTTATATCATGTATATATACATATATGTATATACATATACATATATATACCTCTATTATCTATGTCTATATCTATATATCTATGACTAATTTAATCTATCTATCATCTATGTATCTATGTATTTATCTATAATCTTTCATCTATTATTTTGGATAAGGAACAAAATCTACTCACTCCCAGCTCAACTCTCTCTCCAGATAATTCAAGGTCCTCAGCATACTTGCCCACTTCAGGTGACTCTGCCCTGAGGCATGTTCTCCTGATTGATGAGTTTATGAACTCCATCACCATTTCGTGACTGGTTTCAGCCATGCTCATTCTACTCCTATATCAGCCTACTCTTTAGAATGTTCCACATTCTTAGCAGTCCTGCCTAATCTTATCCAAAATTACAATATTTATTGAATATTCTTATGAAGAATTTCAATTGTTTAAATAATAGAAGAAAAATACACCTACAAACAGAATTTCTTCAAATGACTGCCCCTTAGCCTCCATAAAAATCTTATTTTGATGTCTTATTGTCACAAGATGATTTATGGTTCTTAAAGGTTATAGCAGTCAAGAATAAACTATAACAAATTCAATGAAGCAACTAGATGTATAACCTTGGGCAATCTCTCTGGGCCTCACTTTCCTTAGCTATAATTGAAGTTAGACTATATGACTTCTAAGGCCCCTTAACTATGTTTTCCTATGTAAAAGGGGCTTTGAGTATCATACCACTTGACAATGAATTCTGCTAAATATGTAGAGTCTCATCACCAATTAGTTGCCCATTAGATGATAAATAATGTTTGACCATGGGGGCCCAATTTTTGTTTCATATCATCACATATCTTGCCTCTATTGAATTGGTAACAGTGATGTTACTGCTATCACTTTATAATTGTAGGTTGGCAGATTTAAATTTCAAAGAGTTTTTTCTACCCCCACCCCCATGCAATACCTTCCAATTAGGGTATGCTGCCATCAAGTGGCAATGGGTCCCTTGATAACAATATTTGAACAGTAATGTAATACCTATATGTGTGATTAACTAAGAGAGAGGTTAACATCCTCATTCACACATAAGTATTATGTAATACATATATATTAAATACTTATGACATATATGTGTATATATATAATGCATATATATATATATATATATATATATATATATATATATAATAAACACACACATATATAGGCGCATATAGTCACCATGTCATCCTCCTCATTTGATTAATTCCACTGGCTCTTTATAATTTTTTTTGGTTTTTTGTGGGGGCAATGAGGGTTAAGTGACTTGCCCAGGGTCACACAGCTAGTAAGTGTCAATTGTCTGAGTCTGGACTTGAACTCAGGTCTTCTGGAATCCAGGGCCAGTGCTTCATCCACTGTGCCATCTAGTGGCCCCTCTTTATCAGTTTTAGGATCTAATATAACATCCTTTTTTTGGGCATTCAAAGTCCTTTATAACCAGGCCTTCCCCTAGCTTTCCAGTGTCCTTAAACTTCACTTACCTCTATATCCTCTTTGACTCACTAACATTAGTTCCTTGGTGTTCCTTGAACAAAACATACCATATCCTAACTACAAACATTTTCACTGGTTCTCCCCTCTGCCTAGAATCCTCTCCCTCCTTATCTTTATTTCTTCACTTTCTTGGCTTCCTTCATTCCCAGGTAAATTTTTACCTTCTTCAAGATTCCTTTCTGATCCCTCTCAAAGCTAGTATCTTCCCTCTGTGATTAGTTCCTCTTTATCTTATTTGTGTATTAGATTGTGAGATCCTTGAAGTCAGGGGGACTATTTTGTCTTTAATTGTATCTCTAGAATTTATCACCATTCCTTGAGAAAGTCAGTTAAACTCTCTAGGTCTTAGTTTCTTCATGTATAAAGTGAAGGGTATAGGGGAAAGAAAAATGCTCTGTTTCACATTAAAAGCCATTCATAACTTGGTCCCTCTCATATCTTTCCAGTCACTTTACACCTTATTTCCCACCATGTACTCTTTGATTCAGTGTCACTAACCTCCTGGCTATTTCAGGAAAAACACACTCTATCTCTTGTTTCTAGGCATTTTCTCTGGAAGTGGCCCATGCCAGAGAAAACTAGTATTAATCATACACTTGGTACAAGAATTCAGCAATCTATTCTCCTATCCCAGAATTTATAAAATACTTTAATTATCTTTTAAAACAAGCTACTAAAATAAAAAAAAAAGGTCTAGAGAAAAATGTGGAATTTACTTCAGTGATTTTTAATTGAGATCAATTACACTTTATGCTAACCAATATCTTTCTCCCTATCTCTTTCTTAGAATTTGTGTAACACATCCCAATTCTGAAAAGGGATCTATAGGTTTCAACAGACTGGGTTGTGTCCTCCTGACCTTCTCCATGCCTCTAACCTGGGAGTAAAGCAGATGACAACGTGTTGGAATTTCCAACTTAAGAAATCATCCATGTAACTTCTGCCAATGTCACCCCTCAAAGGCTTTAGTCTCCTCAGTTCCCTTTCATCCCTTCCACATACCAGAAGGAAGAATCATTGAAAACCAATTTAGAAAATAAAAACAAGAACTGGAAAAGACATGAGGGGACATCTAGTTGATTTTATATCCCTTGGTTTACTGATGAGGAAATGAAAGGTCCAGAGAGATGGAATGACTTGTCTAATATAGACCTCAGTGCTAATCATAGAATAATCCTTGTATGACCTTACTTGCAGGATGCCTCCGATACTGGCTTCCTTGCTGTTCTTTGCACACAACAATCCATCTTCTCATTCTGAAAATTTTAATTGGTTATTCCTCACTCTTGGGATGCTTTCTTTTCTGCTCTCTGCCTTCTGGCTACCATGAATTCTTTCAAATATCAACCAAAATCCCACTTTCTTTCCCCATTCCTCTTAGTTTCAGTGCTTTCACCCTGAGACACTCCCTCATATATTTCTCTATTTTATGTAGTTGTTTGCATGTTCTTAGTTTCAGTGCCTTCACCCTGAAACTATCCCTAATTTGCTTTATATATTTCTTTATTTTATGTAGTTGTTTGCATGTTGTCTACCTTATTAGCCTGTGAGCTTCTAGAGAATATTTTTGTTTCTGTTTTCATTTTTCTTTGTATCCCTAGTACTTAGCATGAAGCCTCAAACATAAAAGGAGACTAATAAATGCAAGTTGATTTATTTAATGAGAGCTAGATATGACCTTAAATATCATGTAACTGGATTATTATAGTTTACAGATGAAGAAATTGAATTGTAGAGAAAGTGACTTGTTTAATGCTAAATAACAGTAAACATCACGGCACAAGATTTGGACATAGATTTGACTTCAAATCTTTTAAGCAGGCTACAGTACTTCCCCCATTCACACCTTTTTCAATTTTATTTTTATTTTTATTTCAAAATTCTATCCTTCCCTTTACCTCCCCCCTTAACCATTGAGAAGGCAAGAATTATAATATCCATTATAAATGTAACATTTCACCTTAATCATGTTATGTTGGGGAAAAACCAAGAAAAAGAAAGAGAAAAAATATGGTTCAATTTATACCCAGAGTCCATCAGTTCTTTACCTGGAGAGTGTTCCAGCACACTGCTTCTCATATTGTTCTATAATTTTTCCATGGGTTCTATCTTTTTCTTCCCTGACCAAATGAGGCTTTGAAGGCAGGGAGTGTATCTTCTTCCTGTTTATTGCACATTCATACATCTAGCACAGGATGGGGCACATAGTACATATCTATTTTAAAATATATATTAGTCTGTTATCATACAAAATGCCATCCATGATAAATGTTTATCAACAACTCATTTCATGCATACAGAACCTTAATCAGCATTGGGTGGAGTATGTTCAGCAAAGTTGAACCCAGCTGCACTTAAAGACTTTCAGAGAACACATTCTAATTTGAATAAAATACTTCCTCAATTATTATATGTCTACAAAATATAGAATGCTATAGTCTCCAAACAATTGAAATTCTGGAGCAACAAAAGGACAATGGAAAGATGCATGGTGGGTGTGAACAGAGTGAAATCAGCAAATAAACATTTATTAAGCCTTACTATGCAATGGGTACCCTGTTAAGTGCTGGGGATGCAAAAGAAGGGGAAAAAGCTCAACATGGCAAAGAAGGAATGACATCAAAGAACTTGATTAAAAGATATCATCAAAGAAATGTATAATGCAAAACATAAAAATGGGCTAGTTACAGGATAGGGGATAGGAGGCCATATCAACTGGTATCCTTCATGATTTGAATAGGGAAGGAAGGCACCTAATATGTTGAGTGCTGAATTTATGGGAAAATATGATTGAAATAGTATGGCTTATTTTGGCTGGGTAGGATTCTGAATCACTAGAGGTGATGTTGATACCTATGAGATCATAGAAGTATTGGAATATTAGAGTCCTTACTCAATAGATTTACCTGGTATTCCAGGCACTCCATAATCTGGCCCTATGGGAAACATTTTTCAACCTTCTATTGCATAGTTTAAACATATAACTCCACTTCCTCTAATCCTACTTCAGCCTTACTGGTCTGGACTGCTGCCTATACATACTTTAGTCATTCCCCCTTGTATAATGGTGCCTTTGTTCAAATTATTCCTTCCTACTTTAAGCATTTCCTCTTCCTCTCCCTCTATGGAAATCTTAACAACCCTTCAGCTCCCAGATCCTCTATAAGGCTGTCTGTGACTAACTGGAAGTGTTCTCTTCTTTCCCTTGACTCATAAATGAAATCAATTGAATATCATAGTTCCAAATTTATCATATCTTTTATATCTATTTAACTATTAGTTAAATCTTGAATTCTTATGCAATTTAATCTCCTTTTTCCCTCACCAACTAGACTGTAAGTTCGATGAGGCCAGGGAAAAAATCAAATGCTTTTTATGGAAACGTAGTCTCGGAAATATAGTGGGAACTCAAAACACATTTATTAATTTCAAAATACTCAGAAATATCTATATCTATATGTCCTATATTTTCAGTTCAATAATTGATCATAGATCAAGTTCTTAACCCGTGTGTGTGTGTGTGTGTGTGTGTGTGTGTGTGTGTGTGTGTGTGTGTGTGTGATGGACTCCCTATGGATCCCAGCACAGAATAATGTTTTTAAGTGCATAAAATAAAAATCACATGATTATAAAGAAAACCAAATATACTAAATTATGGTTATCAAAATATTTTAAAAATAATTTCATAGAACCCAGGTTAGGAGAGCTTGTCCTATATAATGACTGAATTTTTAAAAAATCAGAGCCTAATAAATTTCCATGTGCAAATAAGAACTTGCTGAAAGTATTTTGAGAAATCTAATGATATCCATTCAATATAAAAAGTAGCTGACATTTATTATAATGATTTAAGTTTTCCAAAGCACTTTACATATATGATCTCATTTTAACCTCACATTAACCCTGTTAAGGGTTTCAGGTATTATTAGCTACATTTTACACATGAAGAAACTGACATTGACAGGCTAAATGATTTAGCTATGCTCACATATGTATTAGAAACATGATTTGATTTCATGTTCAATGTACTGTCTGCCACACTGAGCTACTGAATACTATTACATGGGGTTGGATTCTGCCCAGAATCCTTCATAAAGATATCTTTTGAGTAACAACACAAATTACTAAATTGTTACCTTTTTGTGGGCAAGGATGCTTTCTTATTCATCACGATGTCTAGAACAACACCTTATAGCTCACATTTATATAGTATTTTACCATTTACAAGGCACTTTCCTTGCAGCTTCCTGTAATTAGGCAATACCATCTCATCTTCCTGAGATTTGGAGAAGTTTACTGGTAGTAAGTTTTTGAGCCATGATTAATGGTAGAAGACCTTTGGTGAAAGTGAACCAAGCATCTCCAGAGGTATGTTCCATTTTTGATAACTGTAACACCAAACCAAGATTCAACTCTTTAAAATTGCCATATTTAGGCCCTAATTCTGCTTTCTGGGGCCAAAAAGAACAAATCTAATCTCTTGTTTTCCCCTCATACTACAACAATACTTTAAATACTTGAACACAGCTATCATTCTTCTCCTGAGTGTGCTCATCTCTAGGCTAAACATACTGAGTTCCTTCATCTAATATTTGTATATCATAAACTCTTCTGTGTGTTCTCCAGACTATCAATGTTCTTCCTATATCATGGGTCCCAGAACTAAAAATATACTCCAGACATAATAGGAGCAGGGAAGAGTACAGAAGTACTATTAGTTAATGTAGTGGTTGGAGTTTTGGGCCTTGATTCAGGAAGATGACTTAAAATCCAGTTTTAGATACTTGCTAGCTGTGTGACCCAGAGCAAGTCATTTAACCTATGTCCACCTCACTTTCCTTTATTGTAAAATGGGAATAATGATAGCACCTATTACCAAGGGATGTACTATTGGGAATATTGAATAAGATAATATTTGTAAAATACTTAGCACAGAGTCTGGCACATAGTAAGCTCTTAATAAATACTTGTGCCCTCTCGTTATTCCTAGTTATTTTCCCTCACAATTTAGCCCAATGTAGCATTACATTTTTTACTTGCCACATCATGGTGTTAAATCAAATTGAGTCACTAAAACCTTGGCCCGGATCATCACCATCCATCATCCATCCTCCTCCTCCTCCTTCTCTTCCTGCTGATAAGCTGCTATCTCATCCTGTTTTACCTATTCTGGACTTGGGAAGGAAATTTTTTGAATCAAAGTTTAAGACTTTATGTTTATCTCTTTTGAATTTTATCTAATTGCATTCAGTTAATTCTCTATGCTGTAATCCAGTATTTTAGCTATCTCTCCTCACCTGAATTAAAGAAGGTATTCAAGAAGACTGTTCTAACATAGCTCTCAGCCTTCTGTTTGACCAGCTAGGATATTTAAAGTACATTAAGGAAGTTGGTAGGGCTTTCACATTAGTGTGAGAGAACCTTGATTGAAATACATTTAGTCTCTCCCTGCTTTGTAGGTGATAGAGAAGAAAATTGGAATGATTACTTTCTTATTTTGTCCTTGTCTTACAATAGAAGACATATTACACTAGGTCTACCCAGGCTGAGCCCCTAATGCTTCATTTAGATAGCATGGGCAACTGTCCCAATAGCAGCTCATAGGAAGAAAGGATACAAGCATTTATTAAACATCTACTATCTGCCAGACCCTGTGCTAAGTGCTATACAAATATTATCTCAATTGATCCTCAGGATTAGGAGGGAGGTGCTATTATTATTATCTCCATTTTACAGAAGAGGAAATTGAGGCAGGCAGAGCCTAAGTGACTTGCCCAGGGTCATAGGGCTAGTAAATGTCTGAGGCTGAATTTGAACTCAGGGCTTCATGATGAGTCCCAGTGCTCTATTCATTGAATACCTGCTTCCATAGTAGGTCAGAAAGTTCTTGAAAGTAAACTTTGTATACAACAGGAATAGATCCTTATAGTTTTGTGTGCCAATTTTTATCCCTCCTTTCCTCCCTCCCTAAGCACCTCCCTGAGGCAGTAAGTAATTGGATATAGGATATACACATGCTATTATGTGAAACATTACCATATTAATAATTTTGTATAAGAAAACAAAAAAAAGAAAAAAAGAAAGTGAAAAATAGCATGCTTCAGTCTGTGTTCCATCAATATCAGTTCTTTTTTTGGAGATGGAAAGTATGTTTCATCAATAGTCCTTTGGGATTGTCTTGGATCATTGTATTGCTGAGAAAAGCTAAGTAATTCACAGTTCTTCATCAAAACATTATTGCCGTCTCTGTGCACAGTGTTCTCTTGGTTCTGCTCACTTCACTATATATCAGATCATACAGGTCTTTGCAGGCTCTTCTGAAATAATTCTGATTTTCATTTCTTATAGCACAATAATATTTCATCACCATCATATATCAAAGCTTGTCTAACCATTCCCCAATTGATGGGCATTCCTTTGATTTCTAATTCTTAGCTACCACAAAAAGAGCTGCTATAAATATTTTTGCACAAATAGGTCTTTTTCTCTTTTTGAGGATTTCTTTTGGATATAAACCTAGCAATGCTATTTCTGGATAAAAGGGTATGCACAGTCCTATAGCTCTTTGGGCATAGTTCCAAATTGCTCTTCCAGAATGTTTAGATCTGTTTACAGCTTTACTAACAGTGGATTAACATCCCAGCTTTCCCACCTCCCCTCCAACAACCAATATTTTCTGGTTTTGTTATATTTGCCGCTCTGATAGGTGTGAGGTGATACCTCAGAGTTGTTTTAATTTGCATTTCTCTGACCAATAGTTATCTAGAGCATTTTTTTCATATGATTATAGATAGCTTTGATTTCTTTGTCTGAAAACTGCCTAACAGATCCTTTAAAAAGTCATGTTTGGGGGCGGCTAGGTGGCACAGTGGATAAAGCACCGGCCCTGGATTCAGGACTCCCTGAATTCAAATCCGGCCTCAGACACTTGACACTTACTAGCTGTGTGACCCTGGGCAAGTCACTTAACCCCCAATGCCCTGCAAAAAAAAAAAGTCATGCTTAAGAGGCAGTTTGGTATAATGGAAGGATTACTAGATATGAAGTCAGAGGTTCTGGATTTGAATACTGCAGATATCACTTACTGCCTGTGTGACTTTGAGCAAGTAACCTCACTTCTCTGACATCTACTTTCCTTGGGATAAAATAAGCATTTAGTGCATCTAGATCAGTGGATCTAGATAGGCAGTTTCCTCCCCTACACACACACACACACACACACACACACAGATACACCCTTTGAAAAAAGTTTAGGGGCAGCTAGGTGGCGCAGTGGATAAAGCACCGGCCCTGGATTCAGGAGTACCTGAGTTCAAATCCGGCCTCAGACACTTGACACTTGCCAGTTGTGTGACCCTGGGCTAGTCACTTAACCCCTATTGCCCCACAAAAAAAAAAAAAAAGTTTAAAGCCCTTTTTATTAGATTCGCAATTTGCAAAACCAATGCTTTCTCATAAGACTTTTTGTTCTTTTCCATCTCTGCCAAAGAACATACCATTCCTATATTTAAGGCCCTGTTTCAGAAATCCAAATTCCATCTAGAAACACTTTTCTTATCCAGCTAAGCTTTTTACTTCTCAAGTCTGTACTGCTCTTTGGAACCTTTTCCTTCCAGTGGGAGATATGATGAAAACATCCCATGTTCCTGGATTTTCAGGTCCATGTCCAAGACTCCTTAATATTTTGCAATGTTTTCTAGATAATTCTGGCATGATCATTTGTGCTCAAGTGAATCACCGACAATGGATAGTAGTCATTCAATTGAACAAGTCTTGGGATATCCTCTCATTTGGGGGGGGCGGTGAGGAAATTGTGGTTAAGTGACTTGCCCAGGGTCCTCTCATTTTTTAATATACATGCCCCAGGTAAAGCAGATCTCCACTTTATTATCAGGTCAACAAAGACCTTCTTCAAGACTCTGAAAGAAGGAATCCACTACTGAATGTCTCCTTTTCCTCTGACATTTATATTGGATGCTCTCTTACCTGATAATAGCACATCATCAGTCTCTGGAGAACAAGCAGCTGCTTCTTTCCCAGAGGACTCACCATCCCTCCTGTTTGGAAAGAGGTGCATACATATTACATAGCTCCAAATGTTCATTGTTCTCTCTTCTTTCCTTTCTCTACTAGCTCTTTTATTTTTCTATTCTTTTTTTTTTTTTTGGCGCGGCTATTGGGGTTAAGTGACTTGCCCAGGGTCACACAGCTAGTAAATGTTAAGTGTCTGAAGCCAGATTTGAACTCAGGTCCTCCTGAATCCAGGGCCAGTGCTTTATCCACTGTGCCACCTAACTGCCCCTACTCTTTTATTTTTCAATGACTTTCTGAGACAGGTTGGGATTCCCTTCTGCTTTTTCATATCCTTTTCCTTCTTTCACATTGAAACATCTTCTGTTTGTTGGTTTGTTTTAAGGAACACTTCACTCACCATGGCAAACTTCTTGTGGAGGTCATCAACTCCAGTATTTTCATTGACTTTTTCACTTTATTGGTACCTTCTCATCTCCTCAGAACCTGGAAACCATGCCCAACTTCCTCTCCCTTGTCTTGCTGGTCCTACATTCTCTTATCAACTTGTCTTGCCAACTTTCTCAATTCCATAGGCTAATCCTCCTATTCTTCTTCCTTGTCTTTCAGTTGAAAATATTATCTTTCTCCTTAGGTATTTGCTCTTTTTTTTTTTTTTGGACAGGGCACTTCTGCTTGAGTTATTCTCCTTGCATCATTTGTATATTGGAAATAATACTGGATTTGGAATCATAGGACCTTGGATTGAATCTTGACTCTCATACTATGCATCCTTGGATAAATTATTTTAACTCTTTGGGCCTAGTTTCATTATCTATATTATAATTGATATTCATCATGTGTGTTATAAGTAGATTTGAATAGATGACCTGTAAGGTTGCTTCTGGGTTTAAACTTACCATTGTCTATTGTAATTACATCTCTATAGCTTAAAAAGTCATACTTTGTAAAATAGAAGATACATAATAACAACCAAATTATTATAATTGAAGAAGCCAAAAAATATGAGGTTGGTATGGGAAAGCCATTTATAAATTAATAGACCTTTCAGCTATTGCAGAATCTGAAGGAAAGCCCTTTCCAACCAATTTCTGTCATCTTTCTGTATGGTCTCCTGATATTAGTGATGATGATTATTATGACTTCTCTTTCACTAAAGTCCTGCTATGATGGCTCTATGCAACAGTTCCCAAAATGTGGTTTCTGAGATCTGGTTCATGAAGTCAAAACCATTTTTGTAACAATGCTAAGATATTTTAAGTTCTAATATGATGAAAATTGATAGATACATAATCCATATTAACAAAATCTCTTTGGGAGGGTACTCAATTTTAAGAGGCCCTAGGCAGGTAGGTGACACAGTAGATAGTGCACTGGACTTGGAATTAGGAAGACTCATGTTCATGAGATCGAATCTAGTCTCATACACTTACTAGCTCTGTGACCCTAGACAAGTCACTTAACTTTGTCTCATTTTCCTCATCTGTAAAATGAATGGGAGAAGGAAATGGCAAATCACTCCAATATATCTGTCAAGAAAACCCTAAATAGGGTCAAGAAGAATCAGAATGGCTGGAAAATGACTAAACTGAAAAAGGGGTCCTGAGACAAAAAAAATAAAAATCACTTGTATATGAGTTTGAAGTTTATGCTATATTGCATAAAGTCTTCCAATGATGTTTATTGACTGTGGATCAGTCTAGTTAAGCTTGGTGAAAAATCATCAGATTGACTACTAGGACATGATGTTTTGGGCCACAAACTTAAACAGCTTAAATTATCGAGGAAATGTAATCTATATTAGTAGAGCGAATACTCATACTTTTAAAATTACTGATCCTTGGAGTTGCTAAGGATTTATAAGAACTCAGTTTTTTCATATTTTGTTTATAAGAGAGTGAGCTGTTCATTTAGCAAAGGTCATGGATAATAGATAGTAGAGTGTCATGATGTTGTCTATGAAATGGTAAAAAAAAAAAGTCATATGAAGCCTTCAAGCAGATCCTCTCTGGACAATTTGCAGAAATATATGTATAAGGCATGGAAGGCACATTGGATTTAGGGGCAATCGATGTAACTGTGTCACTTTGGGAAAGTTATTTAACCCCTTTGGACCCTAGAGTTTCCATTTATAAAATAATCTACATATCCTTTCAGGCCCCTTTCAGGTCTAAATCCTACTCATTGTAGAGAGGCTGTAATATGTACTACTAAAGGGATACCTACACAGGGGGTATGCAATTCAATTTAATCCAATCTAATTAAAAAGTATAGAAAGCCATATACTGTACCCAGTAGTACTTTTCATCAGAAATGAAATCATTCTTGCCCACAAAGAGTTTACATTCTACTGGCAGGAGTTCATATGTAAAGATGCTCCCATGTGACTCATTCTTAGCTTCAGAGAACCCCACCATCCTGGTACTTCTACCTTTTTAAAAGTCTTTGGGGGCAGCTAGGTGGCGCAGTGGATAGAGCACCAGCCCTGGAGTCAGGAGGACCTGAGTTCAGATCTGGCCTCAGAAACTTGACACTAGCTGCGTGACCCTGGGCAAGTCACTTAACCCCAATTGCCTCACCAAAAAAAAAAAAAAGTCTTTGGTAAGGGTGGAGTTGATTGAATTAATCAATGATCCTACCTAACAAAATAAATGTCAAGATGCGAGACTTTATACCTTTGCAGGTGGTAATAAACAATTAATCAGAGGTATGAATAAGGCCTAGTCATTTCAGCTGAATCAGTCAATCAATCATAAGCTTTACTATTAAGTACAAGAAAGTCCTTGATCAATTTAGATATACTGAGTGAACTAGACTGATATTGCACAGGTATGTTTGAATTGGGTTTCCCTGTGGATTTCTGAAAAGGCAATGGACAAATTTTGATACCAGGAATTTGAGCATCTGGAATTTTGTTGGTAGAAACCTTTAAGCCATGTCCCTGAGAAAGAATTACTTGGATGGAGACAAAGAAGAATCCTGGCCTCAGCTTTGGTCTACATCTACCCTTGGAATACAATCTTGTGGACTTGAAATGGACAGAATGACTTTAATTAAATGCCTTAGGGCCACAGTGTCAGGATCAATATTCTGCAAGTGCCCTAGAAGAAAAGCTACACCATACCAAAGGCATTTCTTGAGGACTCCAGCAGGATTTATAGAAGCTGTGAGCTATGAACTGCTCCCTTGCAACATGTCCTCTCTAAACTTAAAACTACTTTTCCCTGGATGCTGTATTGACTTGTGGGAAACTGTGTCACAGAATTTTGGGGGAAATATTTTACACAAACTATTTTTATTATACAACCTTAGTGAAAAAAACTACTTAGAATGGCAAGTTAAGTCTGGCTGACTGATTGAAATTAATTGATAATCATGAGGAAGAGGGGAGGTAGACTGATAGGGGGTTGTTGATGGAAGGACTGAAAAGATGAAAAACCTTACCACAACTCTAGTATTACTCAGAGGTCCTGAGGAGACAAGGAACAGGTTTGCTTTGGGGACTAAAGTTGGCAGTGACAGTGGGGCTTGGAAAAATAGTCCCAGAGTTACATTTCCACCTTATGTGGAATTTGTTTTAAAAACCATTCCTGGTCTTATTTTCTCTCTCTTTTCCCTGCACCTCTTCTTTTACTTTTCTACTTTTTTCACTCATTTCCAAGGTTTCAACTACTGCCTCCATATAGAGATGATTACTAAATCCTATCTTGATCTCTCTCCCAAGTTACACAGGTCATCAGCTTCTTTCTAAGAGTTAGCTCTGCATCTGATAGTACAGTTTCCCCTTTATCTATTGTCTTAGATTGTCATCTGGGTCTCCTCCTCTTGGAAGATCTTGTGCCTTCTGACAAGGAGACTAGTCATCACTGGCCTCCTTCCTTAAGCCTGGAGTGTTTCTAAACTATTTCCAGGTTAGACTCCTCATTCATAAATATTCCTCTCTTGTTCTGACCTGACATCCCATGATGAAATCCATTCCTTTCCTGCATCTTGATAGACACATTCCACAGCCAATGAATATCAGGGACTCTGCCTATATGCCAGGTTCTGGGTTTGAATCATTCCCATAATCTCAGATTGTTGAACTGTGGCTTATACCCCTTTAGGGGAGTTGTTTAAAGATTCCAAGATGACCAATAGGGGGAAAAAGTACTTGAACTATGATGTATAATAACAGAACATGCACAAGGGAAGGAATCTTGAGCCACAGGGAAGAACAAAAGGAATAAGGATTTCTGCCTGAAAGTTGTATCTAGTATAGTTGGTTTATGAGTTAAGATGGTAAATGTAATTCCAGGTGAATGTTTAACATACTTAAGGGAACAAAACTATTTCTGAGTATCCTGACTGAAGCAGCCCCATTTATATGCAATTGCTGTTAATTGCAAATGATTTCTATCAATGATTCATTAAAACTAGTGTCTCTATTAATCACTTCCACTGGGAAGCATTTTGTTAACCTAGTATGAATTATTGAATATGCTGGGAACACAGATGCACACATTTAGACATTCTCTCAATCAAATATTTCATCAATTCAATGGGGCTTTCTCCTAATTAGCATGAATAAGTGAATTTTACTATTCTTTTTTCAATTTTCTACCATAGATTTGGAGTTAGAAGGGACCTTAGAAGTCATTAAGTCCTACTCCCTCACCCTCACAACTTTGTTAAGGCTCATGAGCAAGTATCTATATGTGGAGCATGGCATGGTATAACAAGTAGAAGTATTTGGTAACACCTACATTGGATTCCCATATATGCTACCTATTACCTCTATGACACTGGACAATTCAAGTAGCTTCTCTTGGATTGAATTACTTCATTTCTTATGAGGAGTTTGGACCAGATTGTCTCTAAGGTCCTTTCGAGCTCAAGAACTTATGAACTAAGATACCCAAACTAATTATCAGTAAAATAAGAGTAGGATTGAGACCTGGGATTCTGACTCAAACCTTCAGACTCCAAGTCCAAAATTGGCAAACTCTTCATCATTTATCTCCACTCACATCTCTGGACCAGCAGACCAATGGCCCTATAAGGACCTAATGGGGTGTATATGACTGCCAAGCTACATTTCTGCAAAAAGGCACTAATTCCTAAAGACCTCCAGTGTTGAATGGGTCTCACTTTTGCTTCTAGACTGCTAATTGATAATAGCTCTGCATTTGAAACATCATTAATTCTTCTTTCCCTAAGGTGAGCAGTGGGGACAGTGATGCATAGAAGAGTCTAACCATGGGTATATTTAACTCATCTACTGTTACATGGGATTTGGAGTGCTGGGAGAAGGGGACCATAGTGATGAGACCCTGTTGGAGCCCTGGGAGAGGGGGACCATGGTGATGAGACCCAGGGTGGGGGCAGTTGAAGTAGGAGGATTTCTCTGTGACCCATAGTAGAGGATTACAAAATCCTTAGCTGATGGGTTCTGTGTTTCTAAACCACCAAATGTAGTAATTTGGCCTCCTTGGGAAAGAAGCATACCCATGAATATCAGTACCCTGGGGTAAAGCCCCCTCGGACCCTATCCTCATTATTGCATTGTTCCTCAGTGTTTCTTAATTCCTACCTTCTGTTTTGGATCCATTGTCCTGTTGGATCTATTGGATCTTTTTATTCTTGCCCAATGTGGCTGATCTGGATTCTTTATCCACCCATGTAGATCCCCAATCCCTGTGGTCTGTCTCAGATTTACTATTTATTGCACTGATGCTTTGCTTTTATTGAATATGACCCCAGTTTGTGAAATTTGCATTATCATCAGTAGAATTTAAGCTCCTCAAGAGTAAGGATTGTTTTATTCTTTGCATTGGAAGACCCATCAAATAGCAGGTGTTTAATAAATGCTGATTCATTAACTGACTCCTTTTTCTCATTGCCTTTCTTCCTAGCTACTAAAGGATGCTTACAAGCCACCAAGACCATTTGACTTGTTACATAGCCTGTATGCAATTAGAGTCAATTTATTGCTTCCAGTGAAGTGGAGAACCATCAGACCTTGCCATCTGCCCTGCCACTAGCTCTTAGGGTTCTCCAAGCCCTATCATGGTTTCTGCCTCTGTGTCCTCCAGATGCACAACACTGTCATTTGCTTTACTGATATATTCTAAGGACCTCTAGGCCTTGCCATTTGTACCTCCACTGAACCCTTAAGACTTCTGGGCCTTTCCATATTCCTTGCATTAGAACTTTCCCCCATTATATTGACTTCCCCCCATTAAAAAATGAACTCTTTGAGAGCGAGGATTGTTTAGGTTTTTCTATTTGTATCCCAACTATTTTGCACAGTGCTTGGACCATAGTAAGCATTTTATACCTCCCTCCCTCCTTCTCTTTCTCCTTCTCTCTGTCTCTGCCTCTCTCTGTCTCTGTCTGTCTCTGTCTCTGTCTGTCTCTCTGTGTGTGTGTGTCTCTCTCTCTCATTTTCTCTCTCTCTGGTACATGATAGGCAAAAGGATGAACACATAGGGGAGAATGTAGATGGAGTGTTCTAGGATTAGAAAGTAGTAGTCAGTTTTTGCAGACATTAGGAGTGTTATGGAGAAGGATAATAGAATATAACGCCAGAGAGATAGACTGATCCCATATTCTATAAGACCTCAATTAGGTTGGAGTGTTTGGACTTGAGAAGCAATAGGAAGTCAATGAAGACATCTGAGCAGGGGAATGGTATGCCAAAAGCAGCACTGTAATGAAATGAATTGGGTAGTTTTATGTAGGAGGCTCTGGGTGGCTGAGGGACGTAAGGCTTATCAGATACTACCACACATCAGAACTGATCTTTACACACTCACACATGTATAGAAATTCATATGAACACACAAACATAAACACTTCTGGGTAGAGAGGAGCAAAAGGCAAACTTTGTGGTCTAAGCATAATATGTTTAGTATTAGTAGTGGATTTATTATTTTCAGGGGGGCAAAGAGGCCTTGGCAAAGTGTTCAGCAATTGAGCTGATGAATAGATAAATATACTCTACCAGCCCATAGGGAATAATTCCTGCTCAGTAGCATTTGATACATAAGATGTCTCTTAAAGAAACATGAGTTTCTTCATACCGAAGTACAAACTGCAAAATCATCCTCAGGGAAGGGGGGTTTTCAACCTGGTGATCTTCTAAGTCTGCTTTGTAATGCAAATGCATTAATGAGCTCAACCAAGTCTTGTGAACAACCATATAATGTAAAGACAAATTCAGTATCTTTAGTCTATGCCCCTTCAAATGTAGGACCTTGAAGCCTATACCCAGATTCAAGGCACATCTTAGGTCTTTGCTCAAAAACAAAACTAATAAGCCCCAACTGATGTTTCTTGTTTGCCAGACCAAACCAGGGACCTCACAGATTTGAAGCAAAAGAAAATTTAATTAAAATATAAAAGCAAGGTAATTTACAATGAAAATAACAGGGGTTGAAATAACAACCCATATAGCTTTGCTGGGAGAGAAAGCATCCTTGTCCAAGGAACAAATGGAGAGAGAGAACGATCTGTTCAGTGGTCTCTGTAACTTTTGCTCTGAAGTAGGGAGGACCTGAATTCAAATCTCACCTCAGACTCTTACTAGCTGTGTGATGCTGAGCACTTAACCCCAATTACCTTAAACATCTGGGGCCATCTCCACTCATCCTGATATATATCTTGCCACCAGATCCAGATGATTCTGGAGGAGTGAGGTTGGTTTGGTGATTTTTACAGCTCCCCCTCCTTTAAATCTAATTCAGGGCAAGTCATGACATCACCCTAATGTCGTGGTCCTCTTTGAGAATGAAGAACAAATAACTAACTAATTAACTTTTGCTCGTAGGTCAATACTGGAATGCTTCCTTTCTTCTGTATCTGCTGTTTCCTGCTTCCACATCAAGCCTGCTAATATCATCATCTAGGCTGAATTCTGGACCAAGTTTCAAGGTGCCTCCTTTCCTGAAGCATCAACTGGTGGTTTCATCTTCTGGCTATACTATGACTTGTTGCTTTTCTATTGAAAAGCAGCTTCTATTGGATCTCTCTTTCCTGCAGGGGTTTTGTCAAAGTTTTTTTATTTGTTTGTTTGTTTGGTGTATGTGAAATAACCATTTTTTCCAGGCTTATATCATTCCTTCTGAGAGTCAGACCTACAGCTATACCCAGCTAGACAGCATAAGCTCTTTGGTCAAATAGTTTGTCATTCGAACCACTTTGCTTCTGCCTCAGTGATCACTACCCCAGTTTTATTATTTGTTTTGGTTGAAAGAGTTCCTTTTTATATTCACCATGTTTGAAAGCCATCACTGGCCGTGTAGATATTCTTGAGCTTCAGAGATTGGGGATGTGGGGTGGAGCCAGTGGCTTTCCACCCCCCCCCCATCACATTCCTGTAGTTGCACTCATACCACCCAACTCCCCATATGTATATCTACTATGGCAAAACACTATGGCTTTGAATATCAATGTGGATTAGGCCAGGGGTTTGCTACAGCCACTTAAACAGGGTTGGGAAAACTGATTGTTAAATGTTCAGTGTGAGCATTTGCTCCTTGGAAATTGGCAAACACTACAAATCAAAGTTTGATTTATTGGTGTTTTAAATTTTCTAGATTTAAAAAAAAGTGATGGAGACAAATGCCAATAATTCAAATTAAACTTAATTGTGTACATTTTGTTCAGAGAGCTGGTTGTTAAATATTTGCCAGCATCCTCTTGGTTTAGGCTCACTTGTAATCCATATAGAATAATATAGTTTTTTGTTTGTGGGATAAGTTTTAGAGAGACCTCATACCACAGTGTGTGTGTGTTTGTGTGTGTATTATGGGGTCTGATGGGGTATGTGAGTTGTGCATGTAGGTAACTGCATATATCCTAACTCTCTCCTCTTCTCTCTCTCTCTCTCTCTGTATGTATCTATGTGTACACATACCCGCACACATATACCCACACATACACATATGGGTGGACATATACATATATGCACATGTACATATACACACATAAATATGCATATACACATGAATATACAGGCACATGCATATACACACATACAAATATACACATACATGCATATACATACATAAACACATACACACACCTTGGACCTAGTTCTACTTTCCATGCCCCTTACTTCCACTTTTCTTTCTTTGTGTCCTTCCCATCTTCCTTTCTTTACTTCTTTCCCTTCAGAAGATCAAGGAGGAGTAGTTGAAGCGTGCTAGTCTTGGAGTCAGACCTCCTGAAATTTAGCACACACTCCCTTAATAAGGTTTTTATTATTATTTTTTAAATTACCATAGTTGTTAATACCCCCTGCCCCCCTTAGCAAATAATTTGTATTTATTTCCACTTTTTTTTGTATTTGATTATCTGTATACATGTCATTTCCCTCCCGGCAGAATATACTCTTTTGAAATTAAAGGGCTATTTGATTTCTGCATTTGTATTGCCAGCACCTAGTGGAAGGACAGATACTTGGCATGTACCAAGAAAATGGTTGCTGATTTGAATTGCATTTCATTCCTAGCTATGTGACTTGTCACTGAACTCATCTGAGACTCAGTAAATGGAGATAATAACACTTAAGTACTATTCAGCAAACATTAAAGCACTATCTGATTGTGAGTTATTACGTTCTCTCCCTTCTTATCTCCTTTTCTATTCCTCTGGCCTGGAGTTTACCCATGAAGATGTCCTAGGAAAGGATTCCTCCTACAGGGCTTGTGGTGGGCTAGGAGATAAAGGATGATTTTTTTTTTCTCCAAAAATTTCTGAATTGATATGTGAAGCTTGGTCAGGTGAGCAGGTAAAGGGATGATTAATTAAAACAGCCAAATAGCAAGAGTTTGGTCAGAAAGGTTAGGTAGTCAAGGCTGAGGAAAAACTGGCAAAGAGAGAAATTCTAGTTAAGGATGAGTTGAAATAGATAATGCCATTGAATAATGGGCACTGGGAAGGTTGTTGCTGGGAAGCCAGACTAATTTAGACAGGAAGATTGTTGATAGACTATTGAAAAGCCAAGAAGAGAGACAAATCAGAAACCAGATTAAAGTCAAGAATGCCACAGGGTATAAATCCCAGAGGGGCAAGTTTAGTTTCATCAAGTACCCATTCAAAAAGGACTGGGATGAATCATGTCTGTAGGACAGAGGCTTTAGTTCTTTCATCTCAGAAATTCTCTGACTCTGTCTCTGTCCTTTGGGCAGATGGGTACTTCTGCAAGGTGATAGGTTTGGAAATCTCCCAATGGCCAGCATTATCAAAGTCAGCCTTGTTCACCAGGATCCATATCCTTAGAATCATAAAATGAAAGGATATTAGAAATTCAAGAAACTTTAGAGATCATCTAGTACAAATCCTTTCCTTTTACAAATGATGCAACTAAGGCACAGGGAAGAAAGGTGCCTAGGCCAAAGTTACATAGTAAATAGAAAACCTGAACTTGAACTCAAGTCTTCTACCTTTAAAACTAGAGACATTCTATGCATTTACCAGGGCCCCCATGAGGCAGTCCCCTCCCCCCCCCCAACTGGTAGTTTGGTATCACAGAATAAGCATGGGGATGGAAGTTGGGATATTTGGTGTCTAGCCAAATCTCAGTTTTTTTTCTTTTTCTTTTTTTTTTTAGTGAGGCAGTTGGGGTTAAGTGATTTGCCCAGGGTCACACAGCTAGTAAGTGTTAAGTGTCTGAGGCCAGATTTGAACTCAGGTCCTCCTGACTCCAGGGCCGGTGCTCTATCCACTGTGCCACCTAGCTGCCCCCAAATCTCAGTTTCTTTAACTGTAAAATGAAGAAGTTGAATGAAGTGTTGTTTTAGGGCCCCTTTAGCCCTAGAGAGTCTGGACTTGTGCCTTCATGCTGACTTTCTAATGCTTCCCAGTTGATTCCCATGCAACTCTATTTTCCCTTTCTGGGTTTTAGGCTCTAGATTACTTCTCATAGTTTACTGATTATTTCTTTTATTCAAACTTCCAACCCTAAACAAATTTCAGCTAGTTCTTAGAGAAACAAAATGGTTACACATTACTTCACACTGTGTTTAAGTAATAATAATAGGTCTTAAATTTGTATGATGCTTCAAGGTTTGGAATGTACCTTATTTTTATCTTTTTTGATCCTCACAACAATCTTGGGAAGTAGGTGTCATTATCCACATATTACAGATGAGTAAACTGAAGCAGGAAGAGTTGAATGATCTACCCAAACAGCTAGTAATTTTTGAAGCCAGTTTTGTACTCTGATCTCCCCAGAGGTGTGATTATAAACATTTAATAATCTCAGGGAAATGAAAAAAATGTACTCATGGGCACACAGTTTAAGGTACATCATTAACACTTTCTTAAATCTAAAAAATTAAGCCTTGACTTATAGTACTGCAGGCTTCTGAAGTATAAATGTTCACATTATTTGGGGTTTTCTTGGCAAAGACAGTGGAGTAGTTTGCTATTTCCTTCTCCAGCTGTTTTTCCAGATGAGGACACTGAGGCAAATGACTTGCCTAGGGTCACACAGCTAAGGTCTGAAGCCAGATTGGAACTCAGGAAGATGAGTCTTTCTGACTTCAGGTTCATTACTCTATCTACTGGGCCACCTAGCTGGCTTCACTATGCCATCTAGCTACTCCTATCTATGATTCTCCCTGAAGAGTTTTCTTGTTAATGCGTATTAATCTTAAACTGTTGGAAATGATGGTACAAAACTCCATTTTTTAAAGCATAATATTATTCTATTGAGAAGAAGCCATGTTATGTTGCATAAAGAGCTGGTCTCAGAGTCAGGAAGATTTGGATTCAGTCCTGCCTTTAACAGATACTGGCAGGCAGCTAGGTGGTGCAGTGGATAAACCACCAGCCCTAGATTCAGGAGGACCTGAATTCAAATATGTTCTCAGACACTTGACACTAGCTGTGTGACCCTGGGCAAGTTACTTAACCCTCAGTGCCCTGAAAAAAAATAATAATAAAAAGAAACAGATACTGGCTATTTTATCTTGACTGTCATTAGCTAGATGCCACAGTGGATAACATGTCCGACTTAGGAAGATTCATCTTCCTGAGTTCAAATTTGGCCTAAGACACTGACTAGCTATGTGACCCTGTGAAAGTCATTTAACCCTGTTTGCCTCAGTTTCCTCATCTACAAAAGGATCTGGAGAAGGAAATGACAAACTACTCTGGTTCCTCTGCTAAGACAACTCCAAATGGGGTCATGAAGAGTTAGACATGACTGAAAACCACTGATTAACAACAATGAAATCATTTAGTCTCTTATTGCTGTCCCAGATCAGGTGCTGATCTTCAGTGGCAGAGAGAATTTTCTCATTGTCAGATACTTATATCAATAAAATCACAGGTCTGTTCCTCTCATCCCTCCTTCTCCTCCAAATTTTTTTTTGTTTAGGACATTCAAAATTCACCATAGAACAATCAGGGACCCAAGTATATACCCAAACTTGGCTTTTAACCTCTGAGCAAGGCATACTTTCCATCAAAGCATTCAGAATATCCAAATCCTCAGCATTTTCATTCTTACAGCTACTTCCTAAATCAACCCTCCCTTCTCACCCTCCCCCAATTATGAAGCCAGGAGTTTTTAGAGTGTTCTGAGAACAGTTTCTTGCTGAGCCTGGTTTTTCTTTCCCTTCCCTCAGAGATTTGATGGGTAAAAGTCATACTAATTATAGTAATTTGCATGAATGACTCACAATTTATAACTAATTAACATGCAACCCCAATAATGGTGATTGTGCTTTTCACTAAATATGTGGCAGATTAACTTTGTTGTAAGTTTTCTTTTATTTCAACACTAACTTTGCTTGTCTACACTCAGTTCTCAGTCTGTTGCTCACAGAATATGGACATTTGTTTACTCTGTGTGTGTGTGTGCATAAAACATGGTTGCAATGTAGAACAGAGGTAAATATAAAAATAAAACGGAAATTAGAGAAAGTATACATGTGAGAATATCTATGAGACAGTAGAGATTGAAGAAGCTCTCTCATTGGGAGTGAGGTAATTCAGCTCAACCAAAAGAAACAGTCCCCATTCTCACCCAAAGAGGAAATTCCCCAAAGTCTAAAGCATAGCAATCTGAGAATAAGAACATTAATTAAGTTCAATATGTTGCCTTCTTCCAAGACTCATTTTCCCTTCATAACCCTGAAGAGAGGTTGGAATTTTCTATGTTTTCTCTATGATACTAGAGGTCAGAAGATGAAACTTGATGAAACTCAAGAGACTGGATATTTTTTTTTCCATCCTTCTTTCATAAACTTCTCCTTCACCACCCCACTCCTCAAGTAGACTTAAGGGATTGATCTCTACCAATGATGGCAGAGTATCCCTTTAATGGGCTTTGGGGTTCAGGTTACAAATCCAATATTCGAAGTCAGAAGCCCCAAGGGGGCAGCTAGGTGGTGCAGTGGATAGAGCACCCACCCTGGAGTCAGGAAGACCTGAGTTCAAATCCAGACTCAGACACTTGACACTTACTAGCTGTGTGACCCTGGGCAAGTCACTTAACCCCAATTGCCTCACCAAAAAAAAGAAGGAAGAAGAAGAAGAAGAAGAAGAAGAAGAAGAAGAAGAAGAAGAAGAAGAAGAAGAAAAGAAGAAGAAGAAGAAGAAGAAGAAGAAGAAGAAGAAGAAGAAGAAGAAGAAGGAGGAGGAGGAGGAGGAGGAGGAGGAGGAGGAGGAGGAGGAGGAGGAGGAGGAGGAGGAGGAGGAGGTCAGAAGCTCTGATTTCAAATTCTAGTTTTGTGTGACCTTGAACAATTCACAAATGTAGTAAGTAACCTCTCTAGGTTTCAGTTTATTCATCTGTAAAGTGAGGAGATTGAATGAATTAAGCTCTAAAATCTTTTTTCAGCTTTACAAATATTATTCCATGATCCTCACAGAAATCCTGTGATGCATGGAAATCATAATTATCACCATTTTTTAGTTGAAGAAACTTAGAGATTGAATAACTTGCCCATAAGTGACAGACCTAAAAGACAAAATGAAAGCCTTTTAATTCCAAATGTATTAATTCCAAAATTCTCTTTCCAAAGTATTCTGCTATATTTACTGAGTGCCATCTATAGGCCCAATACTGTATGTGAAACTGTTTTCTTAAAGGGGAAGCTCATCTATAAAAATGGAATAAATCATTCTGACCACCATGGTGATTTGCACACAATGGGAGATAAATTCACCACATTTCTCTTATTATTTTTCTTGTGTTCTTCAAGACTTACTTAATCCTTACATAATAATAACTAGATGTGTACATGTAACCTCTGTGGTTTTAATTCCCTCTAACATTAAGGGATAATTTAAAATACTGTTTGTAACACCCAGAGCTCCAGTACCATTTAACCCTGTATGGCTAAACCATTTTCTTGACTAATAACAAAGTAACCACTCCAAATCCAAGATCTTTCGGAGGTGGAAGGTAATTATTTATTTAAAGAGCAGCTAGTCCAACTAGCTTCATTCATTTTCTGGAGGAAGAAATGGAGGCTTAGATGGGTGATGGGAAAATATGGGCACAGAAGTTGAGGCTCCAGGCTCTGCTCCAGCATTTTTTATACCACGCCATGTTGCCACTCATTAGTACAGCACAGCACAGTGCAAATGTATTTTTGGGTCTCTGTAGCTACACACATTTCAGTGGAGGAATGTTACAAATTACTTTGCTTCCAACACTGTGAATTAGAGAGGGAAGGAATCATTACTTCTCCTTTACAGATGAAGATACTAAAGCTTGGAAAATTGACATGAGTTGACCAAGGTCACGTGTTTAATAAGTCTTGATAGTAGGATTCAAACTCCCTTCTCCTGACTCTAAGAGTAAAGTCTTCTTCCTTTATTATTCTTCAACTATTGGACATCTATGCCACACGTATATCTGAGAATTAGAGATTATAGATTGAGCTAGAAGGGAGGTAGGGCTCACCTGGCCCAACCCCTTCATTTTTTGGTGAGGCAATTGGGGTTAAGTGACTTGCTCAGGGTCACACAGCCAATAAGTGTCAAGTGTTGGAGACCGGTTTTGAACTCAGGTCCTCCTGAATCCAGGGCCTGTGCTTTATACACTGTGCCACCTAGCTGCCCCCCAAACCCTTCATTTTAAAGATAAGGAAACAGTCTCATAGAGATAAAGTGATTGGTCAAAGCCATATAGGTGGTAACAAAGGTAATATTTGACTCCAGATCTTTTGCTTCAGATTCAGTGCTTTCCTCCCACTGTAATACACTGTTTCCCTAAGAACTAACCTCCATGACGGCACAAACTATATCTTCTCTCAATTTTGTTCTCCAGTATTGCACCAATCTGAGGCAGCTCATTCTTCCAGTTTAAAAAAATGTGCAGAATCTATGATTTACTCAGTTTCTATAGGTCATTGGATAGAAAATTAGACATGTTTTGATTAAAATATTATTTAATTCAAGAACTATAAAATTTGGAATCAGAAGACCTAGGTTAGAATTTTGGATCTACTCTCGTTGTTTGCCCTTCATTCTCTAAGAGAACCATGACATCAGGGTAATACCATGACTTGTACTGAATTGGATTTTAAGTGAGGCAGTGCTGTGCAAGGTCACCAACTTCACTCTCTCCTCCAGAGCCATCTGCGTCCAGTGGCAACATATACATCAGGATAACTGGACATGGCCCCGGGTGTTTTGTTTCGTTTTGTTTCTTTGTTTTTTTGGCAGGGCAATGAGGGTTAAGTGACTTGGCCATGGTCACACAGCTAGTAAGTGTCAAGTGTCTGAGTCTGGATTTGAACTCAGGTCCTCCTAAATCCAGGGCTGGTGTTTTATCCACTGTGCCACCTAGCTTCTCCCAGACCTGGATGTTTTTAAGATAATTGGGGATTAAGTGACTTGCCCAGGGCCACACACCTAGTATGTGTCTGAGGTGAGATTTGAACTCAGGTCCTTTTGACTCCAAGGCCAGTGCTTTATCCATTGCACCACCTAGCTGACCCACTCTACTGTGTGACCTTTGCATAAATCACTATACCTCTCTGGAACTCAATTTCCTCAAATGTAAAATGAGGAGCTTCCTGTGGTTCTCTGAAGATGGGTCCCATATCTCTTGCTGGTATTTTGTGATCTATAAAAGGGAATGGGGGTGGGGGGCAGCTAGGTGGTGCAAAGGATAAAGTGCTGGTCCTGGATTCAGGAGTACCTGAGTTCAAATCCAGCCTCAGACACTTGACACTTACTAGCTGTGTGACCCTGGGCAAGTCACTTAACCCCCATAGCCCTGCAAAAATAAAAATTTTTTTAAAGTGTTTTTTAAAAAAAGGGAATGGGAATTCATGGCTTTTGTTAATTAGAGATTGCTACCTTCTGATGATGTAAAGGTCTGAGAAATTAACCTGCTCTGTGACCAATGACATGCTGGAGGCAGTGCAAACTGGCTCACAGGAACCAACTCTTAATTTTTCAGTTAGCATTTACATGTCAGAAATCAGCAAATTCTACAAATCAGGGCTTGACATTGTTTTTATGATAGTCTAGTCTTAAGAAAGTGATAGAAAAAATGTAAACATTGCAGATTAAATTTAAAATTGGGCCATGCCTACATTTCTCCACCCCCAATCATACCCCCAGAGATATGGTTGTTAAATATTTACCAGCACATGCCTCATTGCCACTGAGTTTGGGGGACAAATATTTGGATGCTCTAGGGTCTGGTGTTGTTCCACATATATTCCTTCCATGATAACACAGGAACCAGTTTGCTGTTTTCTTTCCTTTGTAACTGACATGCCAATAGGTTGACAAACCACTTCTTGCTGACTGAATGATTCCAATCTGCCACTCATATCTACCACTTTTTCTTTCTGCTAGGGTCCTCTTTGAGCAGGACATATGACAGTTCTAATATTCAAGAAGAGGTAAGGGAAATGGGAAGACATCTATGAACTGATGCAGAGTGAAATGAGGAGAACTAGGAGAACAAGTTATTATACAACAGCATTATAGAAAGAAATAACAACTCTGAAAGAATTTAGAGCTCTGATCAATACAATGATATACCATATGCCCAGAGCATTGAAGATGAAACACACCACCCACCTCCCATCAGAGAGGTGATAGCCTTAAAATGCAAAATGAGACACACATTTTTGGGCATGCCTAATGGGAAATCTTGTTTTGTTTGACTGCATATTTATTATGAGGGTTTTATTTTTCATTAAAAAAATTAAGTGGGAGCCATGGGAGGAAGAGATAATAAAAGTTTGCAAAGTAAAGGAATATTTTAAAAGTCTCTGGATATGCAATTTATTAACACTAAAATCAATAATAAATACAGATAGTTATTTACAATTTTAAAAAAGATGTGCCCCTTTGTGAAAAATTTATGGAAGGCAAGGATACATGTATGGCAGCATGGTGGGCAGGCACAAATAGGTTTTATATATATATCTATATTCATATATATAGAGATAGAAAGATAGATACAAAAATGTGCATCTATGTATATTTTCAATACAGATGTACACATGTTTATGGATATATTTAGACATATATACATGTGATGTACCTGTGTGTCTACATACATATACATATATGCATGTATATAATATGTATTGCTATTTATATCCATATAGGCAGCTGGGTGGCACAGTGGATAGAGCTCCAGGCTAGAAAATCAGGCCTTGTGTCAGGAAGAATTGAGTTCAAATCCAGCCTCAAATACTTACTAGCTGTGTGACCGTGGACCAGTCACTTAACCCTGTTTGCCTCAATTTTCTCATCTGTAAAATGAGTTGGAAGAGGAAATAGCAAACTACTCCAGTAGTTTTCCCAAAGAGTAGACACAAATGAAATAACTGAATTATATATATATATATATATATATATACACACACACACATATGTATGTATGTATATATGTACATACACATATACAGCTATGCATATAGAAATATACATAAATACACATATACATGTAAATAACACACATCTCTCTATATCTTTCTATCTATCTATCTCAGGAATATCAGTATGACATTGTTGATATACATCTTTGTCTTCTTTAAATATTGCTATGCCTTCTTCTAAGCAGGCTTAACTGATTTTCAAGACACACATGTCCTTGATAGTGTTTTTTTTACCACTTCTTTCAGACAAATCATCATCAGTAATATCTAACTGCTGATGTACATAAAAGATGTATTCTTTTCCTTTGGATTACTTATCCATTTAGCTGCAACTCCTTTATGTTTTTTTTATTTAATTTATTTTGTAAATGTCAGTGTATGCATGATTCAGTTCTCCTAAGTAATATATCAAGTTGTTAGACCCTGGACAAAGAGCATACCTTAATAGTATTAACAAATAAATTACAGTTAGTAAAATGGATCAAGAAGTATGTGATTCTTAGCCCTACCTAATAATTAATATGGTTTAATTACAAAGGAAACAAATACTATGAGGCTGGGAATAAATTTCTTTTTTTGTCTGTTTCATGTGTTGCTATGGTCATTACCAGACGACCAGAATCTCTGTACTTATATAGGCTTGTCCACAGCCAGGCAAGAACACTATATCCCAGGGGCCACTCTCAAGGCTTTTACAACTTGGTAGAACTGCAGAAGCTTGCACAGCAATGACATAATATTAAATAACTCAGTATTCCATGCTACATGAGAAATCAGGAGAATACTTCTGTGGTAGTCAATAGCAAATATTTACTAAATGGTAATAAAGGAAGGGGTAATGGGGAAGACTGTAAAATAGCAGGCATTTGTCTAGTGACTGTTGATTATAATTCTTTGTAATTGGCAATTGTAATTGCTTGGCAAGTATTCTTTTGCTCATAGCACAGTAGAGCTCAATAGGAGACAGAGTTGACTAAAGTGTCATGACTGTGGGGCAGATCCCAGACCCTGTCCAAGGTCTCTTTAGATTCTAACAATTCTCCATCCTTGGAATGTTCTCGGTTTTACCTGCACCTCCTAGGTTCCCTGGCTTCCTTTTAGACTCACATGAAATTCCACTTTCTTTAGGAGGTCTTTGTCAGTTTCCCCTCCCCTATACCCTGGGGCTTCCTCTTTGAAGTCTACTTCTGCTCATTTTCCATGTATCTTAGTACATGGAAAATGCATTTGTATGTCGATTCTCCATTAGAATGTAAGCTCCTTGAAAGCAATGGCCTTAGTATACTTGGTGATTAGTTTAGTGCCTGGCATGTAATATTTATTGCCATTGTTATTGTTTAGCCATTTTAGTGTATCTAACTCTCCATGACTCCATTTGGGGTTTTCTCAGCAAAGATACTGGAGTGGTTGACTATTTCCTTCTCCAGGTCATTTTGTTGAAGAAACAGTCAAACAGCATGAAGTGACTTGCCCAAGGTCACATAGCTAGTAAGTATCTGAGGCTGGATGTGAACTGCAAGTCTTCCTGACTCCAGGTTTAGAGCTCTATCCATTGTACCAGCTAGCTGCTCCTGACACATAATAATAGGTAGCATTTATTTATATATTGCTTTTAAGTTTATAAAGTGCTTTACAAATATTATCCCCTTTGATCTTCACCACAACCCTGTATGGAATAGGTTATATTATGACCCTTATTTTACATATGAGATATTGAGACAGATAGTTTTCTTTCATTTATTTATTTATTTGCTTATTGAGTTCATTCATTTGTTTGCTTGTTTATTTATTTGTTTTTTTGTTTTAGTGATGCAAGGTCACACAAGTTAGTACCTGAGATAGCATTCAAACTCAGGTCTTTCTGATACCTGAGATAGCATTTAAACTCAGGTCTTTCTGACTCCCAGGCCAGTCCTCTATCTAAGAGATTAATAAATTTGTGTTGACCTAATGACTTTTTTTAGTAACTGAGTTTAAGAAATGATCCAACATAGTTCTACCTACTAGAACTTATAGCCCCCAAGACCAGTAGGCTTATAATTATATTGCAGAACTATAATATATATATGTATATATTTTAAAATAAGGGAGAATGACTTTATAAATAATATGTTAGGAATAGAACTGTGATGTTTAAAATCTAAATTGTGGTTGCCTTAAATCAGAAGCTTCAGCTCCAGTCTAGCCTAGAGTTCCAGCCTGGTTGGGTCCTTCCTGAAGTCCTCCTCCACGAGCCTGCTTTAATCAGGAACACCTTAGCAAGCTGTTTGTAGAAGCTTTTTTATAGATCTGGAACAGAGGCGGTCCTTACACACTGCTTCAAGGTGATTGGTTGGCATCATCTAAATCCATTGGTTTTGAAGGTGTTCTCAAGTTGAGTTCACAGTCTAGTTTCTGAGAACAACACCTTCTTAAGGGATAGCCAGGTGTGATTACAATCCAATTAACTTAAAGTAGGCTTAATTAGCAGTCAATCACTCTCCAGGTGGGTCTTTGAGTATCTGCTAAATCCCATTATTTCATCACAGAACTATACAATAAGGTTCAATTAATAAATTAGATAATTATTTAGTGTTTACTCTGTGTGCCCATTTCTTCTCGTTCTCTAACTCAAACACATATAAACTCTTCCAAAAATTTTCTTTAAAAATATAGATGTCTTGTTTTTATATCGCTTTTATTTCTGAATAGGTCAATCCCACTCACTGAGTCATATCTTGTAAAAAATGAACCAAGACATCCAATTAGTCTGATAGTTTGTGCAGTATTTTACACCAATATTCACATGTAAAAAAATAGAGGGTGAATTTTACCATCTCTTCTAGGTAGTGTAATGGATAGATCCCTTGGCCTAGAGTCAGGAAGACCTAATTTCAAATTCTACCTCAGACATTTACTAATGGTGTAAACCTGGCCAAGTTACTTAGCCTCTACCTGCCTCAGTTTTCTCAACTGTAAAGTAGGAATAATAATAGCATCTACCACCCAGAATTATTGTGAAGCTCAAAATAGATTACATTTGTAAAGCACTTAATGTAGTGCCTGGTACATAGCAGGTGATTAATGGATATTTCTTCCCTTACCCTTCTCCTACACCTGGGCTGAGCTTTTTGATTATTATTATTAGAGGGATCAGCTTCAATTTTATATCCTTTCCACTTACATTACTGCTAACATTAAAAACAAAAACAAAAACAAAAACAAAACAAAAAAACAACTTTACATCTCCCCAAATTCTGTTTGGTCCACTAAATTTTCTTTATTCCCATCAACATTTACTATTGTTCCTGGGAATCATGGCAAGTGAAAAGGTTACTTTCATTCAGAAGACATGGGTCTGATTCCCTATTCTATCACTTCCTACCAGTTTGAATGACCTGAGAGTCACTCAAGGTGACAAGTCATTTAGCCTCCCTAGGCCTCAGTTTCCTTATTGGTAAAATGAGGATAATAATACCTGCTTTACAGGGTTGTTGTGAGAAAAATACATTATGAACTTTACAGAATTACAATGATACAAGCTATTGTTGTTAATATTTATATCCATTGGTCTTGGAAGAATCAAAATTGTAGTGATCCAAAGGAACTCCAGTTTATAGCACAAAAGGTGGTATTAAAATATATGGCAAAAAAAAAAGATATGTGGCAGGTAGGAGTAGGATAGAGCTTATTATTGATTATGACTCATAGAAGAGAAGTAGCATAATGTCAGACATGCATGAGCTCAAGAAACAGAAATAAATGATAGAAAGGTGGAACATTGCAATGGTATTCATGATGTAGTAAAATGCCCCGAGGAAAGATTCTGCTGCCTTGTGTAGAGGCTGTGTAGTGGATTTATGGAAGGGTGTGGACAAAAAAAAATCCCTCAGGATTGGAGCAGTGGGGTTGGTTGTAATTTGTACTGGTGGAAGGACTCGGACCAAGAGGTTGTGGACCACTGAAGGTCCTGATAATAATAAATGACATTTATTTAGTTCTATAAAGTTTTCAAAGTACTTTATAAATATTGTCTAATTTGAATCCCAAGACAACCCAATAAGATAGATACTGTAGGTATTATTGTCATCCCCATTTTGTAGCTGAAGAAACTGAGGCTCAAGAAGATTAGGAAATGCCAATGGTCACTCAACTAATAAGTGGAATAACAAAGTTTTGAACCCAGATAACATTATAGAATCCTAAATTTAGAAGGCCCATGGAGGTTGTAGGAACATAGCACCATTGATTTAGAGCTGGATTGGACCTTCTGGTCATCTAGTCTATTGCTCTTAGATGAGGAAACTGAGATCCAGATGAAACTGTCACTTGCCCCAAATCACATATGTGACACTCAGTGGCAGAGTTAAGATTTGAACCCTGGTCCTCTGACTCTATGTCAGAACTCTTTCCCAATATAGTAATCAACTCTTTTGGGGGCCTAGTATAGCACTTTATGCCTCATACTCTACTGCTTTGTAGAAAAGAAGCCACTGTATTTCTTTGTATTTCAGGAAAAAAGCACCTCTCTTGAAAGCAGTATGTCTTTCTTTAAGTAAGGGTGAGAGGTCTGAGCCCCCACACCCACTATTTCCTTACTCCTAGCATCTTGTAGGGAGTTCCATCTAGCCTGCTTGTCTCCAAGCAGAGTCTGTGAATGAGCCAGCTCTCCATTTATTATTCTCTTCATGGTTTCAGTCTTTGGGTGTGCTTCCAGGGCTCTAGGCTGCTGAATAACATGCAAGATTGTGCTTTGAAAGCATATTGATAGTTTAGCAGAAAAAAATAGCATACTGTGAGCACTCCCACCTCCAGAGCATCTGTGTGAGGAAAATGAAGATGACGGTGCATTTCCCAAGCACCCAGCCTTCCCCAGTGCTCCCTCCCGCCTGACACAATTCTGAGTATTCAGGAGTGGAGACTGACTTCTTATGAACCCACTGATAAAAATATATCTTCCTTATATCTCCCACGTGAGCAGTGTTCTGAGAAGGGCTGTTTTAGCTCTAGGCAGAAAAAAAAGAGTATAAACCTTTATTATATTTTTCCAGTAGTAGGGGAAGTACAGACAGCTCAAATTTTATATCCTTTAATTTTTCTGTCAAATCCTCCCTCAACCTCACAGAACTCTGGAGCCATTTAACCCTCTGTTTATTTTTTTTTCCTTTTCACATTCAGGTGTCTATTCTGAGACAGGCCCCTTAGAAGCCAGGGTCTTAACCAAGGTATTGATTTGCTCCTTGAAGCCTCAGGAGGCCACAGTGGAAGCAAACCAGCATCTCCCTATTTGCATTTTGTGTATGTCAGCAGAAGGGGTCATTGTCCCAAAGGCTTTGCAATGATAAAGCAATTGTGAATGTCAATGGATACCACTGCAGTACTGGGGCCCCTGGCTAAGAAATGAAGTGCACCACCTAAGAGACTACTTAGAGCCTATTTATTCATCTGTCCTGGTGCTTGTGAAATCTTAGGGCTCAGAGAGACCTTAGAAGTCAACTATTCCATCTTCCCTCTCTATGTGGGGATGATCATCCCCTTTATGAAATCTAGCATAGAATTATGAAGCTCATAGCAGCCCAGTCTATTTCTGAAAACACCAAATGTTAGTAAGTTCTTAGATTATTTTGAGCTCTTCCTCAATATGAAGTATGTTGGCATAGTAGATAGAGAGATGGCTTCAAGGTCAAGAAGAGCTGGGTTCAAGTTCTGACTCAGATGTGTATGGTGACCCTGGACAAGTAATTTGATCTCTTACTGAGTCAAACTGTCTAAGACAATTAGTTACAGAAAAGGTGCTACCTTGTACTGCTGAAGAGACTTTCCTTATCTGAGAGTTCCAAATATCAATCAGTCCTTATATATTGAATTTTTATCTGGACTATTTAAAATATATATCTTCTACTTTCTGAATGTGTGAGACTCTCAAATTGCCTTACCTTTTCAGGTCTCAGTTTCCCATCTATCAAATAAAAGTATTTTATCATATGATCTCTAGGGTCCCTTCCAATATTATATTCCATAATGAGATGACTTGGACTTCCTTTTATTCTTTCCCTTCCTCCTTTTTCTCCTCCTCCTTTCTCTCCATCCCTTTCTCTGCTTTCTCCTCCTCCTCCTCTTCCACCTCATCTTTCTCAGCTTTTGAACTGATGCCCTGGGCCAAACTGTTGTGATTGGGGAATGAGGAAGCTTAAATTCCTATAGCCTGATAGATATGTAGCTGGCCCCAGACAATGCTTCACATCCCATTCAACCTTCCACCTGTCTTTCCACAAGTCTTGCCATCTCCTCTGCTGCCTATGCAGATGCACTGCCCCCTCATCCTCTACAAATAAAAAAAAATAAACCCAACATATTTACAAGTCAATTCTACCATTGATTCTGGAAAACAAACAACATATCTCACTCATGACTCCACTCAACATCCCTGTTACTTTCCAGACAAAAACATTCTTCCTTGGTCAACATATCCCTAAATGTCTTCCCTCCTGCATTTGAATACAGGCTCCTAGAGGGCAGGGAATACCTCCTGTTTTGCATTTTGAATATTTATCATGGTACTTGGCCTGTAGCGAGGGTTAAAAATGCTATTCATTCATCCATCCATTCAGTTGTGAGTGAGTATTTGGTGACCTGTATAGTCACTCTGGACTTGGGGGTTGAAGGAACTTCTGAAAGCACAGACTTCCCTCTCCTAGAAATAAGTAATTAATCAACCAATCTACAGCTTGTTGGCCCAGCACTCAAGGAGCAAAAAGAACCCTGTTTAAATTCAGGCTTAGATACTTAGTAGTCCTGTGACACTGGGCAAGTTATCTAACTTCTCAAACCTGAGATTTTCATATGGAGAAGGTGAGGAATTTTTAAGTGCTTCCCAAACCGAAAAGTGCTATATAAATGCTAACTATAATTATAATTATAATTATTATTTATGAAATGCCACTCAATGTGTCAAGTGTTGAAGATAAAAGGTAGTTTTCATTCAAATGAGGGAGAGAACATAGAGGTAAATAGAAGATACATATAAAGCAGAAACAAGTTAACCTTAGAGGGAAAGGCAGTAGGAGTTGGAAGGACTAAGAAAGACCCCCTGCAGATGGTGACATTCAAACTGAACACTTCATTAATATATCATAATTTATATCAAGCAATAATTGCATTGTCTTAACATAATTTATTCAGCCATTGTTCAATTTTTTCTCATGGGTATGGCTTCCCAGTTTTACTGTTTGTAATATATTACTATGAAAACTTCCATGTTTCTATGTATCTAGCTATGTATGTATGTATATATGTATGTGTGTATCCATCCATCCATCCATCTATGTATCTATGTATGTATGTATCTATCACCTATCATCATCTATCCTGTTCTGCTTCTGACACATACCAGCTGTATGACCACAAGCAAATCACTTAATCTCTCAATGCCACAGACAACTCTCTATGACAATAAATTACAGAAGCCTTCAGTGAAGGGAATTTCCACACTAGGTAATTTCTATCCTGAAGAAAACTATGGATCAGAGTATCCTTTCTCATCTTCTTCTTTTTCAAAAAAGGGAGGGGGCGTGATTAATTAGATAGGATATTAAGTTTGCCTTGATTTGCATTTCTGTTTATTAAGGAGTTTTATGATTTTTTCATGTGAATATAGTTTGTATTTCCTACTTCATGTCCTTTGAATGTTGTTCCATTGAGAAATGTGCAGTATTAATCTCATAATAATGCATCTATCCATTCTGTATAAATTCTGAATGGAAGCACTTTATTAGATATATTCATTTAAAATATTTCCCCCAATTTGTCTTTTTTCTTTTAATTTGAAAGAAAATGCTTTTTGTTTGGAAAAATTTTAGATTTATATAACTAAGTCCATCATTTTGTCCTTATTGATTTCTTCCCTCTGTTTGATGGACAAAAATCTCTCCTAAATGGAGATATGTATATGCAATTATGTTCCTTTTCCTAAAGGTAATGTGAATTAGATTTAAGTGAGGCAGAGTTGCAATTAAAAATCCAATGAGAGGGGCAGCTAGGTGGTGCAGTGGATAGAGCACCAGTCCTGGATTCAGGAGGACCTGAGTTCAAATCCAACTTCAGATGTTTAACACTTACTAGCTGTGTGACCCTGGGCAAGTCGCTTAACCCCAATTGCCTCACCAAAAAATAGAAAAAAAAAAGAATCCAATGAGATAATGTATATAAAATATTTTGTTAACCTTAAAGGACTATATAAATGTTAGTTATTCCTATTTTTATAGTCTCCACCCCAGGTAGGGAATACATGTATATTTATCCCCATCTTACAAATAAGGGAACTGAGGCTTATAGAATTTACTTGCCCAAGGGCACATGCTTAATAAGTAATGGAAAAAAATAATACTAATAACTCATCTAGGTATGGTACCAAAATTATTTTTCTCGTATATAAAAAATCACTGGATGATCATTGGTAGGAACCAGTCATTTTCCCTTCTTCGTTTCCATTTTGGATTATGACTTCATTCACAAGAATAGATGATAATACAGGTCACAATGGATGGCCAAGTTAATTTTGTTATTTTCCCAAATTTCAATTTTGTCCTAATCTGTGATCCTGGGGGCATTTCTCATTCAGCTCTAGGCAGAAACACCTACCATTTATTTCTTTTTAATTCTTTTTTAATTCTTCAATTCATGGAAATGAATCAGGACTCTGGTGGCGTCATCCAAAAGAGAAAGCTAATTAACAAGGTCCCTCTTCCTTCCTTTCAGAGACCTTGCCATGGTTTCTGCATGTAGGAGCCACAAGCCTGGAAGGAAGTAGTAAGCACTACTGGGAAAGGAAATGCTTGGGTCAGCTGCTGCCTTTCAAGCCTGTTGTGGGTTTGGGCCAAAAGCTTGGTCACATGTCTTCATGTCTATACACTTGAATAATAATACCTTGCATATACATAGCATGTTATACTTGCCAAAGCATTTTTATATCCATCATCTGCTTATGGTGGTGTGGGATAGGAATTCAGGAGAGAGATTAGGGCTCCATATATAGCAGTGGGAGTATCTACGGATGACACTTGAACCCATAGGAGCAGATGAGCTCACCGAAATCCCTCTGTGCTCTTCCTTGGTCAGACCATATTTGGAATATTGTGTTCAGTTCTAGGCACCATATTTTGGGAAAGATGATGTTAAATTGGAGAGAATCCAGAGGAAGGCAATGGAGGAGGTAAAAGGCCTTACAATACTACCATAAGAAGAGCAGTCAAAGGAATTGTGGATGTCATCAGGAGAAAAGTACACTTAAAGGGGACACCATAACTGCCTCTCATGTGAAAGTGAGCTTATCTTTGTTCTATTTGGCCCAATATGGCAGAACTGGGAGTGAGGGGTAGGAGATACAGAAAGAGTTTGGCTTCACATACAGAAAATCTAGAGGTCGATTATAGTATTGGTCAATCAACAAGCCTTTCTTAAGTGTTTATTATGTGACAGGCACCAGGCTAGGGTCTGGGGATGCAAAGACAATGAATGAAATGAAATGAATGAAATGAAAAAAACAAACCCTGCCTTCCAGGAACTTATATTCTCTTGGGGGAAGGGGAGACAACTTGTACACATGTAAATATTTACAATCTAACTATATATCTATATATGCATATATAGATATACTTATATACAAATACCTTGTAATTTATATATAAATATATATGTATATGTAATTATAAGGTAATTTTGGTGGGGAGACACTGGCACCTAGTTGGTCAAAGATGAGCAAAAAAAAGAAATGTGTGAGATAGCTTCTGAACATAGTTTTGAAAGAAAATAGGATTTCTAAGAGTCAAAATGTGGAGGGATCCCATTCTGGCCTTGGGAGACATGTGCAAGCATATGGAGATGGGAGAAGGAATATTCTTTGTGAAGACCAGAAGGAAGACTTTTTGATGGAAAAAACCAAGAATGTCTGGATGGGAGTAAGGCAGAAAGGAATCAGTTGCACTGAGATGTAGTGGCTTTCTTTTCTTTTTTTTTTTTTTTTGCGGGGGGGGGGTGAATGAGTGTTAAGTGACTTGCCCAGGGTCACACAACTAGTAAGTGTCAAGTGTCTGAGGCCTGATTTGAACTCAGGTCCTCCTAAATTCAGGGCTGGTGCTTTATCCACTGCGCCACCTAGCTGCCCCAGCTTCCTTCTTACATGAAGTCTTCGTAGCACTGCTTGAATGGGCTGACCATTTCTGGATGTCTTAAGGGGGATGCTTACTTAGGCATGGGTTGGACTATACACTTTCTACAACCCTGTCCACCTCAGCTTCTGTAATCTCATCTGACCCTCACAACATCCTTGTATGGTTCTTTGTATCCTTCCTTTGCAGATAAGGAAACAGAGGCTTGGGAAAGTTTAAATTCCTCAACCAAGTTCATAGCTAATGAGTGACAGAGCCAGGATGAGAGAATTGTATAATGTCAGAGTGGAACATGATCCTGGAGGGAGCACAGGATTCAAGTCTAGAGATCCGAGTTCAAATTCTGGGTGCCATAATTTATTATCGGTTGACTGAGGTTATCATTTTACCCCTCACTCCCTCAGGGTATTCACTTGCCAAACAGCTATAAAAATATTTGCCCTTGTGAGGGCAGAGCTTTGGAAATACTAATGAGCTATGGGAATGAGTCATTTTTACTATCATTTCAGAAATCCTTTAGTCCAACCCTTTTGTTTTAGAGGTGATAACACTAAAGCCCAGAAAAAACGACCTGAGTTGCCTAAAGTGACCCAGCTACTTAGTGGCAATGCATGGGCCCACATCTCCTAGTCCCTAGATATGGACACTTTCTATTATATGTTGCAATGCTAACCCACACCTGGACCTGATTTCACTACTTATGAAAAGTGGTTGCAAGAGTAACAACATAAATTAACATTGAGCTTTATGATGTGAAGACCTTATAATTTATTTTTTTCTCTTTCTTTCTTTCTTTCTTTCTTTCTTTCTTTCTTTCTTTCTTTCTTTCTTTCTTTCTTTCTTTCTTCCTTCCTTCCTTCCTTCCTTCCTTCCTTCCTTCCTTCCTTCCTTCCTTCCTTCCTTCCTTCCTTCCTTCCTTCCTTCCTTCCATCCTTCCATCCTTCCTTCCTTTCTTCCTTTCTCTCTTTCTTTCTCTCTTTCTTTCTTTCTTTCTTCTTTTTTTTTCTTTTTGGTCTGCATATGTCCCATCTCCCTCTCTCAACTAAATAAATACTACAAATTTCCTCAAAGGGCAGGGACTACATTCATGTTCTTCATTCCTTTCTGTGCTCAGTTTAGTGCCTTGTATTTAACTGTTAAGAGCCTGATAAATACTTGTAAATTGTTTGAATGAGAAGTGTCACAGTGGAACAGATAAAAAGCAGGTCTTCAAGCCAGGAAGATATAAGATCACACCCTGCTGGTGACACTTGCTGTAAATCTGGTTCCTTAACCTTTCTTAGACAATTCTCTAAACATGTAAGTTTCAGAGGAGGTGCCAATTTTCATGGGTAGAAGGAATTTCTATACTCTGAGAGTTTCCTATACCAGTAAAATTATAGGGCTAGTACTTTCTTAGTCAATCCTACATTCTACTAGACCATACACTCCAAGAAGAGGGGACTGCATCTCATCTAAACTTTGTATGCCCTCCTCTCATACCAATGAAATCACAGATCCGGGCCCTATCATCTCTTTCCAGTTGATTGGAAATTTGTCAATTAAAAGTGATTGAAAATGATATCTGATTAAACCTGTATGAAGAAAGTTTGTACTGATGGGGCCCTCCAATTTGATGGGGCATATAAAATGCACACTAACCAATATGAAATGTCTTACTATTTGCAAGATGGCTATAATTGGCAAATTGGCAGTTACATTGTTTCATTCTTTCTTTTAAAAAAATACAAGTATTTTATTATGTTCCAGTTACATGTAAGGATAGTTTTCAACATTTGTTTTCATAGGATTTTTCATTTCTGACTGGCTTCGTGTTGTTTATTGATACTTCAGCCAACTGAGGAGCAGCAAGGTGGTTCAGTGGATAGATTGCTGGGCCTGGAGTCAGGAAGACCTGGGTTCAAATCAAGCCTCAGACACTCACTAGGTATGTGACCCTGGGCAAGTCACTTCACCTGGTTTGCCTCAGTTTCTTCATCTGTAAAATGAGCTGGAGAAGGAAATGACAAACTACTCCAGTATCTTTACCAAGATCTTTTCAAGTAGTCTGGGGCTTTCATCTCTGAGATGCCTATCTGGGGTTATTACCCTGTTTCTGATTGAGATTTCTAGTTCTTGGGTTTAGAGTGGAGGGTATGAAATATAGGAAAAATATTTTAGTTTTCTCCTGTTCTTATAGTCATATTTAAATGCAATATGGTTGACTTAAAAAAAGGGAAGAAATTGTATTCTTCCGGGAATAATTGAGGCAAAGCAAAGAACCCACACATAGTTGGAGGTAGGAGGGCTTCCTAGCTGTTTAAGTAATGGATAAAACAGTGGGCTTGGAGTCAGGGAGACCTGAGTTCAAATCTGGACTCAAACACTTACTAGTTGTGTGACTCTGGAAAAGTTACTTGACCTCTGTTTAAACGCCTCAGTTTTCTTAACTGTAAAATGAGGATAATAATAACACATCCTTCCCATGATTTTTGTGAGGACCAAATGAGATAATATTTGGGGGGGGGGCAGGGCAATGAGAGTTAAGTGACTTGCCCAGAGTCACACAGCTAGTAAGTGTCAAGTGTCTGAGGCTGAATTTGAACTCAGGTCTTCCTGAATCCAGGGCCTATGCTTTATCCACTGTGCCACCTAGTTGCCCCCGAAATAATATTTAAAAAAATACTCAGCACAGTGCCTGGCACGTAGTAGTTACTTAGTAGGCTTGTTCTCTTCCCTTTTCCTTAAGTAGCTTTTCAGCCAGAAGGGCAGCCTTAAGGAAAAGCCCAGAAGACAGGGACCTATATAAATGTGAAAGTAATTGGAATTCCATGAACAAGTTACAGACTAGAAGAAGGTAGAATAGGTCCCATGACATGAACAAGTGTTTGAAGTGGAGCTAGAGTGGAAGAAGAAAGAGGAGTCTGTCATACTCATTGCTTAAAAATACAATCAAGATGGGGCATGAGTGAGTAAATAAAAGTTTGTGTGACATTTTTGGGGTTGAGTAGGACTAAGAGCTTGACTTAAGGCAATAAGATGAAATGGAAGCCATAGAAAGCAAAGAAAATCTTTGGCTCCATTAAAAGAAGCAATATGTCTAATAATAGGGAAGTGGCAGTCCTCCTGTATGTTGCCATGGTCAGAATTCATCTGAAAATTTTGATTGGTGTTGGGGGACAATAATCATAGTAATGAATAAATAGTACACACCTACTATGTGGCAAATACTGTGCTAAGTGATTAAAGACAGACATAAGATAGCCCCTGCTCTCAAGGAGCTCACACTCTAATGGAGGACACAACAGGGTGGAGGATGAGGTGTGCCTGAAAGGTTACCTGGTGCAGGGACAGAGGCATGATTAAGTCCTGTAGGCGGTATTTGAAATGATTTGAGGAGGTTTGAATTTCAGAGTTGATTTCATCTTACAGAATGATGATCATCTGGAAGTAATGAAGTCAAGGGAAGTATCAGGTGGGAAGTGATTAGGAGAATTGCTTAGGTTATCTCCTTAAATGTTAGAGGATCAGGGAAGAACTCCTGGATGTCAGCCTTCCCCCTTTTTTTCCTCCCAGAGGGAAGGATGGGCACCAGGGGCAGGGAATAGTGAGGAGATGAATTTCAGAGTTGATTTCATCTTACAGAATGACACATTTTAGGAAAGATATTGACACTGTCTAGAGGAGAGCAAATAGGGTGATAAAGAGAATTGGAGATCATACCATCTAAGGATCCCTTGGGGAAAAAAACACCTGGGGATATTTGGTGTGTGGAAAGACGACTTAGAGAGAACCCAATATCTCTCTTTAAATCACCTGAATGATGGATTAAATGTGTTCTGTTTGCTTCCAGAGAATGGAGTAAGGAACTTTATCTGGAAGCTACCAGCTATGAACAATCACTAGCTATGTGACTCTGGGAAAATCGATTAAATTTTCATAGCCAGAGGCAGTTAGATGGTACAGTGGATAAAGCTCCAGCCCTGGATTCAGCAGGACCTGAATTCAAATATGACCTTAGATACTTGACACTTACTAGCTTGTGACCCTGGGCAAGTCACTTAACCCCCATTGCCCCACAAAAAAAGTTTTTTTTTTTTTAATTTCATAGCCATAGTTTCCACATCTGTAAAAGGGGAAAATAATAGCACCTACCTCACAGGATTGTTTTATTTTAAGGACCCAATGAGACAACATGTATAAAACGTTTAGCATTGTGCAGGCCTGGCATACAGTAGGTGCTTAATATATGCTTGTTTAAAAAGAAAAGTCATAGAGATATAGGTTTTAGCTTCAGATCAGAAAAACCAGACCAACCAAGCAAATAAAACTACAACAACAACAACAACAACAACAAAAAAAAACCAGACTCATAGAAATGGAACTATCCCAAAATGGATTGGGCAACCTTAGGAGGTAATGGGTTTCTCCTCACTAATCATCTTTAAATGAAGACAGTATGACCACATGTTGGGTATAAGAAGAGGGGATTCCTATTTAGGAATAAAATTCTCCCAACTCTCAGATTCTGTGATTCAGTATCACTGAGTACAAATTACAACTTTTTGGGAAAACAAAACTGGAAATGTTTTGGGAAAAGTTATAAAGGAGATAAAGTTTGTCTTTGTATCCTTTTTATATATTGTCCCCTTCTCTTCTACCCCCTTTTGTCTCTCACCCCACCTCCTTCACTCTTCACTTGCTATCAGGAAAAGTTTTGTTATCAGTGATTATTTTTACCTTAGTGTGAATTTATGTCCCTTTGTTCTCTTTTCAAGGGGTATTAGCATTCTTAACCTTCTATCTACTTATGGAATGATATCCTTTATTCTTTGTGAAAGGGATTTCAGCAATCAGAGAGTAAGGAATGGAGGCATTTGAGGGTAAGAATGTGCTTTTATTTTCCCTAAAACAACAGCACCCAATACTGAGATGGCTTCTGTCTACATACAGGGCCATCGCAGAACATAACGAGAAATAACAATAATAAAGTATGTTAATGGTATCCTTTATGGTTGCAAAGTTTTGCTTCCTACATATGATAATTTGAACCTCATTAACATATTTTTGTTAACTAGAATGCATAGGAGTAGCATCAGTATACAAGATGAAGAAAGAAGGTTATGTAGCTTACCTGTGGTCACATGATGATTGAAGGTTAGAACCAGAATCTCTTGATTTATATACCATTAGTGGCCACTCACTCTAGGACTTTCCTTTTCCTCTTTCCCTCCCACTCCACTTTTTCCTTCTATCTTCCTCCTCATAGTGAACTCAGTTAATTTGTTCTGTACTCAAGCCATCCTGACCACTTAGGGTACTTTTCTTTCCTTTGTGGTAGTAACACTGATTAAAGAGCCAGGTTAATAATACTTGCAAGCTGGGGCAGCTAGGTGGTACAGTGGATAGTGCACCGGCCCTGGAGTCAGGAGTACTTGAGTTCAAATCTGACCTCAGACACTTAACACTTACTAGCTGTGTGACCCTGGGCAAGTCACCACTTAGCTACGATTGCCTCACTAAAAAAAAAAAAGTAAAAAGAAATCATAGGGGCAACTTCAAATAATACTTGCAAGCTGCATTATGTCATTTGTTCTTTACCAGAGACCAGTGAAATAGGTCCTGTGATTATAACACCCCCCTTTGTTTTTTGCAGGGCAAAGAGGGTTAAGTGACTTGCCTAGGGTCACACAGTTAGAACATGTCAAATGTCTGAGGCCAGATTTGAACTCAGGTCCTCCTGAATTCAGGACCAGTGCTCTATCCACTGCACCACCTAGTTGCTCCTGATTATACTCATTTTTACAGGTGAGTAAACTGGGGTCCAGAGAAGTGACTTGTCCAGAATCACACAGATAGTAAGGTCTTCCTGCCTCTATGTCCTGCACTCCATCCATGAGACTTTATTACCCCAATAGCATGGCACTCACAGAATGAGTTATGCCTGGACTACTTCATGTGAACTTTGATATCTGACATGGAGCTAATGCCTGAGCTTGAAGTGTCCTACATCTTCTCATTTCCAACCTTCAGAAGCTAGAAGGAAAACAAAAAAAGGAGGAAAAAACAAAATTGGCTTCCCTCCTCTCAGTTTATGTATTAATACAGGAACTCTGTGGTGTTTTCTGGGATATCCTGTTGGCAGGAGCAGGCTTCTCCAGGCTACTAAATTTAGGTCACGGCTCAATGAAGAACAATTAGAAATCCTTAATATAGGCTAATTTGCCCAGTGACATGAAACAGGACAGCTGTGCACACATTCTGATTAGATTGTCAGGGGTGGCAGTTGGGAGGGGGATGGGCAAAGAAGGGTGACAGAGACATGTTCCTCTGACATTGGATCTGTTCAGTTGCTGACTTGCCCTTCAGCAGAGGGAGAGGAAGTTGTCACTGGTGACTGACCCTCCACACAGGTGCTGGTTTACAGGAAGAGGAAGATGATGGTCAGAGCTGGGATTTGTATCTCCCTTAGAAAAATTAAACAATGCAACATTAAACTTCACTATCCATAAAAAAAAAAAAAATATTTCCTGGATGGGAAAGAAAGGGATTGAGGAGAAAAATAGGAAAGAGGAAAGGGAAATCTGAGACAGTTTGGTATCTCTAGTAGGCATCAGGATCTTCCTGGGCTCTTCATTTCTTTCCCCAAGCAAGCTTTTGCTGAGCAGAAATCACATAAAGAGCCCTGGACTTGAGATCAGAAGACCAAACTTTCAACCTCATGATCTTGGGAAAATCATTTGACTTTCATGAACCTCAGTTTCCTCGTGTAAAATGACAATAATATTGGTACCACCTAACTCATAAAGTGGCTTTGAGAATCAGCTGAGACAATGTATGTATAAGGCTAAATAGATGTGCTCCAATTGTCATTACAGAATGAATGAATTAATCTTTCTTCTCCCTTCTTCCTCCTGTTCCATGGCAATTTACCCTTTGGGGCTTTGAAAATATGTCTTTGGAACTTCATGTTCTCCTTGAAATTGCTGAATAGAAGATGAACAGTATCGTGACAATGAGGAAGAAAAGCTAGAGGATAGTCTCTGTGTGTTCACACACTCATATCCCCCTTTGTAAATATAAATAACACCTGTATCTACATAGAGATAATTATATATATATATATATATATATATATATATATGTCTTCTATAGTGTATTGTTACATGTATGTAATGTAATTAGTATCAGGAGTCTGGATGAACAGATGAGGTTAGAGAATCAACAGATGATTGCACCCTTTTCTTCTGTTCAGTGATATTTGGCTGGCACGCCTATTAAATGTTGCCACTAAATTCAGGCACCTATCACCTTTTGCTGAGACTAACTTCTTAATTGGTTCCCTCCCACACTAATCCCCCACGTTTGGAGTCTTCACAATTCTTCACAATGCTATAAAAATAATGTTCTTAATTAACAGGTTTTATCATTTCTCTTCCCTTCCCCCAAAATAACTTTTGGATCCCAATAGAATAAGTCAAATATTTCCAAGTCTGACACGTAAGACACTATACTTCTCTTTCTGGTCTTATTGCCCATTATTCCTCTCTCAATGGCCCTGTTCTCTGATCTTACTTTATATTCTTGCACTCCTATGCTTTTCTGCAAATTCTCCCCCATGCCTGGAATGTATTCCATCTTATCTTTGCTTCTGTTGAAATTCTTTGCTTCCTCCCATTTAGAAAAATCATTTTGGCTGGGGTGTGGAGGATGGATTGAAGGAGGGAAAGATGAGGCTGGGAGACCAATTAGAAAGGTATTGTAATATTCCAGGCAAATGGTGATTGGGGGCCCAAACTAAGGGGGTGACTGAGGGAGTAGAAACATAGGGATCTCTATGAGAAATAATCAGGGAAATAGAAATGACAAAATTTGCCAAATATATATATGTGCAATGATAGAGAGAGAATGAAGGTTCAAGGAAGACATGGGAGGTTCAAACGTGGGTCCTATACAGCAATGGGAAATGGGCAATAAAGCAGTCCATGATGCTGGACTGGATACCAGAAAAGAGACTAAGGCTTGATATATAGATTTGGGAGTCATCTGCAGAGACATGGTAACTGAACCCATGGGAGATGATGAGATAAACAAGTGAGATACCATAAAGAGAACAGAGAAGAGGTTTCATGCATAGCATTGGGATATACCCATACTAAGTGGATGTTAAAAATTCTAGTAAAGAAGCCTGAGAAGGAATTATCAGACAGGTAGGAGTAAGGTCAGAACAGGATTGAGTGATATCACAGTAACTCATAAGGAAGAGGATATCTAGAAGGAGAGGGTGACTGACAGTGTCATAGGCTACAGAGAAATTTTAAAAAAGGATGGGTATTGAGATACATTAGATTTTGCAATTAAGAGATTTCTGGTAACTCTAGAGATAGTGATTTTAATTGAATGATGAGATTAAAAGTCAGATTGCACAGGCTGTAGAAGACAGTGAGAGGAGAGGCAGTCGAGTCAGAAAATGTAGATAGCTTTTTTAAGGAGTTTAGCAGAAAATGGGGAGGAAAGATACAGGATGATAGAAGAGTGGCTGGATCAGATACGGATTTATTTCAATGATGGAAAAGTCAGGGGCCTGTTTGTAAGCAGAAGAGAAGGAACCAGGAGATAGGGGAAAATTAAGGATGAGAGAGAGAGAGAGAGAGAGAGACAGAGAGAGAGAGAGAGACAGAGACAGAGACAGAGACAGACAGAGAGACAGAGAGGAAGGAAAGGAGAGAAACAGACAGAGACAGACATAGTGAGAGAGAAAGACAGAAAGAGATGGAGACAGACAGAGAGACATAGAGAGGAACAATAACAATGGAGAAAATTTGCTGGAGAAGATGTACAAGTTGCCTTGGTAAAGAAAAGAGTCATCTTTTCATCAGAGAATGGAATAAGGAAGGAAAAAGTCATAGCTCTGAACTAAAGACTCAGTAGAGCCCAGGATAATTCACAATATAGTGCTGCTTCTGACAGTTCAGGCAGGCCGTGGACCAAGTTATTTGGAAAGCATCCATTGATCTGCAGTAGGAATGCTCCTGTAGTGAAATCTTCCTTTCTGCAGTGGAGGAAATATAACCTGCATTGTGAATGGGAGGAACTTTCCTTTTTCACATTTGGCTGATCTGAGTCCTCCTTTTCCAAAGCAAATTAATGATAACCTTTCTTCTACAATGCACAGCAACATTCAAGCCCTGAAGACACTGTGCTGGAACAGATGGGTAATGTAATGCACTGCTATGTCGTAATGTGCTCAGAATGGAAAGCTGCACCCAGAAATTAAAACACGTCTGGAGGTGCCAAGTAGCAGAAAGGTTTTAAGTATATGTTCTAGGGAGAAAGCTGGAAAATTCTCCATGATCTGTTCCCCACCCCTTACCCTGCTCAAGGGAGAAGAGAGAACTAATTTCAGGCAAATTCATTGACATATTTCCCACCCTCATCTCTCTGTTCCCAGCTTTCCCATAAATGCATAGAAGATTCCTCAACCTGACCCTGATCCTGATCCTCTCTGAGACCCCCAATTTTTTTTGTCACCTATTACAATGCAAATCAACCTCTCAAGGGGACAAGGAGATCAGGGATTTCTGAACGAGTGGGTAAAAGGGAGGTATCTACAGAGGAGCTTCTAGATTTCTTAGTACCCCATTCTTTGCTCTGCCACAGTGGTATGGCTGGCTACCTAATGTTCAAGTGTGATCAGGAAGGTCAGAAGCAGACCTTTTCACACCAAGACAAGATGTTTTCTTTCAGGCTACAAATAGTTCTCCCTGGTGTTTGAGGTACAAAAATTTGTAAGTGCCAACTCTACCACTAATTATCTGTGTAACCTTGAGCAAGTCACTGAACATCCCTGAGCCCCAGTTTCCTTATCTGAAACTGGGAGATTTTTGAATTGTTTATAAACAATTAAATAGATTAGCAATTAAACAGATCAAATCAGCATTCTAATTCAGCAATGAGTTATTGCGAGGAATTTTATTTTTAGTCTTAAAGTAGTATATAAATGTGAGTTACTACTACTACTACTTCTACTACCACCACCACCACCACCACCACCTTCACAACCATCACTACTATTACTTACCTGGAAGTAGTAATGGTTGGTTTATAGTTATAAGTTTAAAGGATTTTAAAGTTTGATGTCCAACACTCTCATTTTACAATTGAGAAAACTGAGACATAATCGATAGAACACTGATTTTAGATTTAGAATACTTGAGTTCAAATCCTTACTCTGATTCTACTCCCCATGTGGCCTTAGCCAACTCATTTAACCATTCTGGGCCTCATTTTCCTTATGTGTAAAATGAGGAGGAATCTTTGATTCTATTAAATGAATTCCTCAAAATAACAGAGTTCTTTAGCAGTAGAACTTAGACCCAGATATATTGGTTGCCCCATTCAATGTTTTTTGACTAATTAAAAATTTGACCACTCTCCTAATCTTGAGTCTCTGTTTAATTGAAGGATTTCCAATCATTTAACAATACCCATTCTGCCACCTATGGGATGCTGGGCAACCATGTAACATCTTTGGACCTCAGTCTCATGATCTATAAAATAGAAAGATTGGATTTCCTAAGTCATTAGGTCCCTTCCAGCTCTAAATTTATGATACCATGATCCCTAATACTCCATGAAGCCTTCCATCCTTTATATTACTGGTCTATTTAACTTAATGTAGGGAAACAGAGACAGGATGTTAAGAATTAGAAATAGTATTACCCACCCAGTTCCTAGATGTGCTACTAAGTTTGAGACTATCTTTTGTCTTTGAGTAAACCCTCTGAGTAGAGATCTTGCCCATGTACTACAACCGACCTCCTTTACCACAAAGCACCTGGCAAAACCCCTCCAAACAAATGAACACCTGACAATCCTAATCTACCTGAAAACCAAATGTGTATCTTGAGTCTAAGGACAAACCTAGCTAAGGCTATAGGAATTCATCAAAGTTGATCACCAGGCAATGTAATCTTTGGCAACTCATCTAACAATCTACTAATGTGTAGAGTCAGTGACACCTACATTGGTATAAGATGTACCTACAATAGGAAGACCTTTAATTCTCATATTAAAGTATATTAATGCCTGTCTATCTAGCTGCCAGGCATTCTTAGGTAATTGAGAATTTATTTAACTCCTACAAATCAGGAGCTATGGTGAGTGCTCATTAATCCTGTTGGTTAGAAATCATTGCTCCCCTGGAGAGAAACAGTGGACTGACAGTGATATCCTGTTGAAACATTCCACTAGGTCAGATGAGGTTTGGTCATGCATAAACAACTCTCTCCCTTTCTCCTTCTTCCTCTTTTTCAGCCATGGATTCTTTCCTGTTCCATCTTAGCCAAAGTGGTGATGGGCTGCCTGTTTTTCTAGAAAGACTTCTCAACATTAATAAAGTTAAAAGACCTGGGTTCCAACCTTAGTTCTTGCATTCTATTTGGGTGAGCCTAGGGATACTAGGCTCACTTTAGTTTCTTCTTCTGTAAAGCAGAATTAATAACTCTTAGACTATTTATCTGCTAGTATTCTTCTAAGGGAAACACTTTACAAACAAAGGGCTATTTAATTTTCAGATACTTTTACTGAGGAGTTCAGCAGGAACTAGACCAGGTGACATTGTTGACAGAATAACAGAATTTGAGAATTAGGAGGGATCTCAGTAGCCCATCAAGTCCAATGAATAATCTATCACCAACTGAAATATATTCAATAAATGGTCATCCACCATCTGCTTGAAGATTTGCAGGATTGGAAACTCACTACTTCTCAAGGAAGCACATTCCACATTTGGATATCACCATTAAGTTGTCCCTGGCATTTTGTCTCACTTTTCCTCTTTGTAACTTTCACTTATTGCTCTTGCTTCTGTTGTCTGAGACCAAACAGAACAAGTCTAATCCTTTCTTCATATAAAGAATGCTGCTAGACTCCAGGTGAGGTTGGAAAATGGTGGCAGAGTATTTGGTACCCCTGGAAGCAATGTCTATCAACATAGCCCCAAATCACATTAGCATCTTTTGTTACCTCATCATATTGTTGATTTACATTGAGCTTACAGTCTATGAAAACACTAAGATCCCTTTCTTCTAATTTAATGAGGGCTTTTTGGGTCCTGACTGTCAGTCAACTGATAATAATTCATTAAGTGTCTACTATGTTCCAGGAATTATGCTAAGCATTAGACACAAATAAAGGCAAAACCAGTAATTGTTTTTGAGGAGATCACAGTCTAATGGTAGAGAGAGCAAACAAACAAGTATGAACCAACAAGATATATACAAAATAAACAGGAGATAATCAACAGAAGGAAAGTACTAGCATTATGGGAGATTGGGAGAGGCTACTTATAGAAAATGGAATTGAAGAAGGGACTTAAAGGGAATGAGACAGAGATAAGGATAGAGAGAATTACAGGCATAGGGAACAGCCAGTGAAAATGTGCAGAAACTAAATTATGCTGAAAGGAACCACAGACAACAAATAAATTTCAGCATTAAACTTATATGTTCCAAATGCCTTAGAATCACAATTTATAAAATAAACATTATTTGAACTACAAGTTAGTAATGCAGTAGTAACTAGAGATTTGTCCCTCTCTCCTTCCCTTCCTCCTTCCCTCCCTCCCTTCCTTCCTTCCTTCTTTCCTTCCTTCCTTCCTTTCTCTATATCTCTTTCAGTTTTGGATAAGTGTGACAGAAAGAAAAGCAAAAGGAAAAATGTAGAACTGAATGAATTGCTAAAGAAACTAGAGCTAAAAGACTCATGGCCTTTTCTAAATGGGACAAAAAAGGAATATACATATATCTCGGCACCACATGGAACTGCCATAAAAAAAACATGCTTTAGGGCACAGAAATATTATGAAAAAATGAAAAAAGCTATCATATTCTTTAAAGATCAAAACTCAATAAATATAGTAATTAGTTCAGGGACCATAAAAACAAAAGATACAGACCCAAACGGAGACAACAATTAGATCTTAAATAATGAGTGGGTCAAAGAACAAACTACAGAAATAACTAATAATAATGTGAAAAAAATTAAAACGATGAAACAAAAAACCTAAGTTTTGGGGATACAGCTAACGTAGTCCACCTGATTATTTCAATAGATGTAGAAAACAATTCTTTGAGAAAGTACAACCCTTATTATGCTAAAAAGTATCCTACAAAGTACAGGCATGGGGAATTAAAAAACATCATTAAAAGCAACTATCTAAAGTTCAAAGCAAGCATTGTATGCAATGGGGATACACAAGAACATTTCCTGATAAATACAGGTGTAAAAAAGGAAGACCACTCTCCCCACTATCATTTGATATAGTTCTAGAAATGCTAACAACATTACTAAGACAAGAGAAAGAATTAAAGGCATAAATAGAGGCATAAAGAAGAGCTAAAACTATCACAATTGCTGATGATGGTATAGTTGGAAAATAATAGGGAATCAGAGGAGAGAATAGTCAAAACAATGACTTTAGCAGAGTTATAGGGTATAATATAAACCCTCAAAATCAACTACAGTTCTTTATAATAATAACAAAATCTAAAAGGGAATGATAGAAAGGGAAAACCCATTCCAAATAGCTACAAAATGCATAAAATATCTTGAGATCAACCTACCAAAGTTCACAAAAAATTATATACATTCAACCACAGAGTGTTCCTTAAAGGAATCAAGAACAATTTAAGTAGCTGAATGAATATTCAATGTCAGTGACTGGATGTGTAAATATAATATAAATGAAATATTACCAAAGTTTGATATGCAAGATATACAATCAATTAACTAATTTGTCTCTCTGTTTCTCTCTATCTCCATCTCTGCCTCTGATTCTGTCTCTCTCTATCTCTGTCTCTGTGTCTCTGTTTTTCTGTCTTTTTGTCTCTCCATCTCTCCTCTTCAGTAGTCATTTCCAAGTAGATAAGTAGCCAAAGGATAGAAAGAAAGAGTTCTCAAAAGAAAAATAGAAAAATATCACTAATCACATGAAAGGATGCTCTAAATCACAAATAATTTGAAAATGCATATGAAAACAATCCCAAGGTTCACCTCACACCCTGAAAATTTGCAAAGATGACAAAAAATGGCAAAAGTCAACGTTCGAGGAGTGGGGAGGAGATTGGTGTATTGATGTATTATTGGTGGAGATATGAATTGGTTCAAACATTTTGGAATGCAATTTAGAATTATGAAAAAAAAAACAACTAAAATGCCTATACCTTTTATTCAGAGATATCATTACTTGGCTTATATACCCCAAAGAAGCCATGGATATGAAGTAAATCCTCATATACACCAAAATATTTATAACAGTGCTTTTTTGTGATAGCAAAAAATCAGAACAAAAGTAAACACCTATCAATTGGGGAATGTCTAAAAATGTAATATGTGAATGAATTGGAATATTATTGTGTGGTAAGAAAGGATGGTCAGCTAAGTGGTGCAGTGAATAGAGCACTGGCCCTCAAATCAGGAGAGCCTCTGTTCAAATCTGGCCTCAGATACTTACTAGCTGTGTGACCCTGGACAAGTCACTTCATTCTGTTTGCCTCAGTTTCCTTATCTGTAAAATGAGTTGGAGAAGGAAATGGCAAACCACTCCAGTATCTTTGAAAAGGAAACCTCAAATAGGGTCACTAAGAGTTGAACATAACTAATTGACTAAACAATAACAACAAAGAAATGATGAATGTGGAAAGATATATATATATATATATATATATGAACCAATGAGGAGTAAAGTAAGAAGAGGTAATAAAACAACATACCTGACAATGTAAATAGAAAAAATGCACTGAAAAAATCAAAAGTGAATGTTGCACATTTTCAGAGTTTTACAATATATAAATTGGATGTGTCAATTTTCACCTCTTCATTTTCTTTTTTTGTTTGTTTGTTTGTTTTGCGGGGCAATGGGGGTTAAGTGACTTGCCCAGGGTCACACAGCTAGTAAGTGTCAAGTGTCTGAGGCCGGATTTGAACTCAGGTCCTTCTGAATCCAGGGCCAGCGCTTTATCCACTGCTCCACCTAGCTGCCCTCTTCATTTTCTTTTAAAAAATATAATTGTTATATGAGATAGCTCTCTGGGAAGAGTACAGAGAAGAATACTGAGGGTAATCTATGATGATGTAAAGAACAAAATACATCATTAAATTTATTTTAAAAAATGAAAATAAAATGCATAGAGTTGGGAGATGGAGTGTTTGAGGAACATCGAGAAGTCCATTGTCATTGGATTTCAGAGTACATTAGTAGGAGGAATAATTAAGAAGACTATATCTAACATGTTAGCTTCTCCTCTGACACTTGTGTCATCTAAGTAGCAATAATTACATTTGCATGATACTTTACAGTTTAGAAAGTACCTTTCTCACAACAATCTTAGAGGTATTGTTATTTTATAAATGAAAAAACAAAACTAAGGGACAGAGTGCATGCTTGCTTTGTACATGATCACATGTGTAGCAAACCTGAGTCCCAAAGCTAAATCTCTGTGTTCTGAATCCATTGTTCCTTCCAATACTCCTTAATGTCTCTGTAAATTACGTTGGCTTTCTGGGCAAGTTTAGATATTAACATGACTACTGGAGATATTAACCTTTAATCCAAATGAATTAATATGAAACAATAGTGGATGTACAGACAATTGAGACTAAGTGGAAATGATAATTTTTGTCACAGTTTCTCAGCATGACTTCAAGCAGCTGGATGGCATACTGTTTCTAGAGTCAGGAAGACCTGAGTTCAAATTTGAACTTGGATGCTTACTAGATATTTGACCCTTGCTAAGTCATTTGACCTTTATCTGTATATTTCTTTAATTGTAAAATGAGGATACATCTCATGGTTATTATAAGGATCAAAGGAGATAATACTTGTAAATTGCTTAGCACATAGTAGGTACTTAATAAATGCTTTTTTCCCTCCCTCCTTCCTTTCTTCCTTGAATCATGATCCATAGACTACTCCTCCAATAACAATCTGGGATGCTTCAAACATGATACAACCTTGATAATATAAAATGCAAGGAACCAGAAAGAGAAATGAACATCCAATTAGGTCTCTGATTATCTATTTGTCTCAAAGAACAACAGTAGGTCATCCATTCATCTGAATTGTAGCTGTCACTTTAAATTATGCCCTTGTTTTAATAAACTGATACGAGTTAATGAGATTTCTTTAAATAATTAGTTTTCTCTCTAGACCAAATAATTCAAATTCCTATAACATCTCTTCATGAAATAACTTTTCTTGGCTTCTAATTACTTTATTTTTCCTTGAACAACAGGATGAAGACTTTGCCAAGTATCAAATACCCCAAATATCACTGGAAGAATTTTTTTTTACATATGGAATTATAATCTACTTGAGATCAGGGACTATTTAATTTTCGTCTTTATATCCTCAGTATTTAGTATGTATGGGTGGCATATATGGGTGCTTAATAAATGTCTATTGATTTTTTCATATATATGTTTATGTATGTGTATAAAGCAATAACACTTTCATTTTGACAAAGCATTGTATCACTATATCACTAACTTATCCTTGTCTACTCTTTTTAGTTTTTTTTAATCCCCTAGCCCCCCTCTCAGAATATTCTTCTACAATCATATTGCCTATGCAGTAATCTTCCACCCTAAAATCACAGTGGAGAGTTTCATGGTGTCAGTTGAACTGAATTATCCAAAGTCACACAGCAAGTTGGTAGCAGGGATGAGGCTAGTATATGGGTATTCAGCCCAATTGTTTTATTATAGAAGATAGCATATTTTGCCTTAACTTGTCACTATGCATCTGCATGTCTAATAGTGTGTGTGTGTGTGTGTGCGCGCGCGCGCGCGTGCATGGGGGGGGTTGCTTTCAGCCCAGCCATGTATCTGGACATGCAACTCTTTGCTCTCAAGGATTGAATGAACTTGCCTCCTTCTTTTGGGCCTGGATGTGTGAGATAATTACCTCAAAGTCAACCTTAAGCAAAAGTGTGAAGCGAATGACATCCAGATTTTAAACTATCTCGATGGTGAACACAAGGAAGACCTAACATTTGGATTGTGAATTGAATCATTTTTTTACTTTTCTTCTTAATGCTTCAACATTGTATAGACAGAAGATAAACTTTAAATAACTGAAAGAACTTTGAGGAGAAACATGGTCCATACCATTATGTACATAACAATAAACACAACAAAATTATTTGATATCACATTATAACATAGTTATCCTCCACCTGAATTCTATTCTAGGACCTCATCATGATGACTTTTTTCCTGGTTCCTCAAAGGCTATGCCAGTGAAACACATACTCTATCAATTTCAATCAAGCTGGGAAGACTTTGTGTGGGGAGCCAGGGGAAAAACTGTGAATGTGTTATCCAAAAGTCCAGCTCCTTAAATAAGTTTGAAGAGACTAATCACTAACAGGTTAGCTGCTGGGTGAAGGATATCTTTAGCTATAACTACCTATGAAGATTGTCTTTAATGGTATAGACTGGCTATGATCTATATCAGCAGAGGAAAAATCCTCACTGATAAAAAATCCTTTTATTATAATCATAATTGTATTATTATATAATTATTTATATAGGATTTTTATAACTGTCCTATATAGCTCTTTATAGTTTAAAAGAACCTTGCATGCACTATCTCATTTGAACTTCATAACAACCTTTTAAACTAGGTGTTACTTTTATAGGTTATCACAAACGTCTTAGTGTGGTTTTAAGTTTCTGGTACTCCCTATATTATATGCATTTTACAGATAGAAGAAATATAGTTCATAGAGACTAACTGACTTACCCATGTTCACATAGCTACTAAGTGTCAAAGGTAGTATTTTAAAAGATTTTTCTGACTTCAAGTATGTTCAGTATGCTGCATTGTCTTTCCATAATATGTAGATATATAGATGTATAATGCCTCTGTATGCTTACACATACACATAAATATGGAGAGAGTATATATTCTAGACATATTTACAGACATATGTATGTCTCTCTGTGTGTACATATATATGTATGTGTGTGTGTGTGTGTGTGTGTGTGTGTATTCTTAGAATTCAAAGTATATCTCAAATGCTACATTTTCCAGGGAACCTTTTTTGAAATTCTGAGCTGAAGGTGATTTCTGGCTCATCTGATCTCACACAAAACATTTTACTCTTCTTAAACATTTAATATATTATCTATATCATGTATATACGTGTATATCACAGATTACTCAGATTATAAATATTTGCAGGGAAGGACTTTATCTTCTTTATTCCACATTCCCCTCAGGGTATAACATATTGTTCCACACACAATATTTTTTAAAAATTATATAATGAATGAATACACTTTTTTCTTATGAAAGTTCTCCCCTCCCAATCATGGAACATTAATCAATTATAGCCTTGACTGTCAGAAGGGTCAGAGAAAGAAAAACAATATAAACAACAGCTTTGAAAGAAAAAGAAATTACTCTTTTCAAACTCACCATGGTGTTTAAAAGATGAATTCCTGGCAATAGTGTGGAATATCAACAACCTACCCACTCCTCTGGAATTCTCCTCAAGTGTGTTTCCAAGGTGTTTGAGGTTTGGAAGCAAAAAGTCTTGATGTTTCATTCTCAATAGTGTTCATCTCTGTGATTTAATTTAAAATACTACCAGATGCTAGAGTGTAAGCACAGGCAGCTGCTGTAACTAGGGCAGGGCATTGAGGCTTTGTCCAGAGTGCTGAAATTTATTTAGAGAACACTTGTACTCTTAAACTGTTAGAAAAAAACAAAACAAAACCAAGAACAAAAAAACCTGAACTTTGTACCTAGTTAGCATGAATAATTAGTTGAAATAAGAGGCTACCAGATTGTGCTTTATTCCCATGTAGTGGTTTTATTCAAGGTGAGCTCTTCCTAGAGATATACTTCAAGTGTCTTATCCATCTGGGCGATGTCCTTGACTCTTAGGCTCTCCCTGTGGGGTGATGTTTTGGTGTTTCTTGTGGGCTTGTGTCCCCAAATCCAAGGTCTTCCCTTTCACAAATCTCTTTACCTTGTCTTCTTTGGCTGCTTGTCATAGGCATGTTTTGTGGTGCTGGCCTTGAGCATCAGAATTGCTGGTACTTTGAGCATAGGACTACTTTGGTGTAGTATCATAAAGCACTAGACCAGGAGGTAGAAGACCTGGGTTCTAGTCCTAGTTCTTCCACTAACAAAAGCAAGCAACACATTTGCATAACCTTCCTCCTCTTTCCCCCATTTATTTATGTTTTCACATTTATGGGATAAAACAAGCATTTTCATAGCATAGTATAGTAAAAATGATGATTGCATGTGAAATTGCAAATCTATTATGTATAAATAGCTATTCCTTTTAAATATGTAATGGTTATTAATGTGATATTTTCCCCATTTTTCTTCTCTATCCCCCACTAGAGATGTCTACCATATGTATATGTATAAGTATGTTTATGTGTGTAAGTGCATGTGTATGTGTATACACACACATATATACACACATGCACATGTATGTAAAATTATTCCATACAGATTTCTATTTATCAATTCTTTCTCTGAATGTAGATAGCATCTTTGTTCACATGTCCTTTATAGTTAATTTGGGTATTTATAATAGTCAACATGACATTCACTCAGACATTATTAAAACAGTATTGCTGTTACTGTATACAATGTTCTCTTGGTTCTACTCATCATTATTTCATTCAAGCCTTTCCCTGTTTTTCTATGATCATTGAGCTGACCATTTATTATAGTAGGCCTCCACCAGTCACAGACGACCATGGATCAGCGCCTTGAAGAGCCACAGGCCACAGTGTGGCTGTGCAGTACTATAAGGGAGTCGAAGCTCCTGAATGACTAATAACCGGTAACTGCCGCATTCCGTGTTGTATCTGCCCCATGAGGAGTAGCTGGAGTGTCCTCTCCAGGGTGCTGGCCTGGGCGGATCAATATGGAAAACAAGCTATTGCTCATGCAGCAGGTTTTTCCTCTCTGCAACATTGGTGGATCCAAAGGAGAGGCAGAGCCAGTACAGTTTGGCACCAGTGCCGCTGTAGGAGTTGCCAGAGGGATGTGATGTCCAACATCCAACTGCCTAAGGGACTCCGATTCCTGATTTTTCCTTGGGGTTAACTCCTGAAGCCTTTCCCATATATGGGTATAGCCACAAGGCAGCAGAGGTTTAAAATCAGGGTTTCCTTCCCCTCGTTGGGTTGCCTGCCAAGGCTAATGAGCCCCACCTGCTCGAACCATTTATTATAGCACAGTAATATGCCACTACAATCATATACCACAACTTGTTCAGCCATTCCTCAATTGATCAGCTTCCCTGCAATTTCCAATTCTTTGCCACCATAAAGAGGGCTGAATAAACTTTTTAGAATATATAGGTTCCTTTTCCCCTAATCATCTTTGCACATAGACCTAGTAGTGCTACTGCAGGGTAAGAGTATATTAAGTTTAATAACATTTTAAGATTTAATAACATTTTAAGATTTACTTTTCTCACAACCACATTGTGAGGTAGGAAAGCTAGGTATTTTCAGAATCATTAAAAAAGAGGAAACTGAAGCTCAGCTGAAGTAAGTTGACCAAAGCCTTAAATCTAGTAAGATGCTAAAATCTGGGGCTCTTGACTCCAATTTCTATCATTACTTTAACTACAATTATTTTAACTAGAATATGCCATTCTTTTCTGTCTATAGATATATGTGACATTAGGTAAGTCACAACTTTTCTGGATCACAGTTTTCTCATTTATCAATTGATGAGCTTGAGCAAGATAAATGATATCAAAAGTTCTTTTCAAACCTAATATTATATATGCTATGTAAATAAAGGGTATAAATTAAATACAGTAATTTGAGTAAAAAACCACACTATGACAACGAGCATTGGCCCTGAAGTTGGGAGGACCTCAGTTCAAATTTCACCTTAGACACTTACTACCTGTGTGACCCTGGGATAGTCACTTAACCCCGATTGCCTTAACCATCTAGGGTCATTTCCTGCTACCCTGATAATATATCTTGCCCCTCGATCCAGATGGCTCTAGAGAATAGAGTGACATTGGTGACTTTTAATAGTCCTTCCTCACTTAAATCTATTTCATTGCAAGTCATGACAACTGTCATGGTCCTCTTTGAAAATGAAGGAAAAAATGACAATTCTTGAAAATAGTTCCCATTATATGATGATAGTGACACCTTCTTCAATTGATAGTGGAAAGTTATTGAAAGACAAGGACAAATCTTTTTTTTTTGTGAGGCAATTGGGGTTAAGTGACTTGCCCAGGGTCACACAGCTAGTAAGTGTCAAGTGTCTGAGGCCCGATTTGAACTCAGGTCCTCCTGAATCCAAGGCCAGTGCTTTATCTACTGCACCACCCAGCTGCCTTCACGGCCAAGTCTTGACATAGAAAAGGTAAAAAAGGCTGCTTTTTCCTCTACCTGGCATGATACCTTGCCCAATTCATTCTTAGGCCCAATTCAAAAGGCACCCTCTCCTTCCTAACTATCTACTGTGTTTTGCTATGGTACTAGGCAAGAGGCAAGTAGAGAATGAGGGAGAATGAAGAAAAGGGAGAGGAATTAGACAAGGGATTAGTGTTAGGAGGTTGTAGAGGTAGGAGAATAATTGTTTCATGATGGTTTGCACCAGCTGAAAATAGGAGTATAGCTGGAGTCTTGCCAGGGCTCTGGAAAGAAATTGTATCCTAATGAGTCCCCAGAAATAGTAATGGGGCCCATAAACACGTAAATAATTGGTGGGTGTGGAGATGGGTAGAAGAAACTTTCAGTTTGTTCCCAAACATCCCCAAATAAGCAATTAGGCAATACTCTACAATGCCCCAGTGTGCTCCTAACTCCAGCTAAAATGTATCTGACATATGAAGTACATCTCTAATGTTCTGCTTAGCATTTTTAACTGTCCTGAATAAAGGAATGAATGGTATGTTTGTCAAATTTACAGATGACACAAGGCTAGGAGGAATAGCTAACATGCAGAATGAATTTGGAATCCTACAAGAACTTGATGGGCTAGAAGGATGAGCCCAAATAAATACAAAGAAATTTAAAATATAAATGTAAATTCTTATATGTGGATTAATGTATCAACTTTACAAACACTAGAAGGCTAAGATGATTCTAGACAACAATTCATATGAAAAAGCCCTGGGGGAGGTTAATTGGGCTTCAAGATAAATAGAAATCAACAATATGATGTATCAAAGCTAATTAAATCTTTGCATTAATAAGCATAGTGTTTAGAATATGAGAAGTGATAGTCCCATTCTACTCTGCCTTAATCTCACTATATCTAGAGCTGGGGTTCTGAACCATTTTTGTGTTATGGACACCTTTGGCAGAATGATTAGAAGAAAATCATTTAAGGACATGCTAAATTTAAGTTAGAAGTTAATGAAAATTTTAAAAAATGGATTTTTCCCATTCGAGTTAATAGACCACTTGAAATCTATTTATATCTCTCATGTAGAGCAATGTATTCATCTTAGTTATCACATTTCATGAAGGACATTAACAAGTTAGAAAGCAGAAAGAGAATGATCAAGAGTATGATGAAGAGCATTGAAATCATGTCATATTAAGATCAGTTGAAGGAACAGGGCTTTAATTTCCATAAACTGTAGGCAAGATGTACAAGCACATCCTAGCAGAGAATATTTTACTTTTCCCTTTTTCTTACCATCAAGGAATAGACCTGTGACAGTAGACCTTACCCATACTTTATGAATTCTGTATGCATAGTTTATGGGACTGTGGTTTTTAGACAAGAGAGGCAAAAACTTAGGGGGAACATGATGCCTTATATTTGAAGGACTACAACATGGAAGAGAAATTAGTTTTATTTTTATTGTTTCTGGGGGGCAAGAACTAGAAATAGTGGATGTAAGTTGCAGGGAGATTTAAGTTTTATATATGAAAATCTACTAATTTAGAGCTGTCCAAAGGTAGGATGGTATTCTTTGGAAGGCAGTGGGTTACCTTTTATTTGAAGTCTTCAGGTTACTATTAAATGACTATTTTTTGGATATTTTGTCAAGGAGAGTATTTCTCATGCATGACTTAGACTCTCTTGCTTCCAAGTCAATCTGTGACCTAAATTTATACAGCTCTTAAAATAAAGCATTATAGGATTTCTCTCAGAGTATATTTATGTTATGGTTTCTACTAATATGCAATTTTGAGACATGCATTTATATAACATTAAGCACACCTGCAGAAAAGTAGCAGTGAAAGAAGCTAAAAGTGGATGGTCAATCATTAGCTGTATCAAAAGGACTGGGGAGGTCAAGGAGGATGAAGAATAAGCATTGATCATTATATAATTTAGCAGCTAAGGTGTCACTACAGATAACTTTGTAGAGTGTTGTCTCTGTAGAGTGGGGACTTAGAAGACAAAAGGTAAGGTACTAAAAAGAGGGTGAATGGCAAAGAAATGTCCCAAGCTATAGTGAAGGACTAAGTTTGGTGCTCATAGCAGACTGCTTTTGTACATTCTGGAGACTCTGACTGGTTTTTTAATTTGTAAATAAAATTTTATTGTATTTAAAATATTTTATAAAAAAACACATACATTCCTTGGCAATACAAAAATAGACTGCTAGCCAGATTTGGTCCACCTGAGTTAGACAATTCTGAGTCTGTCAGTTAAGTATTACCGGAAACCTCACAGAGAGTTGTTTTTGTAGTATTGGGAAAAATTGAAAGAATTTATCCATTTAAAAATATTATTCTGAGGAGTTCATGGGTCTCACTAAATGAGTGAATTCTTCCAAACTGGCAACTTTTCAGGGTTGTGTTTTGTAGAACAGGGGTAGGACTGGGAAGCTTTAAAGCCAGATTGTAAGGGGCTGAGAATAGAGTGGATGGTGAGAAAAGTGGAAGCAGTGAGTGTAGACAATTCTAGGATTTCATTGAAGGGAGGTGGGATATGGGACAATAACTGGATGACATGGAAGAGTTAAGTGATAGTTTTAAAAGGGGGTAGAACTAACCATGTTACTTGATATTAAATACTTGCTGACAAATATTATCTTCATTTTAAATATGAACAGACATCTGTTGTGAGAAAATGTGAGTTTTGTTAACTGATGTGCTACATGAATTTAATAATAACTGACATTTAGACCAACTGAGACTTGTGAAAGTCCTTAGTTTTAAAAGGCCTAGGCTTCCCAGTGCATCCAGGGCCCTCTCTAGTCATCCTGACCTATATCTTGCCATTGGACTCAGATGGCTCCAGAGGAGAGAGTGAGGCTGGTGACTTTGCACAGCTCTGCCTCACTTGAATCCAATTCACTTGCAAGTCAACACATCACTTTTCAGATCTCATGGCCCTTCCTCTTCAAGAACAAAGGACAAACAGTAATTAACATTTATATTGCACTTCAAGGTTTGAAAAGCTCTCTGTAAATATCATTTCTTCTCATCTTCACAACAACCCTGGAAGGTAGGAGCTAACATCACCCTCATGCTACATATGAGGAAACTTAAGCATAGAGAGATTAAATGACTATTCCAGAATCACACGGATAGTAAGCATCTGAGGTTGGATTTGAAATCAGGACTTCCTTACTCCAAGTCTAATGTTTTACCCATTCTGTCTAGCTGACTCAGATACTCTTAGCATCACCAACAGATACCCTCATTAACATCCAGGATGTCTCTCTCCTCATACTGGAGCTGGTGAAGTAAAATGCTCAGCAAGTCAGGGAGTTCTCAGAAAATTACTTTTGTGATTTAATCAAAACACAGATTGGGAAATATTTGACAATTGCCAGGTCCTGAGTTTGGAAATGAAGATATCAAATTAAAAACCAAAAGGCATCCATGAGAAGTCAGTTTTCCAAGCATGCAATTAAGAAGGGCACGAGATCGATAGCACATGCCTTTGAAGGAGTAACGGAATCAATGCACTTTGCTGATTAAATGGGTCCCAACTGCCAACAAATTTGCTAGAAGACTTTCCCGGCCATCATCAAAATGAATACTAAAACTATCCAGCTGAAAAAGTCTCCAGGACTTTCTTCCTAAGTCTAATGATAAGGTGAGTATAAGATCTGAGTAGATTTGGGAACATAATGCTCCCAACAAAATGTCTGGCTCTATTTTGAGATGAAATTGATTAAGACATCTTGTACGAAGAAATGGGGAAAATTTGTCTTAAAAATATGAATTTCAGTTTCATGACTGAAGCAGGCTTGTGACGGAAGACTTGAGGATGAACCTGACCAGGCTTGAACTCTAGGCTAGATAGGCCTTTTCTTAACTTTCTGAACTCCATGTGAATACCTGGTATGCTTTAATAAATGCCTAATGCCCCCCCAAAAAAAATAAGAATCTCACCTTAGAAATGAGAAGTTTATTTTTCAGTGTCCCTAGGAACCATCACAGAATCAAAGATTTAGAAAGAATCTCAGAGAACATTCAGTTCAAGCCCCCATCTGATTAATAAAAATAATAACAGCTCACATTTCTATGATGTTTTAAATTTTACAAAGCACTTTGCTCATAGTAATCTTGTTATAAACCAGTATTATTATCTCCATTTTACAGATGAGAGCACTGAAGTACAGAGAAATTAAATGAGTTGTTTAGTGTCAAACAGTTAAGTGGTGGAATTAGAACTAAAGAAAGTGAATAACAACAGACGTTCAATTTGCTACCCAATGTATTTGTAGTCATAAATGATATATGCACAAGATGTTGAGTAAAAAAACAAAAAACACACCATTATATTATGCATCAAAGGACATGTGTTCTAGACTTCTGACCTTGGAAAAGTCACTTAATCTTTGGATCTCAGCTTCCTTACCTTTAAAATGATGGTGTTGGACCAGAATTCACTCTTTCCCATCCTTTCCAGGCCTAATTTCTATGACTCTAGTTCACTATGAGTTGAGGGATTTCTGAATGAAGTTTCAGAACTGGAAGGATGCTTGAGTTTCCTAACACTAGAACAATGAGAAGTTTTGTAACATCCAACAAATGTCCTTTTGACCCTTACAATTGTTAAAATATTATGAAATATGGAATAAAAATGGGACAAGTTTCTGGACAATGTGTGTCACCCTTGTGCTAAGTAGGCCAGTTCTGAAGGTGAAAGAGCATCTTAGGCTTCACACATAAATCTAATTGGCCTTTCTGTTCACATAGGCTAAATGGGGACAGCCAATTAGTATCAAGGGAGTTGTAATTTCAGAGAAGTGGTTGTTGGACACAAGATAGAAATCAGTCTCTATTAGGGTTCCCATCAGGGCCAAGTTCCTGAGAGATGTGACAGAAAGGACTCTGCAGACAAAACCTCAATTTTTATTCCTGAACTAAGTTTTTGACCTGAATTCCAAGCCTCCCTCATGCCCTGATGAACTGGACAATACAATGTACAAGGATTTCTGCATGTCTCTTATCTCTCCCTTGATCCTGGAAGATGTTCTAATCAGTTAGATTTTGTCTCTGCAAAGGTCCCCCCCCCCCAACTCTACCCAAAATATTTCTCCAGATGTTTTAATTTTATAATTCTCTCATTTCTCCCACATATGGGTTCACCTTTTAACTTTGTGTTGCCCATACTTAAGGTGGGGAAGTGAGTAAAAGAGGAAGGTAGGGATGTTGTCTGATCTTCCTACCCAAGGTTTCATTGAATGTCTCCCATTTTTCTTACCTCTATGACATCTCTCAAATCTGTTCCTTTCTCTATCTTCACACAATCACTCCCCCAATTTATACTCTTATCACCTCTCATATCAAATATCATCATAGTATCACAATTGATCTTTGTATCACTAGCCTTACTGAGAGTGAGTACTTAATACACGTTTTGCTGAATTGAATTATATTTTTTCTATCTCTGATTTATTTTGTGGATGACCTGCTAAACAAGGGAGAATTTTATTAATTAATTCAGTTAACAAATATTTATAAACTACTATATTGTGAAACACTGTGGTTGGCACTGGTCATGTAAAAATCAATCAAACATAGTCACTCACTAAAGGAGTTTATGGCCCACTAGACAATACAACAGGGACACAAATAAGTATAATGAAGATCAGACTGCAGAAAGTGTACAAGAGAGCTCCCAAAAAATGTGGGTATCTATCTAAGAGATGTTGGAGAAGAAACAGATTTCTTCTGCTAAGAGTGATCATAGCTTCTTGGAGAATGGGATCGTCTGAGCTAACCCCCTTATTTTTTTCTATTTTTAAATTTTTTTCCCGATAAAAGCATTTTATTATTTCCAGTTTTATGTAGAGATAGTTTTCAACATTTGTTTATATAAGATTTCCAATTTCCAATTTTTCTCCCCCCCTCCCTTCCCCCCGTCCCCTAGACAGCAGGCAATCTGATATAGGATATATATAACATTAAACATATTTATGAATTAGCCATGTTATAAGAGAAGAATCATAGCAAAAAAGGAAAAACCTCAAGAAAGAAAAACAACAACACCAAGAACAAAAGAATCATTATGGTTCAATCAGCATCCATATTCCACAGTTCTTTTTTTTTCCCCTGGATTTGGAGAGCCTTTACCATCTTGAGTCCTTTGGAACTTTCTTGTAACATTGTATTGGTGAGAAGAATCTAGTCTTTCACAGTTTATCAACACATAATGTTGATCATACTGTGTATAATGTTCTTCTGGTTCTGCTCATCTCACTCATCATCAGTTCATGCAAGTCCTTCCAGGTTTCTCTGAATTACTCCTGCTCATCTTTTCTTATAGCATAATAGAATTCCATTACATGCATATACCACAACTTATTCAGCCATTCCCCAATTGATAGGCAACCCCTAAATTTCCAATTCCTTGCCACCACAAAAAAGAGCAGCTATAAATATTTTTGTACATGTGGGTCCTTTTCCATTTTTTTATGATCTCTTTGGGAAAAAGACCCAAAAGTGGTATTGCTGGATCAAAGGGTATGCAAAGCTTTATAGCCCTTTGGGCATAATTCCAAACCGCTCTCCAGAATGGTTGGATCAGTTCACAGCTCCACCAACAATGCATTAGTGTTTCAATTTTTCTACAGCTTTTCCAACATTTATTATTTTCCTTTTTTGTCATATTAGCCAATCTGATAGATGTCAGGTGGTACCTCAGAGTTGTTTTAATTTGAATCTCTCTAATCAATAGTGATTTAGAGCATTTTTTCATATGGGAATAAATAGCTTTGATTTCTTCATCAGAAAACTGCCTGTTCATATCCGTTGACCATTTCTTAATTGAGGAATGACTTGGATTCTTATAAAATTGATTTAGTTCCCTATATATTTTAGAAATGAAGCCTTTATCAGAAGTTCTGGCCATAAAAAGTATTTCCCAGCTTTCTGCATCCCTTCTAATTTTGAGTGCACTGCTTCTGTTTGTACAAAACCTTTCTAGCTTAATGTAATCAAAATCATCCATTTTGCATTTCATAATATTCTCTATCTCTTGCTTGGTCATAAACTGTTCTCCTTTCCAAAGGTCTAAAAGGTAGACTATTCCTTCCTCTCCTAATTTACCTATGTTATCAAGTATTATGTCTAAACCATGTACCCATTTTGACCTTATTTTAGTATAAGGTATAAGATGTTGGTCTATGCCTAATTTCTGCCATACTATCTTCCAGTTTTCCCAGCAGTTTTTGTCAAATACTGAATTCCTATCCCAGAAGCTGGAGTCTTTGGGTTTATCAAACAGTACAATGCTAATGTTATTTACTATTGTGTCTCCTGTGCCTAGCCTATTCCATTGATCCTCCACTCTATTTCTTATGAGCTAACACTTATAAGAAAGCAAAGATTCAGTAAGAAGAAAAGTAAGTAGAACATGGAGAATAATTTATACAATAGCTGTTTTTTTTATATGGGGCACATTCTGATTTTTTTTCACATGTGTGAAGTAATTAAAAATGTCTTCTTAGGGCAGTTAGGTGGCACAGTGGATAAAGCACTGCCCTGGATTCAGGAGAACCTGAGTTCAAATCCGGCCTCAGACACTTGACACTTACTAGCTGTGTGACCCTGGGCAAGTCACTTAACCCTCACTGCCCTGCAAAAACAAAACAAAACAAAAACAACAAAAAACCCCAACAGCTTTGAGGATTTATGTACTCCGATCAATGCAAGGACCAACCATGATTCCACGGAGCCCACAATAAAGTAGGATACACATCTCCTGACAAAGAAGCAACTGACGCAGGGTAAAGAATTTCCAGTTACATGCAGAGATAGTTTTCAACATTTGTTTATATAAGATTTCCCATTTCAAATTTTTCTCCCTACCTCCCTTCCCCCCTCCCCTAGACAGCAGGTAATTTGATATAGGTTATGTTATATATATATATATATATATATATATATATATATATATATATATATATATATGACTTTCTTTTTACCCTCAATATACAGTGTCTGGTACATAGTAGACACTTAATAAATACTTTTTGATTGACTGATGTGTGTGTGTGTGTGTGTCATATGAGAGGGAGAGAAAATAAAAATGGGAGGGAGAGAAAGTAGAAAATTAAATGAATGAAATAAAAAATTTTAAAGACTTAACAAAGAGAGATTGTGGAGGAGGTACTCCATCGAGGAATGTGGGAAGATGGTAACAAAGGCCCAAATCTGGGGGAAAATAGGAAAAAATTAAGAAAGAATGAATAGGCCCATTTGGTTTTACTATAGAATGAGGGTAGCAGCATGAGATAAGGTAGAAAGAAAGGTTGGACGTAGACAGTGGGAGGCCTTGAATGTCAAGTCAAAGATTTTGTGTTTTATTCTGTAAGCAATGGGGAGCCACTAATGTTTTTGGAGGGGAGTGACACAATCAAGCTGGTTGTGCAGAGAGAATAATCTAGAAAGCTATATTCAGAATGGATTGGAGTATGGAAGCTACAGAGCCAGGATGACCAGTTATATGATAGGCAATGGAGAAACTAAACATTTCTCAGTAGGAGAGTGATATGATTAAAGGTGTACATTGGGAAGATTGCTATAGCAACAGATGTTAGGAAAATTAGAGTGGGAAGATATTGAAGGCAGAAAACTCAGGTTCCCTAGCATCAGGAAACATAATGACTATTGGTGTCCTTTCCTCTGTACTGATGGGGGAAACAGAGGTGGTTCCTTCCTGGTGTGGGAGTTGTCTGTCCTAATCTGAGGAGTCTTAGGGGAATGAAATTCTGTAAACACCCTTGGAATTTATTTCCCAAGTCCTCCTAGGCAGGATATTGTGACCCATTGCCCTCTGTGAGCTTCCCCCTCCTCAGAATCAAATTGCTGGCACTGACTTCAGAGAGATGACTCTCAAGGGACATAGAGCAGGATTAAAATGAACCTAATATGGTAAACATAGAAGGCTCTTTGAATAGGAATGATCAAGATCAAGGACGAATTGCTGGAACAGAGAGCTGGTAAAAGCAACACAGGTCTAATAGAAAAGTCATTCACACTAGAATCTGAGAACCTGCATTCAAATCCCAGCTCAGCTACGTTTTACCTGTGTGACCTTGGGCAAGTCATTTTCTTTCTCTAATCTTCATTTTCCTCAACAGTAAAACTAGGGTGTTGGTTTAAGTGATTATTATAGTCTCTTTCAGATTTGTCTACTGAGAACTGCCCATTGGAAGGAATGCAGTCTTTTGTTAAAGTTTTTTCACTAAGATGTTATTACACAGGCCTACATTCTGGAAAGTATAAGTTCTGTATAGTGCATCCTTCAACTTAGAATCTTACTTTAAACTATATAAGTTAGTCACACTATGGAAGAGTCCACACTGCCTGAGTCCTGGTGTCCAGAAAGCATCATATTTAACCCTTATACTTGTTAATGGGTTGTTGGTTTTGTTCAGTCATTCAGCTGCATCCAACTCTCTGTGACCACAGCAAGCCAGGCCCTTCTACTCCCCCACTATCTTCTTAAAGTCTGTTCAAGTTCATGTTCATTGTTTTCATGTCACTATATATCCATCTTATCCTCTGATGTCTCTCTTTCATTTAAGGTGGCCACGTTTACTTAATTTTTCAAAATTACTACAGTTTTAAAAGTAAATTTAATTGATGAGCTTTGCTTTTATATAACCTATATTTATCACTTTGCCTGTTCTTCCATTCATTCCTGGAAAGCCAATCTTTATGACAAAGACCAAAAAAAAAAAAAAAAGAAAAGAAAAGAAAAGAAAAAAAATCAGCAAAACTAACCAGCACATCAGTGAAAATATATGGCATTATGAGGAATGTTCCATACCCATAGTCCTCCCATTTCTGCCAAAAAAGAAAGTTGCCATTTCATTCCCCTCTCAAACCATTTTTAATCATTATCATTTCACAGCATTTGATTTCCATTAGAGTGTTGTGATTGCTTCCTTTTATATTATTGTAGTTGTGTATATTATTTACCTGGTTCTATTTATTTCACCTCACATTCACCTATATGTCTTCTCAGGTTTATTTTTATTACATTTAAAATTTCTTACTGCTGGGTCTTCAGGAAGGACTCACATCTCTGCTATGAGGGCTTGCTGAGCCCTTTTCAGGTTTGCTCATCCACCTTTGGCATCCACCTTCACCCAACTATCACCTGTGACTCCAAGAAGTTGTAGCATTCACAGTGACCACACCCTAGTAAACTGTTTCAGGAAACAGGCTAAACCAGGTTAAGGGTAACTGACAGGCCTCAAACCTGTGGGTGAGTTAAGGGGATATCTACCCCATTCATATAAAGACTTTCCCTGGTGAAATGGGTGAATAAGAACAATTTGTTCCAATGGCCATGGAGGCAGCTGAAACAGGCACTGTGGCACACTTAGGGCTTGGACAGACATCAAAGATACCAAGGTCATCCACTAAATTTCAGGCCATCACCAATCATCTTGATTCTTGTCCTTCCACTGGACTTTGCTAACTCTCGAAGAGAGAAACTGGCTTTTCCTGGGCATTGTTGACCATGGCAGATGGGCAGGTCCTGGTGATTGATGGGTGGGGCCATCTCCTGGGCCACTTGACTGCCATTGTGGCCAAGCAAGTACTCCTGGGGCGGAAGATGGTGTTGGTTCACTGGGAAGGCATCAACATCTCAGGAAACTTCTACCAGAACAAGCTAAAATACCTGGCCTTCTTCCAAAAGGGAATGAATACAAACCCTTCAAAAGGTCCTTATCACTTCAGAGCCCCCAGCCACATTTCCCGGAGGACTATTAAAGGGATGCTTCCCCACAAGACCAAGCATGGTCAGGCTGCCTTGGAACACCTTAAGGTGTTTGATGGCATTCCCCCACCCTATAACAAGTGGAAACGCATGGTTGTCCCAGCAGCTCTCAGAGTGGTCAGACTGAAGCCAACAAGAAAGTTTGCTTATCTGGGGCGCCTGGCCCATGAGGTTGGCTGGAATTATCAGGCAGTTACTGCTATGTTGGAAGAGAAGAGGAAGGAGAAAGCCTAAGATCCATTATAGAAAGAGAAAGAAGCTCATGAAACTATGTAAGCAAACTGAGAAGAATGTGGAAGGCAAAATACACAAATACACAAAAGTGCTGAAGAAACACGGGCTGCTGGTGTGAGTCAAATAAAGTCTATCCTCTATGCAAAAAAAAAAAAAGAAGAAGAAGAAGAAGAAGAAGAAGAAGAAGAAGAAGAAGAAGAAGAAGAAGAAGAAGAAGAAGAAGGAGAGAGAAACTGATGACTTTGTACAACTCTGGCTCACTTAAATATAATTCCATCAGTCCATGTTGTCAATGGTCCTCTTCAAAAATGGACAAACAATAGAATACTTTCTTACTGCATATATGACAACTTCTTAGTTTAACTGTTCCCCAATTGATGGGCATCTACTTTGTTCTTCATTCTTTGCTACTACAAAAAGGATTGCTAAAATATTTTGGAGTATACATCTTTATCTTTGACCTCCTTCATTTGTATGCCTAGCAATGGGATCTATGAGGCAACAAGATAGGAAGCTATGTGGCTCAGTGGGTAAATGCGAGACCTGAGTTCAAATAGTACCTGAGACACTTGTGATGTGACTCTGAGTAAGTCATTTAACCTCAGTTTCCTTATTTGTAAAATGGGTAGAATAATAGGATCTCCCTCACAGGGTATTTGTGAAGATCAAATGAGTTTATATATATATATACATATATATATATATATATATACATATATGTATATATAAAGTATTCTGTAGACCTTAAAGACTTATATACATGCTAGCTATATTATTATTGGTATTTTAGCCACCTTATTTGTGCACAATTCCTAATTGACTTGTACAATGGTTGGACTAGTTCATGGTCCCACCAACAGTGCCAGTTCATGATTGCTTCTGACCTAGCAGTGAGAGTACAGTGCTGAAAGATGCTCTGGCATATTTCCATTACAAACTTGACTTCAAAGGAAAATGTGACAAAACATTTTACTGTCCAATTCAAAACAGGGGTGTGTCTTTCATACTTGGGAAGAAAACATGAATGTAGGGCAGACTACTATGGCTTAAAACAATAAACAAGCAAACAACCCATTGAAAGGGAAAAGAAAGAAAGAAAGAAACTCAGCAAGGAGTGAAAGTAGAGGAAGTTGGCCATGATGAGAGGGATCTAAATGTGACATAATCCTACAATATATGAAACAAAATAGATGAAAAACAGAAGAAAAAAATTTATTGTGGCCAACATAAATCTTTCATTTAATTCTGGAAATAGAGGAAATGCAAGTGGGTCTTGCATTGCTTTCCTAAGAAGCCAGCTCATCACAAAGCCTCCAAGAGACTGTGGAACATGACTTCCTTCCTTGTCTCTTTCTTGCATTGGGGGTACTCCAAACCAGTCTCCAAGGCATCCCTCTGGTCCAAGCTACCACATGCCTTAACTGATGAACTTTGCAATCTGTCACTGCAGCCTCTCTTTCCAAATGTCCTGGGCTCTTGCCCAGCAGTGCTGGAGTTAGTGCCGATGAATTGTTCTCCTTGTGTTTAGAGGCAGTGTGATATAGGGGACAGAGAGCATTGGTCTTAGATTCAGGGCCTGGGTTCTAGGCCCAGTTCCAGTGGCAGGTCTGATGCCTACTATTACAATGACCTTGGCTCTTCCTAAGCTTCAGTTTTCCTGTCAGTGAAACAAAGAGAACAATATCCTCAGTAGCTACCTCAAAGAGTTGTGGGAGAAGTACTGAACAAATCCTAAGGGGCAGGAGAAAGGAAGCTGTGATGCTGGGACCTAGGTTTAGTTGTTGGTAGGCTATTGATTTCCTTGACAAGCCTCAATTTTTATATTTTTATAGGTGTCAAGAAACATAGAAAATGGGTTAACTCTTTTTAAAAATCATAATTGTAATTTATTATTTTCCAGTTACATGTAAAAATAGTTTTCAACATTTGTTTTCATAAGATTTTTAGTTCCAAGTTTTTTCTCCTTCTGTTACCTCCCTCTCCCTCCATCCCAAGACAGAAAGCAATATGATATAGGTTATATATGTACAATATATAACACAATATATAACGCATTAAACACATTTCTGCACTAGTCATGTTATGAAAGAATCAGAACACAAGGGGAAAACTTCAAAAAAAGGAAAAAACAACAACAAAAAAGTAGAAACAGTATGGTTCAATCTGCACTCAGAATCCACAGTTCTTTTTTCTGGATGTGGAGAATATTTTCCATCATGATTAACTCATTTTCCTTTTCTAACTTTGGGAGCCAGACCTTCTAACAAGAAGAGCCTATGACTTCTTTTTGCAGCACTGACTACCTCAAAGATTGCATTGAGGTCCCTTGCTAGACCTGCCTTCCTGGAAAAACAACCTCTAGTTCTCACTTCCTCTCCTTGTCCAAATTTCCCTACCCTGTGTTCATTTCCCTAGGCGCCTCCTTTCGACTTTACAAGTGCCAGCTAAATTATCTAATAAACAAATCTGTTCTAATGGATTTAGTGTGCACTAATAGATGCTGTTGACACTCTTCAGTAAAATAGATTTTAAGAAGAAATTAGAGGAAACCAGCTCATTCCCAAGGGATTGTGAAGAGTTCAGACATCAAGGCAGGTTAGTATAGGATGGTGTGGGATGGGATATAATGAGATAATTGGAGCAATGAGGAGGACTCTTCCATAGTGTCATTCAAATCACATTTAATTGGCAGCAGCTTATTCTATCAAAAATAATTACTTTGGGGGAGAATGTGTTGTGGAAAAGCACAGGACTGGGAAGACCTGAATTCAGTTCTCAGTATTGTCATTTCCTAGCTATGTGACCAAAAACAAGCGACTTAAGTTCTCCTGGCCTTAGTTTTATCATCTGTAGAATGGTTTGTTGTTTTTTTTTTTTTTATTTTGCTGAGATGACTTCTAAAGTCACTTCCAATTCCAGATCTATGATTCCACAATTAAATGAGATAATGTAAATAAGGTATTTTGTATGACTTAAAGGCTTATGCAAATGACAGCTACTGTTACTAAAGCTCTCCCTTAGACCACCAGGCTGGTTAGAATAACAATTCACATGTAAATAGCAATTTATCATTTTACCAGGCATTTTCTTCCCAACCTTCCAGAGGAATATACTTACCCCACCCAGCACTAGAGAAGTTGGTATGAGATTTGGATATTAGTCATGACCCCAATTCAGTTAAATAAACATGATCTGTCAAAGGCCAGTCACTTCCAGTCAACTGGAAGAGTTGATAGGAGGATTTAGAGTTATGAAGTGGAGTTCAAGTCCCATATCTGATACCTACTGGCTCTGTGACTTTGGCCAAATTAGCTTCTTGGTGCTCCAGGCAACTGTCATAAAGGCTAAATTGCTAAGAAAAAGCAATCTAGGTTGGTTAGGGGCAGCTAGGGGGCATAGTGGATGGTGTGCAGCCATGGAATCAGGAAGACTCTTCTTCATGATTTCAAATCTGGCCTCAGATATGTACTAACTGTGCGTATGTGGGCAAAGTACTTAACTCTGTTTGCCTCAGTTTTCTCATGTATAAAATGAGCCAGAGAAGGAAATGGCAAACCACTCCAGTATCTTTGCCAAGAAAACCCCAAATGGGGTCATGAAGAGTCAGACACCACTGAAATGACTGAACATCCAAACAAAATATAGGTAGTGTGAGCTTCTTCACTATTAGTAGGATGAGTTTTATCATAGGGCAACTCCATATACCAGTAAACTGACAGATCCAATAATAATAATAATAATAATAAAAGTTGAATTTATTATGCCAAGAATACAAAGTTTCTACCACTACTTAGAGGTATAACTTAGAGAAAAACTTATCATTTTGGGGGCTACCCTGTTAGAATCACAGGAACATATAGTTACAAGTAGTCCTCATTTTATAGAGAAGAGGCAGCTAGTTAGCCCATTATATAGAGCCAGACATGGAGTCAGGAATACCTGAGTTCAAATCCTGCCTCAGCATCATTTTACCTAGGGCAAATCACTTAACTTACCTCAACCTCAGTTTCCTTATCTGAAAAATGGGGACAATAATAGCACCTATCTCCCAGAGTTTCTGTGACGATCAAAGGGAATCATATTTGTAAAGTACTTTGCAAACCTTAAAGCTTTAAGTAAATAATAGATATTATTATTATTATTATTATTATTATTTTTGTTGTTGCTGTTATCATTAGGGAAAGTGACTTGCCCAAGATCATACAAGTAGCATGTTTCTGATGAGAGAGATGACCCAATACCTACATTTGATAATTTTGGGTATACAAAAGTCACTAATCTGTATTCACAGCCTAAAGGATTGGCAGAAGCAAAATAGCTTGAACTTAGTTGTACCTATTTCATAAATACATGACAACTTCAGTGCCTTCTGAGGCCATAGGTTCTTTATTCCTCAGAACACACCAAAAAGGGGATTAAATAACTAAATGTACAAGATTGCTTCATTTGGATGCAAAAGGATCATCCCTTAAAGCTAGCCCTTCTTTCACTGCTTTCTGAAGGCCTGAAAATTGACCTGATAAAACTTACAACTTAATGCTATCTAATTTATATTCCATAATGTTGCTCCAATTATTCATCCTTTCAATAAGTGTAATCTATTGATTTGGGGATTGGGTTGCATTTCACACTGTCTCCTGACAGTATCTACAGAAGGGAATGTAGCAGCAGCAGCAGCAGCAGCAGCAGCAGCAGCAGCAGCTGGCATTTTTATAGCTCTTTAAGGTCTTCAAAGGGCATTATATATGATGTTAAATTATTTAATTCTCTCAGCAACCCTGGGGGCAAGTCCAGAGGACTGATGATAAATTAAGCCACCCTCCTGCAGAAAGGTGATGGACTAAAGATGCTGAATGAGAAATAAAGGTTGCTTTTAAGAAAGTGAACTTTTCTCTGACGGTTCTTCTTGCTATTATTTTGCCTGCTTTAAAGTATACTGTTTAAAAAGAAAAAAAATGCCAGGCATAATGAATGGACATAGTGCTATTTCCTTAATCCCTAGGACAAGGTTATAGAGAATAGATGAATGCATGATTTTGTAATCTTGTATAGTTCAAGCATCCTTCTTTTTTGTTGTTGTTATGTTACTTTTAACTTTAAGAACCATGGGATTTTTTAAATTTTGAAACGTTATCATATGAATTAAAGAAAGAAGGATTTTCACTGACTCCAAGATCAAGAGTATTGGGGGACTAGAATCATTGACAGAGAAATTACTATCTTAGCATATCTGGGATGTGAGGTTCATCAAAGAAGGAAATCCTCACAAAAAAGATATGGGATTTCATATCCCCTCTTTTCCCATTGATATATGCCTTTGCAAAATTCCATCCATCAGAATTGGTTTAGAAGGGAGCTGTGATGTAAAGAAAAGAACCGGGGCACCTAGGTGTTGCAGTGGATAGAGCACCAGCTCTGGATTCAGGAGGACCTGAGTTCAAATCTGGACTTAACACCTACTAGCTATGTGACCCTGGGTAAGTCACTTAACCCCAATTGCTGCACACAAAGAAAGATAGAAAGAAAGAAAGAAAGAAAGAAAGAAAGAAAGAAAGAAAGAAAGAAAGAAAGAAAGAAAGAAAGAAAGAAAAGAACCAATTAGGTCTAGTCACAGATCTCGAGATCATGGAGAGTTATGAGGTAATAGGTCTATAGATGAAAAGAACCTCAGAAACCATCTATTGTTATCCCTTTATTTTGCAGATCAGGAAACTGAGGTTCATGGAGTTGAAGTGACTTTCCAAAGCTCACACAGGTAGTGCAAAAAGCCAGATTTGAACCCTGTTTTTTCTGATTTTGGAGTCAGTGTTCTTTCCTGTGTACACCATGGAGTCAAAGAACCTGCATTTAAATCACAACTTGGTTGCTTATTACATATATGACTTAAGGAAATCACGTGCCATCTCCACATCTCACTTGCTTTATCTATAAAAATAAAGGGTCAAACTAGAACATGCCTAATATCCCTTCCAGGTCTTGATGGAATCCATCTCCTATCTGCTTTCTCATGACTTATAGAATCCCAGGATGTTGAAGTTGGAAGAGGTCTTAAAGTTGATCTTTTCTAAACCATTTATCTTAGAGATTAGGAAATATAAGCTTAAAGTTTTTATTTCTAGCCCCTGGCTCAATGCCTTTCATATGGTGCTTGCTTAAGAAATATTTGTGAAATGAACCAATCTAAAGGGAAATTAAGTGATTTTCTTTTCTCTCTTCCTTTTATTGAGTGAATTGAGGCCCAGAGAGGTGTACTTGGCCAAGGTAACACGGATAAGTGGCAGAGGTAGGACTTGAACACAAATCCCCTCATTCCAGACACTTGGCATTGTACCTGGCTGCTTTCTGGTCACACAGTTAGTAAGCAGAGGACCCATGACTTTAATTCGGGATCTTGACCCAAGGGCTCCTGCTTCCATTCCAAAGAGACAGGAATAGCGTTCTGTACTAGAATCAGAAAATCTGGGTTTCAGTCTCAATTCTGATACTTGCAAGCAATGTGACATTAAGCCAATCAATGCATCTATTGAACTTCAGGGTCTTTGTTTAAAAAAAAAGAAAAAGAAACCAAAACATGAATTATCTGCTTCACAGGGATTGTTTTAAAGCAAGCATATAAAGTACAAAGTACTATAGAGATGTGGGTATTGTTATTCATTTTTTTCTTCTTTCATTCTCCTAAAACTTTGAGGGAACCAGATCATAGATTTAGGGTGAAGGGTCCTGAAAGCCCATTTCATTGAAGGTCCTCTTTTTGCAGAAGAATCAGTTGAGGCCCAAGGAGGTTAAATGATTTTCCGTGGTCACATGGCTAGTAATTATTAGAGGCAGGACTCAAATCCAGGACCTCTGATTTGATCTCCTATCATCTTCCACTAAAGTACATTATTTGAGAATCACAGAATTAGAAAGGACCTTGCAAGTCACCTAAGTCCAACCTATATGTGAATCCCTTCCTCTGCCCACCCCATCTGTATGAAGTTGTCATCCAGTCTTTGCTTGGAGACCTCACATGAATCTGTTGCATGATGGATATCTCCAATTGTTAGGAGAATGGCAAGGTGTTTGGTCAGTAGGGGTGCCAGGCATTTAAAGGGTGAGGCACCTTCTTTTGGTTACCATGCTTCTTTCTGCTTTTTTTCTTTATCCTGGGGCAAGTATTTATTACACTGCAGCAGGCAGCATGAACCAAACAGAATTGGTTTTCATAATAAACCTATTCATCATTGAGTATGTCAGAAAATTCTCCAATTGATACTTATAATAAATATGATTAATAACATATTGTATTTCAGTTGTTGCTGTAAAATAATTGGGAACAAATAGCGCATTGTGATGTTGACAGCATTAGGCCCGTCCATGCCAAATGGCAGGAGCAGCCAACTGTATTTCATTAGTAGCTACATTGCCACAATGTTATTAACTTTTTCATAATCCCTTTACTCAGGTTTATCATTCATTATGTTGGACAAATTCTCACAACAATCATGCTGGAAATAAATCTGCCAAGGACAATCCGTGCGCAACAGTATCTTGCAGAGATTTGAGGTGCTGGCCTGTGAAATACATCTCTCAGTTACTGCTCTGTATGCCTCTTGTCTAATGACTCTTCATAGGGCTACCGACATACAAAAGGCGAATGATATCTCTGGAATAATTGGTGCAAGTTTTTCTGGGTGGCAGATTGAACAGAAGGTAGAAATGTTGCCTGTGATCTGGGGCAAGTGAGATTCACAGAATCTCAGAGCTCTCAGGGACCCCAGAGGGCAACTAATACAATCCATGTCTGAGCAGAAAACCTCTCTATAATAGCTCTAGCAAGTGGTCACCCAGTGCCTTCTTGAGGTCCTCTAATGAAAGGGAAGGTACAACTGCCCCTCCCTTTCAGGTGGACATTCCTCTATTAGGTTTAATTGTTAAGAAGTCTTTCTTTTGGATTAAATTCACTTCTTTGCAAATTTTACCTGTCCCTCCCCACCAGGACTAAACAGAACCAGAAATGATTCCCTTTCCCCCAATAGTCTTCCAAATACTTAATGATAAGCATCATGTCTCCATAAATATTCTCCTTTTCCTTCACTTTTCTGAACATTTGTTTCTATATTTGTAATGGGATGGGGGAAACTGCATACATAGTTTCCTAAGTTCTTTGTTATTCTAATGTTCTATTTTAATAAGAACTCGCCCAATGTGTAGCAAGAGTTGGTGACTGTACATATTCTATGCTTTAAGGGAAACAGAAAAGTCTTCACAAATGCATAGCTAACAGTCTGCCATGAGATATAAGATTCTTGCTAATAGAATTGCTCCTTTGCAATAAGACATTGAAAGTCCTGAGGATTCCCAAGTGAATAATACAATACCGATTCACCTATGTACACACGTTGACATGTCACTTTTTGGGGCTAGCAAGTAGTGACTTAAGAATAATTCCTGAGGGAAGTGGACATAGAAGAGGTAAAGTTTTATGGGGTAGCAGTTTTATAGGAAAGGAAATAGTGCAGAGCTTAGGGCAATGCATGTGGGAGACACTTCCAGGTAAGGCACCTCACCATGTGGGAATTTGCATAAGCAGTATTATCTAGTGGAAAGAATGATGGCCCTGAAGTCAGGAGATCTAGGCTCAAGTTGTAAATCTGTCACTGACCACATGACCTAGAGCAAGTCACTGAATCTCACCAAACCTTAGCTACTATTCCTTCTATAGACTAGAAAATAATAATAATGGAACCACCTATACCCCACAGGGTTGTTGTGGGGAAAGTGCTTTGTTAACTTTAAAATGCCTTAGAAATGTGACTTCTTGTTGGAGTCTGGAGATCAATCCCTGGAAGAGGGTGTGGGATACAAATATAACAATTTTGTGTAGTGCTGGCCTTCTGAGCTCCTCATCTGTCATGGGTGCCCCTGCCTTTTACCCTTCAACAACACATATATAACCACTGCCAGACATACCTGTTCTGCAGTTAATCTGATCCTAGCTTTACTATGAATGATTTCCCTTCCCACAATCTACGATGCATTCAAACTGATGTTCTCTCTCTTTCTAACAAAGGTGCCCCATTTCCCATTTCCGTGTCTTTGTCTTCATCAACTCTCATGCATGAAATACACTCCCCCTTACATTATTTCTTAGAAATGTTTCCTTCCTTTTAGACATAGCACAAACATATTCCTTCTACATGATGACCTTCCTGTTTCTACCAACTACTGGTAACCTGTCTTGCTATCATATCTAATTTCCATGTGTTGATTTGTTTTCTATTTAATTTTGTTTTGCATAGATTCATAGACATAGTTGCTGATTTCCACATTAGAATGTAAGCTCAGGGGGTGGAGCCAAGATGGTGGGAAGAAGGCAGGAACTTGCCCAAGCTCTCTCAAGTTTCCCTTAAAAACAACAGTAAATCAAGCCTCTAAATGAATTCTGAAGCTACAGAACCTACAAGAAGACAGAGAGATACAATCTTCCAACTTGAGATAATTTAGAAAGGTTGATCTCACTTGGGAAAAAGTAGAGTACAGAAAAGCACAGAGGGGGCCTGGGCAACTCAGCAGGAAGCTCTTGGCCACAGCACAGCAACTGAGGCCCCTTGGTCACAGCTCAGCAGGCTGGTGATGCAGCAGGCCAGTTGTGAGACCTGCCAATACTAGGTGAAAGTGCAAACTGCCAGCTAGAGAGCCACCATCAGGATAGGAGAGACTAGGCTAAGCCATCCCAGGAAAGGAAGCAAGCACAGGGAGCAAGACAAAGGTGGTGAGGAATTCACAAGCCACAGAGGCCTCAGAGCAGACAGCCAGTGATCCAGCCACTATCCCCCAGCATAAGAAGCTTGGAACAGTGGCCCCTGTGCCCCAGGAGGACACATCAACTTTAAAAGTCAAAAAAATAAGCCACAATATGAGTAACAGAAAAGGCTCCTTACCATTGAGAGCTTTTGTGTTGACAGGGAAAACCAAAACACAAACTCAAATGAGGATAATACTCTCAGAATGCCTACATGTGAAGCTTCAAGGGAACATGAATTGGTCTCAAAACTAAAAATTGTTCTTGGAAGAGCTCAGAAAGACTTTTAAAAATGAAATTATAGGGCAGTTACATGGTGCAGTGGATAAAGCACTGGCCCTGGATTCAGGAGGACCTGAGTTCAAATCCATCCTCAGACACTTGACACTTACTGGCTGTGTGACTCTGGGCAAGTCACTTAACCCTCATTGCCCCACAAAAAAATCAAATTATAGAGGTAGAAGAAAAATGGGGAAAGAAATGAGAGTTATGCAAGACAATTATGAAAAAAAAGAGTCAACAGCTTGGAAAAAGAAGCAGAAAAAATAACTGAAGAAAACAATTCCTTAAAAAATACAATTGGCCAAATGGGGAAAAAAGTTGGCCAAATAGAAAAGGAAATAGAAAATCTTACTGAAGAAACCAGTACCTTTAAAATTAGAATTGGGCAGATGGAAGCTAATGACTCCATGAGACACTAGGAATCATTCAAACAGATTCAAAAGAATGAAAAATAGAAAAAAAATGTGAAATACTTCATCAGAAAGACATCTAATCAGGAAAATAGATCCAGGAGAGATAATTTGAGAATTATTGGACTACCTAAAAGCCATGATAAGAAAAAGAGTGTCGATACCACATTCTAAGAAATTATCAAGGAGAACTGCCCTTATATTGTAGAATCAGAGGATAAAATAGTCCTTGAAAGAATCCATCAATCACCTCCTGAATGAGACCACAAAAGGGATATTCCAAGGAATATTGTAGCCAAATTCCAGAATTATCAGAAGTAGGAGAAAATACTGCAAGCAGCCAGAAAGAAACAATTTAAATATTATGGAGGCACAGGCAGGATAGCACAGAACTTGGCAGTTTCAACATTAAAGAATCAGAAGTCTTGAAATATGATATTCTGGAAGGAAAAGGAGCTTGGATTGCAACCAAGAATCAACTACCCAGCAAAACTTTTCATTCTCTTTCAGGGAAAAAATGGACATTCAATGAAATAGGGGACTTTCAAGGTTTCCTTATGAAAAGACCAGAACTGAATAGCAAATTCGATCTTCAAATATAAGACTCAAGAGAAGTATAAAAAAGATAAACAAGGAAAAAAGCTATTCAATAAGTTTAAATTGTTTACATCCCTACATGGGAAGATAATACTTATAACTCTTGAGAACTGTATCTCTATTTGGGCAGATAGAAGGAGTATACATATAGGGTATAGGTATAAATTGGCTTTGATGTGAAGATATAAAGAAAATTAAGGGGTGTAAAAAGGAATATATGGGGGAGAGGAAAGGGGAGATGGAATGAGGTTAATTACATCGTATGAACAGGTGCAAAAATCTATTACAGTAGAGGGAAAGAATGGAGGAGTAAGGATTGTTTCAACCTTAATCTCATCAGATTTGGTTCAAAGTAGGAATAACACATACAATCATTTGGATAAAGAAAGTCAGTTTATTCCTTAGGGAAGAAAAAGGGTAAGGGAGAAAAGCTGGAGCACTGATGGAAGGGAGGACAGAAACATGGGAGAAAAGGGTAAAGAAAAGGGAGGGGGGCTGATAAAAGGGAGGGAAGATTGGGTGAAGCAGGGGTCAGAAGCAAAATTCTGGTGAGGAGGAATAGGGAGAAAGAAGAAAAAAAAGTACAAACAAAGGGGGAAAAGAGGATGGAAGGAAATAGACAGTAATCATAACTGTGAATGTGAATAGGATGAACTCTGCCATAAAATGGAAGTGAATAGCAGAGTGGACTAAAAACCAGAATACAGTATGCTGTTTACAAGAAACACATTTGAAGCAGAATAAAGGTAAAAGGTTTGAGAAGTACATATTATGCTTCAGCTGAAAAAAAAAACAGAGGGAGCAATCCTTATCTCAGACAAACAAAGGCAAAAATAGATCTAATTAAAAGAGGTAAGGAAGGAAACTACATCTTGCTAAAAGGTACTATAGATAATGAAGTAATATCAATACTAAACATGTATGTGACAAGTGGTATAGCATCCAAATTCTTAGAGAAGTTAAATGAGTTACAAGAGGAAATAGATAGCAAAAATATACTAGTGGGGGATCTTAACCTTCCCCTCTCAGAGCTAGATGTCTAACTACAAAATAAATAAGAAAGAAGTTAAAGAAGTGAATGGAAATTTTAGAAAAGTTAGATATGATAGACCTCTGGAGAAAATTGAATGGGATAGAAAGAATATACCATTTTCTCAGTGATACATGGCACATACACAAAAACTGACTATGTATTGGGGCACAAAACTCACAGTCAAATGTAGGAAGGCAGAAATAGTAAATTCATCCTTTTCAGATCATGATGTAATAAAAATTATATGTAATAAAGAGCCATGGAAAGACTGAAAATTAATTGGAAACTAAATATTCTCATCCAAAAGAATGAGTAGGTCAAACAACAAATCATAGAAACAATTAATAATTCATCGAAAAGAATGACAACAATGAAACAACATACCAAAACTAGTAGGATGAAGCCAAAGCAGTTCTTAGGGGAAATTTTATATCTCTAAATGCTTTCATGAATGAAATAGAGAAAGATGAGATCAATGAATTGGGCATGTAACTAAAGAAGCTAGAAAAAGAACAAATTAAAAATCCCCAATTAAATACTAAATTAGAAATTCTGAAAATCAATAATCAATTAATAAAACTAAGAGCTGGTTCTGTGAGAAAAATCAATAAAATAGATAAACCTTTGGTTAATTTTATAACAAAGAAAGACAACCAAATTACCAGTATCAAAAATGAAAGTGGTAAATTCACCACCAGTGAAGTGGAAATTAAAGCAATAATTAGGAGTTATTTTGCCCAACTGTATGCCAATAAATTTGACAATCTAAATGAAATGGATAAATATTTACAAAAATATAAATTTCCCAGATTAATAGAAGATGAAATAAAATCCTTAAGCCCATTTTAGAAAAAGAAATTGAACAAGCCATTAATGAACTTTCCAAGAAAAAATCTCCAGGGCCAGATGGGTTTATAAGTAAATTCTACCAAACAATTAAAGAACAACTAATTCCAATAGTGTATAAATTATTTTAAAAAATAAGTGAAGGAGTTCTACCAAATTCCTTTTATGATACATATGGTGTTGTTATCTAAACCAGGTAGAGCCAAAAGAGAGAAAGAAAATGATAGACCAATTTCCCTAAAGAATATGGATGCAAAAATCTTAAATAAAATATTAACAAGGAGATTACAGCAATTTATAACCAGGATAATACACTATAAACAAGTGGGATTTATGCCTGTAATGCAGGGCTGATTCAATATTAGGAAAACTTATCAACATAATCAATCACATCAATAACAAAACTAACCAAAATCATATGATTATCTCAATAGATGCAGAAAAGGCTTTGACAAAATACAGCACTCATTCTTATTAAAAACACTAGAGAGCATAGGAATCAATGGAGCTTTCCTTAAAATGGTAAGCAGTATCTACCTAAAACCATCAGTAAACATTATATGTAATGGGGATAAGTTAGAGGCCTTCCCAATAAGATCAGGGGTGTAACAGTGATGTCCATTATCACCTCTATTACTTAATATTGTACTAGAAATATTAGCTTTGGCAATAAGAGAAGAAAAAGGAATTAAAGGAATTAGAATAGTCAAGGAGGAAACAAAAGTATCACTTTTTTACAGATGATATGATGGTATAATTAAAGAATGCTAGAAAATCCTAGAAAATCAGCTAAAAAACTTAAAACAATTAACCACATTAGCAAAGTTTCAAGATATGAAAGAAATCCACATAAATTAGCAGTATTTCTATACATGATGAACAAATCTCAGCAGCAAGAGATAGAGAAATTCCATTTAAAGTAACTGAAGACAATATAAAATACTTGGGAGTCTACCTGCCAAGACAAACCCAAGAACTCTATGAACAGAATTACAAAACACTTTTTACACAAACAAAACCAGTTCTAAACAATTGGAAACCTATCAATTGCTCATGAATAGGCTGAGCTAATATAATAATAATAAAAATGGCAATTGTACCTAAATTAATTTATTTATTCAGTGCCATAGCAATCAGACTACCTAAAATTATTTTATGGAGCTAGAAAAAATAACAACAAAATTCATTTGGAAGAACAAAAGGTCAAGAATATCAAAGGTACTAATAAAAAAAATTCACAGGAAGGTAGGCTAGCCATACCAAATCTGAATCTATAATATAAAATGGCATCAAAATTATTTGGTACTGGCTAAGAAATAGAGTGGTGGACCAATGGAATAGGATAGGCACAGGAGACACAGTAGTAAATGATTTCAATATTCTACTGGTTGATAAACCCCAAGACTCCAGCTTCTGGGATAAAAACTCACTATTTGACAATTAGAAGATAGTGTGGCAGAAACTAGGCATAGAACAACATCTTACACCGTATTCCAAAATATGGGTACATGATTTAGACATAAAGGATGATTCCAGAGGCAAATTAGGAGAGGAAGGAATAGTTTACCTTTCAGATCTATAGAGAGGGGAAATACTTACGACCAAACAAGACATAGAGAATATTGTGAAATGCAAAATGGATAATTTTGATTACATTAAATTAAAAAGGTTATGTACAAACAGAAGCAATATATCCAAAATTAGAAGGGAAGCAGAAAGCTGAGAAACCATTTTACAGCCTGTATTTGTGATAATGACTTCATTTCTAAAATATTTAGGGAATGAAATCAAATTTATAAGAATGCAAGTCATTCCCCAATTAAGAAAGAGTCAAAGGATATGAACAGGCAGTTTTCAGATGAAGAAATCAAAACTATCAATTGACATGAAAAAAATGCTCTAAATCACTATTAATTAGAGAAATGCAAATTAAAATAACTCTGAGGTACCACCTCACACCTATCAGATTGGATAATATGACAAAAAAGGAAAATAATAAATTTTGGAGAAACTGTAGAAAAAATTGGAACACTATTGTATTGTTGGTGGATCTGTGAACTGATCCAACATATCTGGAGATGAATTTGGAACTATGCCTAAAGTGCTACAAAACTATGCATACCCTTTTTCACAGGAATACCACTGTTAGGTCTTTATCCCAAAAATATCATAAAAAAAGGGAAAAGGACACACTTAAAAATTTTTTATAGCTGCTCTTTTTGTCATGGCAAATAATTGGAAATTGAGGAGATGCCCATCAATTGGGAAATGGCTAAACAAGTTGTGGTACAGTAATGGAATACTATTGTGCTGTGAGAAAGGATGATCAGGCAGATTTCAGAAAAACCTGGAAAGACATACATGATCTGATGCTGAGTGAAATGAACAGAACCAGGGGAACATTGTACACAGTAACAGCAACATTGTGTGATGATCAACTCTGATAGACTTAGTTCTTCTCAGCAATACAATGATCCAAGACAAATCTATAGGACTCATGATGGAAAATGCTCTCCACATCCAGAAAAAAGAACTGTGGTATCTGGATGCAGATTGAACCATACTGTCTTGGGGAGGGGGTAGGGAAGGGAGAGGAGAAAAATTTGGAACTAGAAATCTTATAAAAACAAATGTTGAAAACTCTCTCTAAATGTAATTAGAAAATAATACAATAATTTTATGATAAAAAAGAATGCAACCTTCTTAAGAGTAAGAATTATTTTATTCTTTGTATCTTTGGTTCTTTGTAGGCTATTGTGTAGCACGATGCCTGGCATTCAGCAGATGCTTATAAATGTATGCCGATTATCTAGTGATCCTCTTCTTTCATCACTGACCTCTTTTGCTAAGCACTTATCCTTGGTGTTTCATCAAGTGAGGTCTGTTGCCCTGACAATATCCTAAATTATCCAGGCCTTGATTTAGTCTTATTCTTCCCCAGTCTCATTGAATGTCACCTATACTGTCTCTAGTCCCCTCAGATCAAGATCCTGTGTATCTCTCAGGTTTTACCTTGAGAGGAAATAATCTGCAGACTGAACATGCCACTTATTGCTGAATTTGGTTTTTTTCTTAGAATTTGCATATGGGAGAAGAAATATGGTATTATAACTTGAGGGAATGGTCTAGTGAAAGTCCCTCCCCCTTAATTTGGATGATCGAGAATTAGGTGTGTTGGTAGGCAGCAGGGAACAAACCAGTCAATAAGAAGAGAGAAAATTACACAGCAAGAAAGGATGGTTGTGGGGAAAATGTGCTTATGAATATGGGAGGTTATGGGACCAAGGATACGTATAAAGAAGTTGACTTTGTTATGGAGGAGGACCACCTCATTACTGAAAGCTGTTAACTTTTAGGCTGACAGAGTAGGATGCAGTGTCAATAAGGCAAAGTTAATTGAAATGAAGGGAGCTAGTAGGTGTAGTGGTTAGAGTGCCAAGCCTGAAGTCAGGAAGACCTTTATTCAAATCTGGTCTCACTAACTAGTTGTGTGACTCTGTCACTTAACCATGTTTTCCTTAGTTTTCTTATCTGTAAAATGAGATGGAAAAGGAAACCTTTGCCAAGATAACCCCCCAAATTGGGTCATAAATAGTTAGAAACAACTGAAAATGACTGAACAATAAAAATTGAAATGAAGAGAATAGGTCAGAGGGAGCTCAAGGATAAATGTCCTCTATTTTCTTGGTAAAGTAAAAGGTTAGGTACTTAATTGAGATGGTAGGAGAGGAGGAGGTATGAAAGATTTTAAGGTAGAGAAGGTCTGGAATAGCCTCTATGGGTGGCAGTGGTGATATAACCAACTAAAAAGGAGTAAAAAGATTTCCTTGCATCTAAGAAGGCCCAACTGAGGTCACATAGTATAAATTTATAGTGGATCTAATCAGCTTGGTTGTATGGCATCCTACTATTTCATTTAGCATCACAACTATAAGAGTAGAAGAGGTAGATGGTGGGAGTAAGCCAGGGTTAGGATTGGACAAGGCAAAAATGACAGCTACAAGACAAAGAAGCAAGGCATTTAAGAAGAGAGAAGGGTGTGGTGTTGAATTTGTCAACTATGGCATCAAAACTAGGAAGGGAGGAAAAGTGAAATGAGAAAAAGGGTTTAAGAAATAATTGAGGAGTTCAAGGATAGGTGGAAGGATAGCCATGATGAGGCCAAAGAATAGGTTTAGAAGAGTCAAAATGGGAAAATGGAATTATGCAAGGTTAAGATAAGATAGAGGAATGTCAGTGGAAGAGGAATGATCATGGAAGTGGAACATTGGCTGGTATTGGTGAAATATATGGTATGGGAGGGGCAGCTAGGTGGTGCAGTGGATAGAGCATTGGCCCTGGAGTCAGGAAGACCTGAGTTCAAATCCGACCTCAGACGTTTGACACTTAGTAGCTGTGTGACCCTGGGCAAGTCACTTAACCCCAATTGCCTCACACAAAAAAAAAAAAGAAAAAAAAAAAAAAGAAAGACATATATGGTGTTATCATCCCTGTGTGGCTTAGGTGGATGGGGGGAATAAGCAATGGAATTTGAAACTGAGGAACTGGCAGATTAGAGTGATTGAGGGAAGCTTCAATCAGTCAATAAACATTTATTAAGTTCCTACTATGTGCCAGGCACTGGACAAAAGAGTTGTTCCCTTAAGGAGTCTCCTTCTGTAAGGGCAGGAGTTGGGGAGAAAATCTTTGAGAAATTAGAGAGAAGAATGTGGATAAAGTAAAGTACTCAGAGCATAGAGAAGTAGTTGTTATTCATCCTTTACTCTTGAAGTAGTTAGGAGATGCATGAAGAATGAAGGAATAGTTTGTAAAAAATCCAGAGGTCAATATCAAAGAGAGTCTTTTGGGAAGAATGATTTTGTGACAGTGAGTGCCCAGGTGAGATGAGGGAGCTTAAATTAGCCAGTCAGAATACCTCAGAGCTGGAATTTTGAGAGGTGTGAGTAGCAATAGGAAAAGGGGGTAAGGGATTTGTGAGCAGAAGATCATTCAAGGATAAGTTAAGGCTAAGCTAATCAACACTTTTTGAAAATGAAGTCTTCATCCATAAGATGGGAAATAATAATACTTGTACTTTCTACTGCCCAGGGTTGTTTTGAGGGTAGCACTTTGAAAACCTTAAGGCCTTTTATAAATGGAAAGTATTATTAAGCATTTCCCACATGTTTAGTCCTCTGATTTCAATGGCAAATGCAGCTTCCTATGTGAAAAACTGTCTACTATGCAAAGTATATTAAAGAGTTACTTGGGTTATTAAGATATAAAGTGATGGGGGCAGCTAAGTGGTGCAGTGGATAGAGCACCAGCCCTGGATTCAAAAGGACCTGAGCTCAAATCTGGTCTCAGACACTTGACACTTACTAGCTGTGTGATGCTGGGCAAGTCACTTAACTCCAATTGCCTCACCAAAAAAAAAAAAAAAAAAAAAAAAAGACATAAAGTGATTTGCCCAAGATCACATAGCTAGTATGTGGCAGGAGCAAGACTTGAATGCAAGTATTCCTGAATCAAAGACTAGCTCTTTGTCCATTATACCACATTGCCTTTCACTATCAGACTTACAGTGATCTAATTTACTTCTTGGTGATAACTTATTTTGATTATCATACTAATTCAACTGGATTTTATATAGTTCTGCTGAACCAAATAGCTCACATTTGCATATAAAAGTTTACAAAATGTTCTCATCACACCAACCCTGTGGAAAGGCATTGCCATTTTGAGGATAAGTTCAAATGTATTTAGACCCAGGGAGGTTGTGATTTGCTCATGGTCACAGAACTGAAGGCAAGATTTCAATCCAGATCTCCAGAATCTAAAGCCATTGTTCTTTCCACTGTTAGTATTAGGCAAAATCAGGGTTGGCTTACTGGTGGGAAAATGAGTAGGTAAGTTCAATGAAAAATAGAGAAATGAGTCAGAGGGTATAATATATGAAGTGGGGGAGAACACCACAGATCTCATTTATGAAATTTTGAATTATAAAATCTTAGTGGGAAGGGCTATTTTTAGTGGTATGTGGGTAAGTGTTTAACTACTGCTTTCTGGGAAAAGTACATGTAACACAATTTTAATCTACATTATTAACTTTTTCTTCATCATTTTCTTAAGGCTAGATGATCAACAAAACATTACATCAAGTACTTATGATGATTCCCAAGGTGTGAAAGCTCATGCTGAAAATTTTCTCTCATGGGCCTGCATGAGCTGGCTCTAGTATACCTCTGGACCTTTGGAAACCTCAGATATTATCTCATCTAAACTTTTCCTTTTACTGGGGAGTAAACTGAGGTCCAAAGAAAGGAAATGATTCAGTAAGATCATTTTTCCAACTGAGTTAATTGAAAGGCTGGAATAAATTTAAGTCTTATGGCTCCTGATCCAGGACCCTTTCACCTCTACCATGCTGGCTCAAAACATGATTTTCAAAAGACAAAAATGGTAAGGCTATAAACACCATGGCCACCAACAAGCAAAGTTCCCACTCCATCTACAATATGACTTCTGAATGATTTAGAATGAATATCCAAATGACTTGGGATGGCTTTGTTTGGTTTTGTGTCTACTTTGTCGATTATTTTTCTTTTTTGAAGTGCAAACAGCTGTCTTTGCTAAACCATTGGGACATTTTCTTAAGGAGTTTCCTCAACCTTTGAAAGGAACCTCTAATATCCACTGTTGGCTGCCCTCCCTTAGTGTTGCAAGCATGAGTTATGTTCATTCTAATGATGTCACCTAGTCCAGGAAATCTGGTTTCTTAACTCCAATTTAGTCCATTACAAAATACATTCATAGATGTACATTAGGAACCACGACCTCGTTTCCAGGGGTAGCCTTATGGGAACTGAATTCTCTCTTAAACCATTTGGCTGAATGTGATGACCCAATTTGAGAAACTGAGCTTTCATACCCTTTGGAGGTCACTTTGGACACCCCAGTGATTTGGCCCCAAACTTCAATATGTCATGTAACAAATATTACGTCTCACACTCATTCATAACCTATTTTCCTCTGGAAGCCTGCTTATCCTCTTCATATGGGTTAGCTAATTCAGGACCTAGTTGGATCTACAGTGAATTCAGGACATGATGGGGGGAGTTAAAGGAAGTATTTCCTAGACTCCCTATAGGCATGTTATATTCTTATGAACTTCAAAAAGTTGGATAGATATTGATCTATTTTAGTATTTGGAGAGTGTTGAAAATTTCTGCTTAATGGACAGAAATTCACTGTGTGCTAAGTCTTTCCACTTTGTCTATTCTGGAAGATTTCTATTTTGAACAAAAAAAAAATAGTATATCTAGCATTTTTAACTCTCCATGGCTTCTTATTCCAACTCATACCTGATGAGTTAAGTCCATAATTACTAGGCTACATTTCCCCCCTCATGGTTCGAAGGGTGCCCCTGAAGGTTGGGCATGATTCTTTGATATTATTGACTCAAGTGCCCATTCAAGTGTGTTCTTTCCACTATTAATCACCATTTCTATTGCCAGAGTTTCATTTAACTAATTAATATGAATGAAAATTACAAAGTTATTGCAAAGTTGTTAAAAGGATAGAAGGACAAATATTTTTCCTGAAGATCTTGGGACAGACTTTCCCTCATTCCACCTTGGTCCCTGGATAGGTGGAGCTCAAAGGTAATGGGACTGCTATGAACACTTCTCCTATCAAGATCACTTCCAAATGAAGCATAACTGATAGTTGGATGGATCTGCATCTCTCCTTCTTCAGGTCTGAGTCAATCTGGTTATTCTTCAGCTTCTGCCTCATCTTTGCTTTTTATAAATCTCAATAAATCTCTGGCTCCCACACTTTTGGCACTTGATAATCTAAGCTTTTGAAACTCACAAGATCGTATAAATATATAATATTCCTTCTCCTAAAAGAAGGAAGAATAAAGACAATAAAAACAGAAGCCATAGTAGGACTATGTGTTCATGAGTCACATGATGGTTACTACAGCGGGAAGATAAAGGCCTGAGGTCTCTCTCATTACCTGGGAAACAGAAAACTATAACCAGATGTGTGCTGACAAATATTTAACATCTGGCTCTCTGAAAAAAATGCACGACACACTTTAAAGTTTAATCTGAATTAACATTTCTCTATCACTTTCTTATGTTTAGACAATCAACAAAGCACTAAATTAAGCCCTGATTTATAGCATTTGCCAATTTTAGAGTATGAATGCTCAAATTGAAAATTTAACAATAAGCTCTCCTGAGATTATATAAACAGACTCCAGCAAACTACTGCATATAACAGACTTTGCCTGGTTGTATTAACAGAACCAGGCAGGACAGAGGAAAATAAAAGGCTCTCTTGGGCCTTTTGAATGTATCCCAGTTCTGGCCTAGCAGTCTATCAACAGTTTATCTCTTCACTACATGGTTAGTAGACTGGAACCAGTCATAGAATGTCTGCACATTCTCCAAATTGACGTTCATGGTACTTCCATTAAATGCCATCATAACTTTCTAGAATCAGCCCCTTCTGTCAACCTCTTCCACAGAGGCTGATAGCAAGCTAAGCACACTGTACATGGGAATGGAGCTTCATTGGTCAGATGTTTGTTACAAATGTATCTATGCTTCCAGTAGGGGTCTCTTCCTAGATTCAAAGATGCCATTGCTTTTTTTCTTTCCACTCAGGAGTGACTCTGAGGAGACAAGAAAAACAAATTGCCTAGAACAAATGCATATGACACAGTAAAGAGAATACAGAGTGAGAAGCTAGGAGGCATGAGCTTTGCCTTAAACTCATGTATAGATAGCTACTTACAGTATCTCTATTACTGAGGAAGGATAGCCTACTGGTATGTATATTAAACTTGGGTCCAGAAGGCTTGGGTTCATGTCTTAGCTCTGGGGCTTGAGTAAATCCACACATCTTTCAGAATTTCTCTTGCTTATGGGCAAATGGGAAAAATTCTCCTTTCCCTGCCTACCTCATAGAGTTTATATGAAGATCAAGTTAGGTAAAATATATAAATGACTTGTTAATTTAAAAAAATATGTAAAATACTACATAAATCAGACAAAAGGTAGTATGTTAGAAAGAAGGAAAGAAAAAATAGAAAAGAAGGAAGAAAAAAGAAAGAAAGAGAAGAAAGAAGAAAGGAAGAAGGAAGAAAGGAAGAAAGAAAGGAAGAAAAGGAAGGAGGAAAAGGAAGAAAGTAAGAAAATAAGGAAGGGAAAAATACAGAACTAAGGAAAGAAAGAAATAAGGAAGAAACTAAGAAATGAAGGAAGAGAGCAAGGAATAAAGAAAGGAAATGAGGAAGGAAACAAGCATTTATTAAGCATCTACAATGTGCTAAGCATTGTGCTAGACACTTTACAAATATCTCATTTGATTCTTACAACTCTGGGAGGTAGTAGGAAGCCTTTGGAGTTTATTGAGTTAGGGCAAATATGGCCAATAGCATCTATGCTTTAGGAAGACCACTTTGGCAATGTGTGGAAGGTGGACTGGAGTCAGGAGAAATATGAGGCAAGGAGATGAATTAGAAGGATTTTGCAATGAGTGTACACTTGATGCTTCCTGTCGTCTTCTAATAGATCATAGGAACAAATAACTTAGCATCACCTCTGATATCTATGCTTATCCCACGACAGATAATGATGATAATCTTGCTTCTGTTATATACTAACTACATAGGCATGTCACTTAACCTCTCTCCAACTGTAAATTGGACACATTTAACACCAGTGGCATCTACCTCACTAGGCTGTGATAAGCACCACATAAGACAATGTAGATAAAGTGTTTCATAAACATTAAACAACTAGAGAAATGACAGCTTTTTATTTCTAGGCTGGACTATGCAATAATGATAATCTATATTTTAAAAAATCAATTGAAACCTAAATGCCACTTTTTCCCTTCTACACAGGCTTGTTGGAAGAACAGACAGGGATCAAAGAAACAGTATGATCTAAGGGGTTAAGATAAAGCACTGATATCCTGGGGTATAGACCCAGAATGGTCTTTTATATAAAACACTCCATGTATAGTGCTATAGAATAGGAATGGTCAGGGAAAATTATGACTCTGAGACTCTACATGAGCCTCAATTATCAGATTCAGCTACTTAAGTAAACCAACTTAGTCTAATGGAAAGGGTTCACATTTGAAGTCAGAATGAAGGCTTTTTAGTTTGGGCAACAACACTTATTTACTCTGAGTCCTTGTGTAAATTACATAATCTCTTTGTGCTTTGGGTGCCTATTCTCATAACTATGCTATCAACTTTAGAGGATTATTAGAAGAACATTACGAACTATGAAGCACTGTGTAAATTATACAAATGTAAACCAGAGGAAAATGTGACCACTTGTAAAGTAAACCAATGTACATTAGTTGACACGAGAAGAACCAAGAGTATAATAAATACCTTAGTCAGAAAAACAAAATTACTTACTTGACAAATAGGAAAAAGATGACTGAGATTTAACATAGATTATACACTCTTCTGGAAAACCTGAAAAAGAATGATGAGTGTTTATTAGTGGCATCATTTCATAAACCAGAGAAAAGCAATAGACTTTAAGGGCAATTTAAAGAAATCACAGGAAGATAGTCAATTAAGTCATCTTAGGGAGATTTAAAGATGAAAATGGAAAGAGGACTACAGATGGGGGGGTGGGAAGATGTAAAACATTAGCAAGGAAATTTTTAAAAAATAAATTGATTCCTCTGTCAAGAATGGTGGAACAACCACACTTGGAATCCAAAATTATAATGCCTAAAGGAGACAGAAATAGAACTACATAGGAAAAACATAAAGAAAGCAGCCAGATTAGACCAATTATAAAGAGGTCTCCATGCTAGAGAAGATACAATTACAATGGCTATAAGAAACCAACATATGATGTATCTGAAGTAAAGGAAGAAATCAAGGTGTGAAAACAATCTCAGACCTAATCAATCTTTTGAAAAAGTGACAAAGAAACATAACAACCTATATTGGTGCTTTCCCAAATATGCAAAAACTTTTTAAAAGTTTTTTTTCCTATTTTTATTTTCAATTATAAATTCTCCCCTCCCTCCAATCCTTCTACCATCCATTGGAAAGACAAGATATGCTATCTATTGTACATATAAATTCATGCAAAATATATTTTGATATTACTATGTTATCAAAGAAAACATACACAGACAAAAAATAAAATTTAAAAAGCGTGCTTTAATCTTCACTCAGAATTCATCACTTCTATCTTTCAAGGTGGATATTATTTTCCATCATAAGTATCTTGGTTTTGTTGTGGATCATTGTATTGATCAGAATAGCTGTTCCCCCCTACACCCCGCCCCCCCCACAAAAAAAAAAAGAATAGCTGTTTCCCACAGATGATTATAGTTACAATATTGCTATCAGGGTCTACAGTCTTTTCCTAGTCTGCTCATTTCACTTTGCATCAGATCAGACAAGTCTTTCAGGTTTTTCTAAAGCCTTTCCCTTCACCAATGATTACAGCACAATAATATACCATAACTTGTTCAGTCATTCTGCAGTAGTTGGACATTCCCTAAATTTTCAGTTCTTTGTCACCACAAAAAGCAAAAAAAAAAGCACATAATTTTTTTTGTACATGTGGTTCCTTTTTCTTTGATCTCGTTTGGATACAAAGTTAGTAGTGGAATTGCTGGGTCAAAGGGTATACAGTTTTAAAACCATTTACGCATAGTTCCAAATTGTTCTCCAGAATGGTGGGACCAGTTCACAGCTTGACGAATAGTGTATTAATGTACCTATTTTCCCATATCACCTCCATTATTTGTAATTTTCCTTCTCTATCATGTTAGCCAATCTGATATATGTAAGACAGTACCTCAGAGTTGTTTTAAATTACCTTTCTCAAACTATTAGTGATTTAGAGAATTTTTATCATTATTGAGAGCTTTAATTTCTTCATCTGAAAACCGTTTGTTCATATCCTTTGACCATTTATTAATTGGTTAATGGTTCTTATTTTTGAAAATTTGACTCAGTTCCCTACATATTTAATTTTTTTCAGGGCAATGAGGGTTAAGTGACTTGTCCAGTGTCACACAGCTAGTAAGTATCATGTGTCTGAGGTCAGATTTGAACTCAGGTCCTCCTGAATCCAGGGTTGGTGCTTTATCCACTGCACCACCTAGCTGTCCATTTTTTAAACTTTTCTTCTTTTTTCTATATATTTAAGAAATGAGGATTTTATCAGAGAAATTTGCTATATTTTCCAAATATTCTGTTCCCCATATAATTTTAAGTGCATTGATTTTATTCATGGAACCCCCTTTTAATTTACTAAAATAAAAATTATCCATTTTAACTTCTATGGTCATATTTATCTCATTTGTCAGGAATGCCTCACAATCATAGATATGATAGGTAATTTTCCCATCCTTCCCTAATGTTATGTGCTAACAAATTTTATGTCTAAATCATGTACATATTTTGAATTTATCATGGTATACTTTGTGAGCTGTTGTTCTATGCCTAGTTTGTGCCAGAATAATTTTTAGTTTTCCTAGAAGTTTTTGTCGAATAGTGATTTTTTTCTCCCAACAGCTTTCTCTCTTTTTTGTTTGTTTGGTTTTTTTTTGGGGGGGGGCAGGGCAGTTGGGGTTAAGTGACTTGCCCAGGGTCACACAGCTAGTAAGTGATAAGTGTCTGAGGCCAGATTTGAACTCAGGTCCTCCTGAATCCAGGGCCGGTATTCTATCCACTGCACCACCTAGCTGCCCCAGTTCTCTGGTTTTATCAAACACTAGGTTATTATCGTTATTTACTTCAGTCTATCATGTGCCTAATCTATTCCATTGATCAACCACTTTATTTTATATCCAGTACCAGATTGTTTAGATGTTTACCACTATGTAGTGTACATTTTTTTGTTATTTGTTTTTTGTTTGTGTTTTTGGTGAGGCAATTGGGGCTAGGTGACTTGCCCAGGGTCACACAGCTTGTAAGTGTCAAGTGTCTGAGGTCAGATTTGAACTCAGGCCCTGCTGACTCCAGGGCTGGTGCTCTATCCACTGCACCACCTAGCTGCCCCTGTAGTGTACTTTGATATCTGATACTGCTGTATTGCCTTCCTTCACTTTTTTATACATTGATTCCCTTGATGTTCTTGACCTTCCAGATGAATTTTGTTCTTATTTTTTCTGTATCTATAAAATATTTTTTGTAGTTTGACTGGCATGGCACTGAATAAGTAAATTAACTTAGATAGTATTGTCATTTTTTTATGTTGTCTCAGCCTACCCAGGAGATATTAATATCTCTCCAAATGTTCAGATTTATTTTTTTTTCTGAAAAATGTTTTCTAATTCTATTCATATAGTTCTTGGGTAGCTTGTGGCAGGTAGACTTCCTAATATTTTATACTACCTGCAATTATTTTAAGTAAATTTTTATTCCTATTTCTTCCTTCTGGGTTTTACTGGTAATATGTAGAAATATTGACTCTTTTTTTTTTTTTTTGGTGGGGCAATGAGGGTTAAGTGACTTGCCCAGGATCATACAGCTAGTAAGTGTCAAGTGTCTGAGGCCAGATTTGAACTCAGGTATTCCTGAATCCAGGGCTGGTGCTTTATCCACTGTGCCACCTAGCTGCCCCCGAAATATTGACTCTTTATGTGAGTTATTTTTACATTACACAACTTTGGTAAAATTGAAAATTATTTTAACCAAATTCTTAGCTGATTTTGTAGGATTTTCCTGGTGTGTCTTCATATCTGCAAAAAATGATAGTTTTCTTTTCTCATTGCTATTATTAATCTCTCATTTTCTTGTTTTTCTTGTTGCTGTATCTAAAATATCTAGTAAAAAACTGAATAATAATGATGACAATAGACAGCCTTTCTTTACTTTTGATGTTATTGGAAAGGCTTCAAATTTATCTCCATTATAGATAATGGTTATTCTTGGTTATAGATAGATCCTACTTATTTTACTAAAATTTCTATTTATTCTATACTTTCTAGTGTTTTTAATGGGAATGAGTGTCATAGTTTATCAAAAGTTTTTCCACATCTATTAATATAATCATGGTTTTTTGTTACTTATATAGTCAATTATGCTTATAGTTTTCTTAATATTGTATCAATGCTGCATTCCTTGTATAAATACAACCTTGCCATATCATATGACCTTTGCGATATACTACTGTAGTGTCCTTGTTAGCATTTTATTTTTTAAATTTGCATAAATTTTTATTAAGGAAATTGGTCTATAATTTTCTTTCTTTATTTTTCTCCCTGGTTTATGAATCAAAACTGTATTTGTGTTATAGAAGGAGCTTGTTAGGACTCCTTTATCTATTTTTTTCAAGTAGTTTATTTAGTATTAGAATTAATTGTTCTTTAAATGTTTGGTAGAATTCACTTGTGAATCCATCAAGTTATAGGGATTTTTTTCTTAGGGAACTCATTTGTGGTTTGTTTAATTCTTTTTGTTTTCTTTTCTTGTTGTTGTTCAGTCATTTAGTTGTATTCAACCCTTTGTGATACCATAGGCCATACTGTCCATAACCAGGTTTTTGGGCAAAGATAGTGGAATGGTTTGCTACTTCTTTCTCCAGTGGATTAAGTCAAACAAAGGTTGTTACTTGCCCAGGGTCACAAAATTAGTAAATGTCTGAGGCCAAATTTGAACTCAGATCTTTCTGACTCTAGGCTCAGAGATCTCTCCATTCAACCATCCAATTGCCTCTTCTTTTTTCTAAGATAAGATTATTTAAGTATTATATTTCCTTCTGTTCATCTGTATAATTTATATTTTTGTAAATATTTATCCATTTTATTTAGGTTGCCAATTTTATTGGCATATAATTGGGTAAACTTCTCTTATTAATTGCTGTTATTTTATCTTCATTGATTGTGCATTCACCCTTTTCATTTTTTGATACTGGTAATTTGGTTTTCTTCTTCTTCTTTTTCTTTTGGTGAGGCAATCTGGGCCAAGCAACTTGCCCAAGGTCACACAGCCAGTAAGTATTAAGTGTCTGAGGCTGGACCTGAACTCAGGTCCTCCCGCCTTCAGGCCTGGTGCTCTATCCACTGTACCACCCAGCTCCCCCTCTTCTTTATTTTTCAAAAATCAGTCTAAGCATTTTTCAAATTTATTTTATTGGGTTTTTCCATAAAACTAGCTTCTAGTGTTATTAGATCAATGTATTTTTTTTACTTTCAATTTTATTCTCTCCTTTGATATACCAAATTTATATTTTAGTGCTTAATTATGGATTTTACTTTGTTCTTTTTCTAGTTTTTTTTAAAAAGTTGAATGTCCAATTCATTGATTTGCTTCCCCCCCTTTTATTGATATAAATGTTTAGAACTATAAATTTTATCCTAAGTACTACTTTGGCTACATCCCACAAGTTTATGTATGTTGTCCCATTGTCATCTTTTATGAAATGATGATTTCTATTATGTATTCTTTGACTCACAATCTAGGATTAGATTATTTAATTTTCAATTTATTTTTAATCTATACTTCCAAGGCCCTTTATTTAATGTAGTTGGTTTTTTTTATATATTGTCATCTGTAAAAGATTCATTGAATGTTTCTACTTCTCTGCATTTGTTTGTGAAGTTTTTATCCCTTAATACAGGGTCATTTTTTTTTGTGAAGATGGCATGTACACATGAGAAAAAAGGTATATCCCTTGGGAAAAGAGGTACAAAACTTCATTTAAAAATAACTCCTAAAAATCAGATTTAGGTAAATGGCAAAAGAGAGACAAAACCACACTGAAAAAATAGCTCCTGAATAATTAAAATTGGTAAATTGAAAGGTGATGAATCCAGGAGACATTAAGAAATGATAAATAACAAAGTCAAAAAAATTTAAATAACAAAAAAAGAACTATTTCAGAGGAAAAAACCAGCAAAACAGATCAAGGAAAGAGAATGTAAGAAATATTGGGTTACCTGAAAAAAAACACATCATATTACTAGAAATTATAAAGGAAAATATCCCAGATATGATAAAAAATAGAAGGAAAAAGAAAAATAAAAGAATCCACCCATCACTTCCTGAGATTCCAATATGAAAACTCCTAGAATTATTATAGCCAAATTCAAGAGTTCCCAGGTCAAAGAGAAAATACTGAAAGTAGCAAAAAAGAAGCAAGTCAAATACCTTGGAGCCAGAGTCAGAATCAGAGACACTTTAGTAGCTACCACTGTAAAGGAACATAAGGCTTGTAATACAATATTTTGCAAAGCAAAGGAGCTAGGGTTATAATCTCCTGAGCAAAACTGAGTACTGAAGTTAAGTATTCAAAACTGTGTATAATCTAGGGGTGTGGTGTTGGGGATGGAATCAGAATGGTAATTTAATGAAAAAGAAGACTTCCAAGCATTCCTAATGAAAAGGTAAGAGTTGTGTAGAAAATTTGGTATTCAAACACAACACTAAAGAGAAATAGAAAAAGGTAAATATGAAGGAGAAATCATAACTTTAGAAGGTTACATTATTTACCTTTCTATGCAGAAAGATGATACATGTAACCCCTAAAAACTTTATCATTATTAGGACAGTTAGAAGGGGTCTACTTAGAGAGAGCACATGAGTGTGAGTCTTATAATGAGATAATGTCAAAAGAAAAATTGGAAGGCTGATAAAGAGGGATGCACTGGGATAATGTGGAAAGAAGACAAAGAATGAGTAAAATTATCTTACATGAAAGAGGTGCTCAAGGAAGAGTTTTTACAATGGAAGGAAAAAATGGAAGGGAAGTGGGAAGTGGCCAGTGCTTGAACCTCATTCTTGTACACACACACACACACACACACACACACAAATACATACAATTGGGTATAGAAATCCATCTTACCCGACAGGGAAGCAGGAGGGAAAGGGGTTAAGAGAAAGGGAAGGGACAAGAGGGAGATATGATTAAGGCATATAATGTTCAGAATCAAAACAGACTTTTGAAGAGGGACAGAGTTTTAAAAAAAAGGATAGCTATTAAGGGAAAAAAGAGAAGGATAAATAGAAGAGAATAGAATGAAAATACAATTAGCAATCATAAGTGTGAATGTGAATGGAATAAAATCACCCATGAAATGGATACAGATTACAGAATGGATTATTAATAGGAATTCAACAATATGTTGTTTAAAAGAAACACATTTGAAGCAGAAACACAAAGATTTAAAATAAGAAGTTTCAGTAGAATCAATTATATTTCAGCTGAAGTAAAAAAAAAAGGCAGGGGTAGCAATTACAATATTAGACAAAGCAAAACCAAAAATAAACCTAATTGAAAGATATAATGAGGGAAACTACTATTGCTAAAAGGTACCATAGACAATGAATTAATATCAACACTAAACATATATGTACCAAATGGCACAACATCCAAAAATTTTCAAGTTCAATGGATTATAGGAAGAAATAATAAAACAAAACTGGCAGAAGGCCATAATTTAATTCTATAAATCCTAGATAAACTAATCATAAATAAAAAAGAAATTAAGTCAATGAGATGAGTAGAATTTTTGAAAATATATGATAGATTTTTGCTGTTTTTTTCTCTGAGATAGTTCATTTTTTTTTTCTGTTATTTAAATTCCAACCCCTATGTTCCTTTACAATGGTAGCTACTAAAGAGTCTCTGATTCTGACTCTGGCTCCAAGGTATTTGACTTACTTCTTTTTTGCTACTTTCAGTATTTTCTCTTTGACCTGGGAACTCTTGAATTTGGCTATAATAATTCTGGGAGTTTTCATATTGGAATCTCAGGAAGTGATGGCTGGATTCTTTTATTTTTCTTTTTCCTTCTATTTTTATCATATATGGGATGTTTTCCTTTATAATTTCTTGTAATATGATGGGAAGTTGTTTTTTTTTTTTCAGGTAACCCAACATTCCCTATATTCTCTGTCCTTGACCTGTTTTGATGGGTTTTCCTCTAAGATAGTTCACTTTTTTCTGTTACTTAAATTTTTTTGACTTTGTTTTTATCATTTCTTAATGTCTCCTGGATTCATTAACTTCTATTTTACCAATTTTAATTATAGAGGAATTATTTTTTCAGTGCAGTTTTATCTTTCTTTTACCATTTAGCTAAATCTTATTTTTAGGATTTATTTTTAAATGAAGTTTTGTACCTCTTTTCCCAAGCTGTTAATTTTTTGATAATTATCTTGAATTGCTATCATTTATTTTCTCACTTTTTGTTCTTTTAAAAATCTTTTAGGAATTCTTGCCTAGTTTATGTTCAATCTGCATTTTTCTTTGAGGCTTTGCTTGTAGATGTTTTCAATTCATTTTCTTTTTGTGAGTTTGAGTCTTGAGTTTTCCTGTCACAGTGTATGTTGTTATGGTCATGTTATGTTTTGTTATTATTTAATCATTTTCCCTTTCTTGATTTTAGACTTTATATTATAGTTGGACTCTGCTTATTTTTGTGGGGGAGAGGAAAGAGTGACTGACTTGAGCTTCAGACTTTCATTTCCAGCTCTGGGGGCCTATTTTGGTGTTTCCAAGGTGGGATGATGTACAGAGTTTTTTGATCACTGTCCTGTTCTGATCTCTGGTCCTTACCCAGGGATAGGCACTTGCTCTTTTGTGACTACCAGTGTTCCTCACTGACTAAGAACTGGCAAAATAAACAATGGAGTTGCCAAATTGCACTCAGTGCATCCAATGGTAGCACAGGGGTCCCTTCTATTCTCTTTCTGATCAGGTATTTAGCTCTCTCACCATGTCTTTCCTGACACTACTTCTGTTGCTGTTGTTGCTGCTGCCGTAACTAGTGCTGCCATCTCCAAGGCTCATAGCTGGTGTTATTTATTTGGAGCCATGCTTCCAGCTGTCAGAAATAAAAATACTGGACTTTCCCTTTTGGTGAATATATGAAGGCTTTATTACATTTTTGCAAGAAATGGAATGTAATATAGAAGTGGTGTGCTTTGTCATAGCAAATATCCCTTTTTATCCTAAATCTAATGAAAAGTCCCTCCCCTCTTCATCTCATTGATTAAGGACAAAGAGGTATACAATCTTCTTGGAATGCCTCTGCATATTTCCCCTTAACATGCCCCCCCTCCTGTTACATACATAGCATGTTTGAAAATGGCAGTAGTCTCTGCCTTTGGGGATTGGCAGTTAATATGCATAAGCTAATTAATCAAGTGCCGTACAAACTAGTTTTAACCTTTGGCACACTTGGACTAGCTAGAACACTGGCCTTGAAGTTCTCTTCTACATTTACTTTTACTTAACTCCAAGATTCTCTCTCAGCCTTGAACTATCCCTTCTATAATTCTCCTCCCTTACTCCGACTCCTTCCCTGTCTCATTTTTCTGAGATAACAGCATTTTTCTGATGTTATCTATCCCAATGTTCATAGACCTCTCTTTCTGATTTCTTACTTTGTACTGGGTTGGAAAATCACTCATTTTGATTTTTATTGGTTTTGTCATTTAGGATTCTATTTAATATTGTTTTTTTAAAAAGTTATTTTGAGGGGGGAAGAGCCAAGATGATGGAGGAGAGGCTGTGATTCCCACAAGCTCCCAATAAACCTGACCACTCACTCCCAAATAATACCATAAAAAAGAAGCCTAGAGCACATAAGAACATAGTAAGACTATTTTTCAGCCAAAACAGCAACTGGAATCACCTGCTAATCAGGCTGAGAGAGGAGCTCAGGTTGGACCCAGCCAGGAACAAACCATGCCTCGAGTACCTTGGAGTCTTTGGTGCCAGTGGCTTTTTCGGAGGCTCAGCTCGTGGACCAGTGAGGGGGTCTGGCATTTGGCCAAGGTGAAGTGGCTGCAGTCTCTGCTGGAGTTGGGGTTAAATGCCCTGGTTCTGAACCAGTGGGCTGAATCAAATGGTGGCAGTCCAGTGGGGGAGGGACACAGGCACTCTAAGCTTCTGACCATAGAGAATCAGATTTCAACCAAACATGTGCTTCCAGGGTGAGATGGGTAATCAGAGAAAGCAAAGGATGATAGAAAGCTTTATTTTGTGGGTGAAGTAGAAAAGAATACACTCTCATAAGAAGAAGCAGATAATAACAAAGTCAAAGCTCCAACATCCAAAGCTTCCAAAGGAAATATGAATTGGCCTCAGGCAATGCAAGCATTCTAAAGGGACTTTGAAGAGAAACTAGGAGAGATAGAAGGAAGATTTAGAGAGATGGAGGAAAGAATGAAAAGAGAAATGAAAGCGATGCAGGAATGTCATGAGAAAAAAGTCAATAGTTTGAAAAGCAAAATGGAAAAGGAGACACAAATGCTCTCTGAAGAAAATAATTGCCTAAGAATTAGGATTAAACAAATGGAAGTGAGTGACTTTATGAGAAACCAAGACACAGTAAAGCAAATCCAAATGAATAAAAAAATAGAGGGCAATATGAAATTTTTCCTTGGAAAAACAGCTGACATGGAAAATAAGTCGAGGAGAGATAATTTGAAAATCATTGGACTACCTGAAAACTATGACCAAAATAGGAGCCTAGACATCATCTTCCAAGAAATTGTCAGGGAAAATTGCCCTGATATTCTAGAAGCAGAAGGTAAAATAGAAATTGAAAGAATCCACTTATCACCTCTTGAAAGAG